>NC_142089.1:54195629-54499379 GCF_054644295.1 Miniopterus natalensis
CTCTTGTAGAATTTTAGAAAATGCAACATCAACAGAACAAGAACAAAAAACCCTAGGAGCTTAGATTTATGCTTTAAAAGGGTTTATCCTTTGCTTCACACTTAACAAAACAGAACCCTTTGTTCTGCAGCCCGGGCTCTGGACCTACATGCTGAACAATACGCACCATTCTCTTCAAGCCTTGAAAGTGACAGTGACCTCTCGCGCCTCCCGCTCAGCCCAGCCTCCTGCTACTGTGGAAGCCTTTGTAGAAAAAGACAGCACCTCTTTCCCCCATCCCATGGTGATTTATGCAAATGTGAGAAAGGGGTTTAATCCCATTCTCAACGCCACTGTCACTGCTACTATTGAGCCAGAGACTGAAGATCCTGTTACGCTGAAACTTTTTGATAATGGAGCAGGTAACAAGTAATGTCATGTCATTTTTCGTGTTCTCAAGAACTGTTGTGATGCCACAGAATCCATATTAAGCTTATCTTTAATATCCTTTCAATTCATTTATTTTTCTCATCCAATCTTATGAGGTTCTCAAATTCTCATAGAATCACTGATACCCCAATAAATTTTATAAAGTATTATTTTAAAAAGCAAGCCAAAATAATAATAATAATAATAATAATAATAATAAACCTGTTTAATAAGTCACTCCTACAAAAAAAAAAATAAGAATCACTGATACACAAAGTAGCTACAAGTCACATCTGCACAAGGAAAGCAAATGTGAACTTGGGAAAAGAGTATCCCTGAGGCTCTGCAGAGTGGCTGTGCATGAGCAAAAAGGTGGGAGAAAGTCACTAGATCTCGGCATCCACTTGTCCAGTGACACTGGCCACACTCACTTAGTGAAGTCACACAGGAGCAGTTCTGTGTTCCTGTGACATGCCCAATTCCACTAAACTAACCAGCTTTGCTACTCATGGAAATAATCAGATTGAACGATTAAAATAGCAAATGAAAACCCAGGCAGGGGGGGGGGTGGGGGAGATGCAATGACAATGAATCCATTTTTTTCTCCTAGAACCTGATAGTGAAGAGAAAATGGAAATTGAACTTGTGACTCACACGATGAGCCTAGACTTTCTTTAGCCACGTAGCTGGGTGGATAAGAGGGCATAGCCAGCGCCTCTCACCGATGCGTTTGGTCACAAGACCAAACCAACAAGCCTAGTGCAATCAGGGGAGAGATTCTCCCACTGCTGGGAAGACAAAACAGAGCCCTGCTTGAAAGCACTCACTCCGCGCAGGGAGAATTCAGAGCTCTCCTCACACGGCACAGAGCACAGCAGCAAGCTGGCGAACAGCAGCATCTGGCCTCTTTCTGATTAACTTTCCTGACTTCTAAAAACAAACTCTTTTATCTTATCTTTCCTGTTCTGTTTTTTCCTAAACTAAATTCTCTAAGTGACAATAGGCCTCACAGCCCAAGTTAGCAGCCCCAAGTGTCTGATCTGCTGATAAAACCATATTCCTTCCCTCTGTTGTTTCAAAAGCAAAATTTTCGGAGTCTTACGTTTGGCAACCCATTAGTATGTTGCCATGACAGTCTAGTATGACATTTATGAAGCAAACATTCCTTTGAAGGATTTTCGTTCAAGTCTTCCTCGGAGGGATACCAGAGAAGTCCTCTTGTTTTGTCCACTGGGATGAATCCAAATGAACTTGCATAATCTTGATTACTTATCCATGGCCACACCTTCCATTTTTTGAATACGGTCCAAAAATGCTCTTCTCTCAGCCTGTAGGCAGGCCTCCAGGGGAACAAATACGGTTATCTCAGGAAAGATCATTTGAATAGACTCAATAGGCTTTAATATTTATTCCCTGGAACCATTTTATTTGATGTCTAAATTTAAACTCTAATGAAAGAAACAATGAAAAAGATTGTTTAGGCATTAAAGTGTAAATGTCATTGTTTTCCCCAATACTTAGCACACATGTATTATATAATACTTATTTTTATATTAGAAGTGGTATTAATCTGCTAAATAAAATTAATGAATAAACCATGGCATGGAGAAATTTTCCATGATCATTTCTCAACAAAAATAGAACTTATTCATCATTAAATCACTAAATCCCAAGATTTTATTTCTTTCCAGTACATAAAAACAATTTCTAAACCTACTATCATTATTTATTTAAATTTGATATAATCCTACTGACTGGCTATTTCATGCCAGAACTCGCCCATGCAGCTGACTACTTTTCCATCTCAACCAATCAGCAAGGTGTTTAAAATTACTTAAATTAATGTAAGTGCAGACACAAGTTATCTTGTGTTCAGGAGCAGCCCTGCTTCTGCCAGGACTTGAGGGCACTCATGTTAGTGCTGATACAATGCTAGAGTCCTGGGCTGGACGTGCGGTATGAGAACAGGACAAGCTGCTTGCCCGGTGTGGCCACCTGCACTTGAGCAGTGACTGTGATCTGCACTTTGGCTAAGCTGTATTTCCCTGCTGCCCCAGAATCTAGGCCATCCTGCCATTCAGCCATGGACTTGGTTTGGAACGGAATTGCTCTCTGAGGCTCAATACAAAAGGAAAGCAGTCTAGCACTGGTCAAGCTTTCAGAATGTCTCCTGAAATGAGGCACAATGGGTGGGGCCAAAGCGCATCAAACTCCAAGTCAGTTCTAGAACAGTTCCATGTACCCTTGAATGAAAAAAATTAAATGATTTCACACTTTTTTTTAATCAACTACAAATATATATTTTTTTACTCAGAAATTTTTTCTTTTTCCTATTAGGGCTTCAGGATATTCATAAATCCCTTGAAATTATGTGAAATTGTACATATGTGCACATATATTAATTTCCTTGGAACAGATTGGTTTTATCTCAAAAGGATCTATGACTATAAACAAGCTTAAGAATGCACTTGGTTTCTGTGGAAAGCTAGTACTAGTTTCAATGATAGGAAGGAGAGCTAAAGGTGATTATTAAATGCTTTCTTAGCACTGAAGCAGGCACAACTCATTCACCTTTAGAAAAGACTTTTTTGCAGGTTAAGGAACCACAGGGAGAAATTATGGAACCATCAGATTTTTAATCACCTGATAATATAAAAAATAGATAGGACCATACATCATATGCTAAATTGGGAAGAATAAGGGGAGTGAATCTGAGTTTTTAATGATTTAATGAAATATTAGTAATCAACTGTGATGACATGTTGACGCTGAGCTTTTTTTATATACCTACAGGTGCTGATGTTATAAAAAATGATGGAATTTACTCGAGGTATTTTTTCTCCTTTGCTGTAAATGGTAGATATAGCTTGAAAGTGCATATCAATCACTCTCCCAGCATAAGCGCCCTAGGCCACTCTATTCCAGGGAGTCATGCTATGTATGTGCCAGGTTACATAACAAATGGTAAGAATCATTAGCACTGTTATTTGAATAACATCATTTAATGTGTATATAACTGATGTGTGTGTGTGTGTGTGTTTGAGAGGGAGGGGAAGAGAGGTGAAAGAAAGATAGAATATCAAATCTCTTTATGCGTAAGTCAATGCATAAGTTGTTGACTACCTCTTTACTCTTCAAAGATCCATGGTAGTAGATAACAAGAAGGCAATAGGTAATTCCCACAGATTTCTCCTACCTCCATTTTACTTATTATTTTTACCTCTTTCTTGTGACTGTCTCATCAGATTACTAGCAGATAAAGAGATTTGTTATTGAGTTTTCTCAGTTCCAGCCCCTGCATTTCCTCCACAGAGGCTTAGGTGAGAGAAAGAGGCACATAGTTATTAGAAGCTGAAAGAGGGAAGCAAATAACCCAAACAAGCCACGCAGGAAGTAAGTTCCTAAAAAAATATGAGTTTGGATATTACAGACAACTGAGTGCTTCCTGAAGATGTTGTGTCTTCCTTCAAGATAAAAGTGCCAAATAAATAGAAGATATACATCTTTTAAACACCATTATTATAGTTCCTGATAGGAAACAGTGGTTCAAGTATAACAAACAGGAACATACTACAGTCCTTATAAAATAATCTCAAAAATATTTCTAAGCATTTTTATTTGCAAAACTGCAGAATGTTTATGAATACTTTTCATATATTTTAGCAGCTATAACGAACTATTTTGTATCTAAATATAAGACTTGATTTCTAAATAGATATTCCCTCTTTCATTTATAAGTCAAAGATTTTTGAAGGCCTACAGGTTACAGGTTCAGTCCTAGGAACATGGGATACCAGGTAGAATAAGACTTGATTACACTCAAGGAGCTTTCAGGCTACTGACCAGTTTAAGAATCTTTTCAAAACCCATGAGTGTAAAGTATAAAAATATCAGCATCTTGTGTAGGTGAGATTAGAAAAGTAATATTCAACTGTGCTTTTATCTGTGTCCAACATATGGGCCCTTAATGGCATAGAAAGAAAAAGTTAGGTTTCCCTAGGCATGCCTGCTACACATAGCACTCACTCTACCAGCTAATTTTCAGGTGATGACCTTGAGCATACACTTCATTGAAAAATGAGAACTGCTCTATTTTCACCACCAAATATCCAGACACAGTAGCATCTACTCCTTTCCTCTCCTCCCCAAGAGCTGGTGTCTCCATTGGATCTGCTCTGGATCCCATCCAGTCTGCCCAGCCAGCGGCCTTGAGAGCTCTGCCTTGTGGGTTCCTGCTCTACTGATCCCTCTGAGCAGCATTCAAGCATGATTCATTACTTTCCATATTAAAATACTTTTTGTTGATCCCTCTTCAGCTACCTTCCACCTTTATAGTCCCTGTTGTCTGGTTCCTTGAAATTAATCTAAACCTGTTGTTTGTAAGTTCTCAGCTCCAATTTACTACTCTGTTCACTACAATGACTTCCATCCAAATCACTCTTCCATTTAAATCACTGCACTGGAATTACTCCAGCCCTAGTCACCAATGACCCTCCTTCTGTTAAATTCAAAGGGTACATTTCAGTCCTCATTTTACCTGACTTGAGCAGTATCTGACACAACCAATTGATCTCTCCTTTGTCATTTCCTTGTTTCTCTGATACGACACTCGCCTGATTACCTCTTAGGCTCTGGAATTTTTTGTCAGGCTCTTTCTCCAGCTTCTCCTTTCCTATTGTTGCTAATTCTCAGAGCTCAGTCCTAACCTCCTCACTCTACCACTTGGAGCCTCACTGCCTGGGTTGGAAACCTAGCTCCTCCATTTATTTGCTGTGTGACTCTGGGCAAGTTCCTTGGCTTCTGTGTACTTTTGTTTCATCATCGGTAAAAATGGGGGTAATAATTGTACCCTCCTCATAGCATTGATGAGAAAATTAAATATTTATACACATCAGATACTTAGAAAAGTGCCTGGCACATAGTAAACCCCCAGGCACTCAATAAATGAAATTTATCATTACGGTTGAAATTCTTATTAGATAACCTCATTAATCCATATAGCTTTAATAATATCTATATGACTATAACTTCCAAATTCATAACTTCAAAATTATTAAATCCAGCTAAAACTTCTTTAGGAGATTAAAATCCATATCTAACTGGCTCCTTGACATTTCAATTGGATGTTTTACAGGAATCACAAACCTTGTAAAACTTACATTTTTAGTCTCCTTCACTGTAGCCTGCTTCTGCTCCCAAATTGCTCACTTTAAAAACCTGGGAGCTGCTTTGTTGTTGTTCATCAATTTTCTCTTTTGACGTATTTTGCTGGTTTTGTCTCCAAAATACACCTCAAACTGTCTGCTTCTTGCCTCCCCTCCACTGCTCTTGCCAGCCCAAGCTGCCATCCTTTCTCGCCTGGCCTGTTGGCAGTGGCTGTCTCAGTGGCCTCTGTGCTGGCTGTGCTTGAATCCGTTCTCTGCTGAGAGCAGCCTGCATGACCTGCTAGGGGGCAACTGTGATCGTGTCACTGCCCTGCTTCCCCACAGTATGTAAGATTAAACTCTAAAACCACTGCAGTGGCCCACAAGGTCCAGCATGAACTTCTCTGTCTCATCTCAAACTACTATACTCCTCGCTTTAATCATTTTTTTCTAACCTGCACAGCTCTTGTGCACCTCAGACTTTTACACAGCCTCATGCCTCTGCCTCCGACATTCCCTCCTCTACCCTTCACCCAGCCGACACATGCTCATACTTTAGGAAACCTTTAAACATAACTTCCTTGATAAAACTCTAAATTATGTACCTGTGTCATTTTCTTTCATAGCACCCCGCTTTTTCCCTCTTATGTTTATCACAGTTTGTAAATATGTTTATTAATATGGCTGTAAATTCCACGTGGTACTTTGCCCATGGTCACTGCCATGGGACGCGCCCTCGAAATACTTAGTGAGTGTATGAATGGATAAATGAATGAACGAATTGTGGAATAAACAAACTCAGTTATTCTAAAAATATAGTAAAGAAAAAAGTTTTTAAAATGTCTCTCAATAACCTGTCAAAAAAAAAAGCCACTTGGGGAGTTGTAACTTGCTGTTTGGCTGTTGTATCCTTTGTGCCCCAGGTAACATTCAGATGAATGCCGCAAGGAGGTTGATGGGCAGGAGCGAGGAGGAGCAAAAAGGGGGCTTTAGCCGGATAAGCTCGGGGGGCTCCTTTTCCGTGCTGGGAGTTCCAGCTGGCCCCCATCCCGATGTGTTTCCACCATGCCAAATTATCGACCTGGCAGCTGTCAAAGTGGACGAAGAGGTGACTCTGTCTTGGACAGCACCTGGAGAGGACTTCGATCAGGGCCAGGGTAGGTTTCTTGGTTTCACTGCCTATTTTTCTACAAGGAGGCATTTCTAATAACTCTATCAGCTATTAACTGGATAAAAGTAACTTCGGGAGTTTAGAGCTAAGACACTGACAGAAGGTTGTCGTGAAAAGCTTTGAGTTGTGGGAAAGGCCTCATAGCATGGAGCCCGGGAAGGGGAGCGTGTCGGCTGCCCCAGGGCTGAAGGGGCCCTGGAAAACCACCCAGCACTAATCGAGCAGAGGCCTCGACTGGAAGTGACTGGAAGCGTGACTACCACACACAGTGGTGGGCGTATCAGCAGAAATAGGTTCTGCATCACAGAGCATGGACTTCAGGTGCTTGTGGTAATCAGTTTTCTGCAGATTGGATAGTGACTGTTTGTTCAGATTTAGGAGACAGGTTTAAGGGAGTAATTTCCATAAGTCATGTAAAACTTGGCACATTTTCCCCTCCCGCTTCTGGCCATCACTTTTGTTAGGGAGGCTGGGACCAGTTCCCCTGCTTAGGGCTTTCTTACCCTTGCTTGGGTGAACATGGGTGAAGTTCTTTCTTAACTTTCCAGCATTCAAGCTTCCACCTACCTCATCTTTTGACCTCCATGGCAATTCAACAGAATAACTTTTCTCAAAGAATAACCTTTCCAACAATTTTGTGATCACCAAAAATAAGGTTATCATTGATTGCACATTAAATGGTTTATTTCCTGATTACTTTGATTGGAAGCCTATAGGAGCCAACCTTCTTGATTGAGAATTGATTTTTTTCAATATCTGTCAATAATAGTAACCACCTTGGACCTTTGCCAGTCTTGCTTCCAACTTTCTCTGGCTTATAATTCTCTGTTCACTACATTGCCGAAAAAATCTCAATTACCAATAATTCTGTGCTGCTGAGAAATAGTCATCATTGTAGGTTTGTTCTCCATTCTTTCATCAAAATCTCTCTCTTCTTGCCAAAGAATGAAGTGAAATACTTTACACTCTGAATTAAAGATTCTCCAAATTTAAAGGCTGGAAATGCAAAATGATTAAAACTGTGGGATAGCCATGCCCCTTGTATAGTGGAAATAGCTGTAACTTAGAAGTAAGGGAAAAAGTCATTCCCACTCTGGCTTTAAGTTCAGCTGTTTGCCCGGCCGGGCGTGACTCAGCGGTTGAGCATCGACCTAGGATCCAGGCGATCAGGGTTTGATTCCCAGTCAGGGCACATGCCCGAGTTGCGGGCTGTAGCCAATCAGTGACTCTCTCATCATTAATGTTTCTATCTCTCTCTCTTCCTCTCTCTGAAATCAATAAAGATATATTTAAAAAAAAAAAAGTTCAGCTGTTTGATCTTTGGCAGGTTGCTTACTTTGTTGGCCTCCGTTTTCTTATATGGAAAACAGGACTAAAACTATCTACGTCATAAGGCATTGTGTATAATAAATGAAGCAACACACTCTAAATGGATGTCAGTGGATCTCAAAGATCATTGAGATTATTTTGAATTTTTCTATCTTTTTTTCTGAGTGCCTCATTTTGGATGATTTTCATGAACCTGTTTTCAAATTTCCTGATTCTTTCTTCTGTTGTGTCCAATCCAATCTTAATTCTCTCTAATTTTTCATTGTAATGGGGTTGTTGTTTTTTCAATTTTAGGATTTCCATTTGCTTCTTTTTACATATGTTTTTATATATGATAAGTTTAGTCCTGCATTGTTATTTTTAGACTTGACTATTTTCCATTTAAACTTTACAATATATAAGCTTGTTGAAATAGAAACTAGAGGCACTTTTAATAGAATTACACAAAATTCATGAAATAAGAGGAAAATATCTTTATTATGCTGAATCTTACTATTCAAAAACAACGTCTTTCCTCTTGTTTAGGTTTTAATATGAGTTCTTAGATAATGCATTCAAGTTTTGCTCATGTGCACGTTTCTTGTTATATTTGTTCTTAAGTATTTTGACTTTTTGTTGCTATTCTCATTAGTCATTTGTAACAAACTAGAAAACCTACTCAAGTGACTTAACCTTCCCATTTATATTTTTAATTTCAGCTAACAGCTATGAAATAAGGATGAGCAAGAGTCTACAGGATATTCGAGATGATTTTAACAACGCCATTTTGGTGAACACAACAAAGCTAAATCCTCAACAAGCTGGCACCAAGGAGATATTTACATTCTCACCAAAGCTTTTCATAAGTGGACCTGAACATCAACCTGATGGAGAGACACAAGAAAGCCACAGAATTTATGTGGCAATACGAACCATAGATAAGAACTCCTTAAAATCTGCAGTATCTAACATTGCCCAGGCATCACTGTTTATTCCCCCAAATTCGGCTCCTGTACTTACCAGAGATGATCTTATACTGAAAGGAGTTTTAACGGCGATGGGTTTGATAGGAATCATTTGCCTCACTATAACTGTAACACACTATATTTTAAACAAGAAAAAGAGAGCAGACAGAAAAGAGAATGGAACAAAATTACTATGAACAGATGCAGAGAGTATCTTTGTTCTGAGATATAATACCCATACCCTTTACAGAAACATACCAATAAAAACAAGTTAACATCAAAACTGTTGAAAGTGCTTTGAATTTTTGCATACTACCGATCATACTTCTATAGAATAAATAGAAATTCTTTTCTAACATTCATTTTGAGGGGAAATTAGAAAACTCTTAAGCTCAGGCTATGGGCAAAATAATAAAAATTATTTTCCAAGATAATGGAAAGTTATCTGCAAAAAAGGCAGAAATCAGAGAGTCAAGAAAAGCTCCTTTGATTGAAGAGAAAAAACAGCCCCAAGTAGAGAAGAGGAGGTTAGATCTGAATGATATACTTTAACTGTCTATGTGAAGCAGTTATTTAGTTACTTTGATTAATTTCTCATTCTCCTGATCTGTTCAGAGCAGATTGCTTGTTTATGACTAAAGAGCAATCTGCATCTTATATGTGATGCCTCTATTGTAAAATTATTTACCTCTAGCCATTTGGTTAACTGTACTACAGATCAAATCCCACCGCTAACGCTCAAAGAGATCCTCGTTCACTGTAAAAGTTGGCTTTAAAATGTGAGTTAACTCTTCCCCTGACACTGATTTTGTAACAGAGATCTATTGAATTTATTGTTTGTAAGTTTCTACTCTCATCAAAGCAGTTTTCCAAGTTATTGTCTTTGGTGTTATTCAGAATAAGTGGTTTTATCTTTCATAAGGCTTTAAGTAAAAAATAAAAGACATAGTTCTAAACTTAGTTTAATACATACATAGGCTATACAGTTTCATTCCATTTCAACCCAAGAAGAGGTCACAGGGGAAAGACCAGCCTTTGGGAATGATTAACTGATTCTGCTTTTTGTTTAACTAAGACTTTAAGAATCTTTTCTTGATCAAAGGTTGTTTATCTTAATCAACGGGGTGGGAAGAAAGCTGAAAGAGGGAAGCTTAGGTCACAAGGAACTAAGAGCCATCTTTCATCTAATTTTACTTCTCATTTTAAAAAAAGATTATTGAGCAATAGAATCATTTGCTTTGTGTAGCAAAGAACTGAAAAGTTTATTGAGTCAAATACAAACAATAATGTGGAATAGTTCTGTTTTGCAATCAGGACCAAATAAAAGTTAAAATTAGATTAAGTTTTAGGGAGGGGAGAGGAAATTGTGGCGAATTGGGACTGTGAGAAAAAGCTACAGAGAGGGTGAAGCCTTGAGTCAGAGCCTCGGAGCAGCATTGGGGAGAAAATAACCAACATCTCAAGTGTCTCTTCTTACACTGTCTCTCCTTGCAGTCCACGCCACATCCCAGGGTTGGCCTACCAAATTCTAAGTCCCACAGAGCCTAAATTCTTGCAGATGGGAGTTTCAAGCACCCACTTGGCAGTCAATCTCTCCTCCCCCTAATGCCACGACACCTGCTAACCTGGGATTTGCTTCTCTGTAGTTTCAATAGGCTGGTAAAATATCAAGATGGGGTGCAGTAGATTTTAAGTCTTCAAGGGTTTTCCTCATTTTACAAACAGGAAAATGGAGGCTTAAGTGAGTAATCCAAAGCACTGTGCCAGTTAATGACAGAGCTTTATGGGAGTTCAGCCAGGTTCTCACACTGCTCCTTACTCCTGTGTATATAAGAACACGTGGGGAGATGCTGGGGATTATGCCTAGAAATATTTAACTTTTCCAGGTCTGGCTTCAAGGAACTGGGTTGTTGTTTTTTTCTTTTTCATCTTGTAGGTGTGGAAATGAAAAAAAATGAATTTAAGTCTATGAATTAATGACTTGGAAGAGGCAAAACAAAGTAAAGGATCTAAGTGACAAGCTGAAATACGTGATAGCAGGGTAGAAAGGGTGATTGCATCAAGTGCATAGGGCAAACAATATCCAGTGGCTGTGAGGGAGTGAAGCATTAGAGAACAACATAAATATGTGGCAAATGTGGGAAGCTATTGATTTAGGGAAAAAGAAAGTTAAATTTCAATGATAAGGAGCTAGACGCGGGAAACAGGAGGTTTTTAGGGGATAAGTTAATATGGCCTATGCACTGGGCAGACTGCTGTTTGTGGGTGCACTGTTGACTGCTCTAAAAATACTTTTCCATCTGCATGTTACTGTATATTTTATTTGCTTCTGGCTTTGTCTTCTGCTATAATATAGTTATTCTTAGGAGAGTTGATCCCTAAATAATAACATTCATTTAAAACCTAATGTAACAAATCCAATTGCAGTAATGGCAGAGTTGCTCATATCAAACGAATTCTTTTGTTCATAACAGTTATAACTCTAGAAAATATATAAAACACACTCTTGGAAGGCACTGGACACCAGCAAAAGAAGGTAGAAGATGAAAGAAATATGGCTTTGAAAAAAGGCAAGCAATCTTGGTGAGATCCACATTTAATCAGCTTTTCCCCCAAAAGGCATTGGGAGTTTGCTTAGGGCTTCTGGATAAGCTCAAACAGAGCACAGCTGTTTCACTGGGTTGACAATACAAGAGTAAGTGTTCCGGGGCACCAAACTCATTTTATGAGGCCAGATAGCCTTAATACTAATACCTGGAAAAGCCATTATAAGAAAGGAAAAGTAAGCCCAATCTCTCTCATGAACATAGGTGCAAAAAACCTAAACAAAATATTAGCAGATTGAAAAAGATATGGCATCATGATGAAGTGGGATTTATTCTAAGAATGAAAGGTTGACTTAGTAATATAAGTCACTACATTACCAGAATAAGAGGAAAAATCATACTATCATCTCAATAGATGCATAAAGAGTATTTGATAAAATTCAACACCTATTCATGATTTTAAAAAATGAAACCTCTTATCAAACTAAGAATAGATGAAGACTTACTTAATCTCATAAAAGTATCTACAAAATATCTCTAGAGAGTAGCATATTTAATGGTTAAATGTAGAATGCTTTTCCATCTAGGACTGAAAACCAAAAAAAGATATTTTCTCCATCTGTAATATTTACAGGAGTTCATAGCTAGTGTAATAAGAGAAGGAAACAAAATAAAAGATATGAGACTGGAAAGGAAGAAGTAACCAAGTTATTATTCACAAATTATATAATTATAAACATAAAATCCAAGAGAATCTACAAAGTAAGTACTAGAAATAATAAGTGAATTTAGCAAGCTCACTGACTATAAGGTTAATACATAAAAGTCTATTATATTTTTATATACCAACTATAAACAATTAGAAAATGAAATTTTATTTAAAAAATACCATTTACAGTAGCACTAAAAACACCCCTAGAAATAAATCTAATAAAAGATGCACAAGACCTCTACCCTGAAAACTATATAAAAAAAAAAACTTAAAATGGAGAGATATGTATGTTCATGGATTAAAAGACTCAAAATTATAGAGATGTCAATTGTCCCCAAGCTGATTCTAAATTTTATATGGAAATGAAAAGGATCTAAAATAGCCAAAATAATCTTAAAAACAAATCTGGAGCGTTTACATTACCAGATATCAAGACTTACAAAACAGCAGTAATTAAGACAATATGATACTGAGGTAAGGATAGTCATATAGACCAATAGAACAGAACAAGGAGTCCAGAAAAAGACTTGAACATCTGTAGTCACATCATTCACAACAAAAGCACAACTGCAATTCAGTGGGGGAAAGTGTTATCCTTTCAATATGTGATCTGGGCTTATTGCTGTCCATAAAGGAAAACAAAACAAAACTCTTGAATCTTACACAATGCACACAAAATAATTTGACATAGGTCACAGACCTGAAAGTGAAAGGTAAAACAATAAAGTTTCTAGTACAGAATATTGTATAATATCTTTATGAATTTGGGAAAGCTGTCTTAAATATGAACACAAAAAACATTATCCATAAAAGAAAAGATTAAATTGGACTCCATTAAAATTAAGAACACCATTAAGGCAAGTCACAAACTTAAAAGATATATTTGCAATACATATATCCAATAAAGGACTCAATACTCAGAATGTATAAAGAACTACTATAAATCAATAAGATAAAGACAACCTGATTAACAATTGAGCAAAAAGACTTGATCAGGCACTTTGCAACAGAGGATATCAAAATGAAAATAAGTATATGAAAAGGTGTTTAACATTAGTCATAAAAGAAAATGCAAATTAAAACCACAGTACCATATAATTACACTCCCACCAGACTAGCTAAAATGATAAAGACTGGCAGTACCATGTACTGGTAGAAATGTGGAGCAACTGGTACAAACACTTTGAAAAGTGTTTGGCAGATCCACTAAAGCTAGGCCTGTGTACGGCCTATGACCCAGCAATTCTGCTCTCAGTACATCCCCAGCTGAAATCAGTGGTTGCACCTAGGGCAGTTTTATTTATAATAGCCTGAACATGAAATAATACCCATGTTCATAAACAGGAGTTTTTGAGTAAATTGTGGTATGTTTTTACAATGAAATACAATGGAAAAATAACATATTACTTCTGCCTAAAATAATATGGCTGAACTTCATGCAGAAAATGTTATGTGAAAGTAGCCAGACACAAGAGGACAGACTGTATATTTCTGTTTATATAAAGTACAAAAACAAATAAAATTAATCTGTGTGGCAATGGAGGTCAGAATAGTGATTATGCTTGGGAGTTTTCACTAGAAGGGATGTTGGAAATATTCTACTGGGATGTTGGAAATATTCTACCGGGATGTTGGAAATATTCTACTGGGATGTTGGAAATATTCTACTGGGATGTTGGAAATATTCTACCGGGATGTTGGAAATATTCTACCGGGATGTTGGAAATATTCTACTGGGATGTTGGAAGTATTCTACATCTTTGGTGAACGTCTGTCTCTCAGGCTTTAACTCCCTTTTCTTCAAGTGTGTGTCACCTGGCCCATCTGAGCTGCCTCTGACAAAGCCAGCCCCCGGGTGCCATGGTGCAACGCTTTATGTGAGCCAAAGGCTCCGTGAATCTGCCCAGGCTGGGCTTGGGCACCAGAGACGGTGGTGCTGCCACTATAGCCTGCCCACTGGAGGCCACGCTAAACTCGGCCCCCTCCCTGGGGTGACAGAGACAACCACGTGTGTTACAAAATGAGGCAACTGTGCAGCAGCGAGGGCTCTCCACGGAGGAAGCAGCAAAGGCCCAGCCGGCACGTAAGGCCAAGCAAAGCTGAGGAGGCACCTAAACTGGGTCCATCACACCAGGTGTCCTCTGTCATAGACAACTGCAGTGCCTACAACCCTACAAGGGTGCGGAGCCCTCGGAAATGAAAGGTTGGGTTACAGCAACAGGCAAACAAACAATACAGATCAGCCAAAATGCTGGCTAAAACAGGGAGATTGGTGATGAGGAGGGAGGTAATAAATATCTGTAAAGGCCTTGAGACAGGCTGTAGCAGCAGGTACTACAGTTTATTTCAATGATTTTTGCTTTAGGTATCTCGGGAGATTGCAGTTGGCCACCACTTGGAAAGAGATTCTATGAATGATTGGACGTGTACTTTCTCTCAGGAAAAAAGTGAGGCAGCTTATGCTCACAAATAAATAAATAAGTAAATAAATTCAAACTCTGCACTGTAATACTGGAGCTCGATGCGATGGAAGGGCATGAGTGGATATGAGCAGTGCAGCAATGAGTTGTATTGGACTCATCTCATTGAACTTCCTTGGGCTTGGCTTCCTCTAATCTACTGGACCCTCGGTCACTTGCTCCACCTGAGTCACTACCCACTCCTTGAACGCCTGAGTGGTTCCACTGCCAGAGATCAACCAGGCACCACTTGGAATCCTTGGCTCCTCATACAACACGGGGCATGGGATCTGTCTTTACAAGAGCTGTTGGAAGGCTGGATACACAGCCAGGAAGTTCAGGGGAGTTGGTCATCTATAGACGAGAAGGAGCCACACACTTCCCCTTCCTCCCTCCAATGGACTGTCCCAAGGCATGGTGTCTTTGTACAGCCTGTAAGGAGACATTCCAGAGGGCAGGGCAGGAGCAACAGCAGGTTGATCCGCTGGGTCTCTTCACTGAACCATAGTAGCCAGCTTAGCAACACTTCATCTTTTGTTGCTTCCCCACCTACCCTGACTCATTTCCCCCTTCCCTCATCCTCACTGCTCTGGGATGAAATTCTCAAATCATTAGCACATAAGCTCGTCTGTGTTTTCTAGGAGACCCAGAAAAAGATACGTATGGTTGGGGGTTTGAGATATTTAGAATTTAAAAATGCTATGTCATATACAATAAATGCGTGCATTTATTCAATAAGCATTGAATAAGTTATTTTACATAAAAGCAGATCATGTGGACAACCACTTTAAAATTGAGTACATCCATTCGATTAAATGCTTCATTTTTGATTGCTCAAATATTACATACTTAAGCAACAAGTATTAATTATTAGCAGCCATACTAATTTAATTTCCATGAGCCAATGTCAAAGAAGGGCCCGACAAGTTGAAATTGATGCTTAGCACCACATGAAGATCAAATGAAGTCACAGGGTGAAGAGACATTCCAAGTAATTTGAATACTGCAGGAAAGTAATTTGAAAACCCATTTCAGTTTTCATCTGAAGCTGGGCAAACTGAAAAGAATCTGTGCAGTAGCTGGCAGCCCACAGTTCAGGTTCTCAGAGACACCCAATTTCAGTAAAATAATGTCATGTTGTTCATTTGAATTTCATTTAAATAATGTAATTTTATTGAGCAACAGAAGTTGAGATGAGGGAACGTGAGTTTGCTTTGCACAGTGAGATATAAATTTGTATCAGTTCCCTCCAATAGAAAATATTCAATAATATCTATGTTGCTTGCTAATGCCTTTTGTGGGACTGGATTATCCAAGGAAGCACCAAGAAGTGCTGAGGTTATGTCAAGATCAAAGGGGATAAAAATAATGACCCCCTTGAGGAATAGCTGGGCGTATGACTAACGCTTAACTAATACTGATTGACTACAAGGAGCGGCCAGGCCTCCGCTGGGCAGGCAGCGGGTGGAGGGTGAGCTTGTGGGGGCCAGTATCCCTGGCTGGGCAAACATGTCTAAGAAGCAAACATGTCACAAAGGCCAAGCTGCTTGACACCTGCGAATCCTTCCATGGAACCGGATGTGGGCTTCCCACACCTCTTTCCCAGCATCTGGCAAAGGCGAAGGAAAGGCTAATGATCCTTTCAAATATAATAATATTTAAAGTACACAGAATTTAAGACTAAGGTATTGTTCCTCATACTGCAGACAAATGCAAACATGAAACAATTTTGGGCCAAGGGGTTAAGGTCCTGAGATAAACCACCTCTGATAACTTGGGAAAATGTGCCTCTATAGTCAATATAAATAGGGGTAAAGAAAGATGCCTCTAAAACCAACATTTTCCAAAGAGACTAATCAAAAGGAGATGCGTAATAATGGGGTCGTTTAAGAGCTCTGTTTTCATCTTGGTCTTTCACCTTCTGGAAGGGGCCCTGAGCAATTCACTCATTCAGCTGAATGGTAATGGCTATGAGGGTATCGTCATTGCAATTGACCCCAACGTGCCAGAAGACGAAACACTCATTCAAGAAATAAAGGTAAGTTCAAAATGGCAATAATCCTTGTTTTAAAAAAATAAGCAAACTATTAAGCGTAATGTTGTGCTAGGGCGAACGTGAGCTCTCTAACTGCAGCTGTGTGATACTGACAAGTTATTTTTATGTCTGAGTCTCAGTGTTTTTGGTAGCAAAATGGAAATCACAACAGTTAACCGTTAGAATTCTTCTGAGGGAGAAGATAATAAATGTAACACACATAACTAAGAGTTTCAAACGTTGTTGGTGCGTAATGGAAGGTGTCTACATTTATTGACTGTGGATGATTTCACTAAAAATTATTCCGTTCTGCACTAAGGCAGAGCCAGCTGGGTTTGGTAGATACTGTGAGATGCACAGGGAATAATTCCTTTGCCTGCTTTTACCACTGGCTTCTATCAGATTCTCCTCATTGTAACCCCCTTCCCTGTGGTCCTAATATAGAAGCCAGGATGTCAATCTCTAATTTAAGAATAACCCTGCGCCTTTCACTGGGAGGAAACCCTGCATTTTACCAGCCCCATTGCAGGGGATCCTCTCAGGTTGCCAAGTGGCCTCAACTTACTTGTTACTTCTGTGAGGGAAGGAAAAACTGGGGAAGAAGATGCTCCCTGTTCCGGGCAGAAGTGTCTGTTGCAAGGGGAAGGGGTCTTGTTCAACAGCAAACAGCTAAGAATGAGAGGGAAATGTTTTATAAATGACCACCCTGGGACCTGGCTGTAGCAAATCCAGAGGCAGTACTGTGCAATGAGGAAAAGTACTGATCTGTAAAATGGGGCAATAGTAAGTACCTTCCCTACAGGATTTTGTGAGGATTAAGTTTAACAATGCGTGCACACAAAGGGAAGCTTGGTGAAGGGTATATGGGATCTCTGTACAGTTTCTGCATGTTTTATAAGTCTAAAATTATCCTGAAATATTTTTAAAGAACTTAAAAAAGTGCATGCATAGTGCCTGGTATATAGTAAGGGCACAACCATCAGTCGCCAGTCCTCTGTTTAATCCTTCTAGGAGGGAAGGGTTCATTCTTTTTAACCAAGACAAAGCTCCTGAGTGCTGGCTCAAAAGTTACTCACACAAGAGTCCCCCTGGTTGCCCCCGGGTGTTCCTTGCTCTGAGCAAAAACAAACCCAGAAAGGTGGAGTTTGGAGAGAGAACCATCTCTACCACCAGGAGCAGTTTGGGGATGGAGAACTGCAGTATTTGGGGAGAAGGCGTGGGAGCAGGGGACACTTACCTGTTTAACTCGAAGGTTATCAGATATTACTACCATTCGTGGAAGGAAATGGATACTGTTTGAAATGTCTCAACAACCAGACACCTTGGGTAAGTTTTTGATTGTCTCTGACCTTGGAAATGGCATCAGCAAAACTGGAAGTGCCACTTGGAGCAACAGACAAGGAAAGTGGGGGAGAAAAATGTAGCCAGTCTGCTTCTGGCTCTGGCTGGACTGTCAGGAACGTGAGGGGCGAACAAGAATTCCTTATCCCTAGTGGCAAGGCTAATTCACACTTACATGGGGCTTCAGCGCTTCCAGACGCTTTCACCTCACGCTTTGGGGGGTTTCCTCCCGAAAAATGTGCTTCTTATCACAATTATTACGTTGGCTTTCTGGTATGGGTCCTAAATGAGTTAGGTGTAAGTTGGTTTCCACATATAGTAAAGTATATGCTGTACACCTGAAACTACTATATAATAATCTGGAACATAAACTGTAACTGAAAAATAAAATTAAATGAAAAAGTTAAGGGCAATAGTGTGCTAAGAGTCCCTAACTAAGTAGTTCATAAAAGTGAGTTCCTCCCTCTTGATGTTCCAGGTCTGCAGAGTTAAGGACCTTAATTGTGGGCTTTTCTGCCTTTCCTGGCCATCCCTCACCCTGTTTTCTGAGGGGAGACTCTCCCTCTGGTGCCCTTGTGGGGTTGGAAGCCTTTAAGCCAACGCTTAAATCTTTGTTTCTGTTCAAGTGAAATAAGCCAGTCAGAGAAAAACAAATACCATATAATTTCACTTATATGTGGAACCTAATGAACAAAATAAACAAACGAAATAAAACCAGATTCATAGACACAGAGCAGAGCGGGGCTGGAGGGCCGGGCGAAATAGGTGAAGGGATTAAGCAAAGAAAAACACCTCTTAGACACAGACAACACTATGGCGATTGCCAGACGTAAGGGGGTGTGTAGAGGGCAGAACTGTACACTTGAAATCTATACAATTTCATTGACAAATATAACCCCAATAAATTCCATTAAAAAAAAACTTGCTTGTGCATGACAGCCCCCAACATTTCTCCACCTACACGTTGCATCCACTGCACCTGCCCTGTGAGTGTGAGCTGTAGGGGCAGAGAGCACCCTCCACATTCTCCTTCGCTCCCCCACACAAGATACACAACGGGAGCAGCGTATCCTGGAGGTCTCCTCATTGCGTGCGAGTCCAGGAACCTTCTGCCTTGGCACTCCCGGGCAGTTTACCACTCATCACAACCATTTCATTCATTCGTTCGTTCGTTCGTTAGTTAATTGATCCAACAAATATTTACAAAGCATCTACACCTAATTATGTCAGGTACCAGAAATCCAGTGGTAAACAATATACAGTTCCTGTCATTAAGGAATTCTCAGCTGACCCTATAAGCTATTATCCTTGACCTCTCCAGGCCTCAAAAGTTTAAATGTCCACTTGGATATGAGGTTGCCTTCTCAAAGTCAGGAACAGATGCCGAAGCAAATAGCCCGTATTAATGTTACTGTTAACACATGGGAGACAGACTTTATGCTGCTTGTTCTTCCTGGGAGACACTGAAAATTCACATTTCACCAGTCAAATCATAATATAACACTCTGACACAGGAAATTTTATACCTACTTTTTACTTTTTGGTGACCTTGACCCAGCGTTTTTCTTTTTAAAATGATATATTGTTAAATCCTCCAGTGGTTGATAGAAATCTGGCTTTTGGAAGAAGGAAATGCAAATCATTATAAGAACTTTTTTTAAATTAGCAAGGCAACCGTCATTACTGTTTGAAAGAAGGGAAACTGAGGCTCAGAGAGACCAAATAAATTGCCCAAGTTTGTCCCTTTAGGAAGTGGTGAAGAGGAACTCACCCTGCATCAGTACCTGAGAACTGCTTCCCCCTATAGAGATGAACTGGCTCTGCTCCTCGGGCCAGCCCCCCAGGCACTGGGGTCTAGGCGCTCTGGTCTGCTCCCGAAGGGCCTTCCTCCGGCAATGGTCCCTTTTTTCTCTTGCTGTATCAGGTTTTGTCCACTAGCATATGCGTATGTTATATTAGTTCCCATTAAAAAAAAAACACAAAAAAACACAAACACAGCCCGGCCAGGCGTGGCTCAGTGGTTGAGCATCGACCTAGGATCCAGGAGATCGGGGTTCAATTCCCAGTCAGGGCACATGCCCGCGTTGCGGGCTTGATCTCCAGCAGGGGGCGTGCAAGAGGCAGTCGATCAATGACTCTCATCATTGATGTTTCTATCTCTCTCCCTTTCCCTTCCTCTCTGAAATCAATAAAATTATAAATAAATAAAAAAACCCACAAGCGCAGACACACAAAACAAAATCCCCTGGCCCTGCAGTGCTCCTGCGCATCACGTCTATTCCCTCTTAATTTTCAGACCTTCTTGAGCCGTTGCCTCCATTCACCACCTCTACCTCCTCACCTCCCACCCCCTTGAATTCCCTCATATGGAGCTGTCGGCTCCATTCCACTACGATGCCTCACCCACGTTGCCAGAAACTTCCGTCGGTTCTTACCTTCACCTTCCTTTTTTATTACCATTAAATTTATTGGGGTGACACTGGTTAATAAGATCCTATACGTTTCAAGTGTACATGTCTATGACACATGATCTGTATAATGCACTGGGTGCCCACCACCCAAACCAAAATCATCTTCTGTCAGCATGTATTTGACCCTCTCTACCCTTTACCACCCCCCCACCACCCACCTCTTACCACCCCCCACCCCCCACTGCCTTCCCTCTGGTAACCGCAGTGCTCTTGTCTGTATCTATGAGTTTTTGTTTGTTTGTTTTTCCTTTCTTGATGGCTCAGCAGCATTTGACTGGGATGGCTGCTCTCTTCTCCTGAACCGCCTTCACCCCAGGCCTTCCGATTTCCTTCCCAAGCACCAGCCACTCCTTCGAGTCTCCTTGGCTGACCGCTCCTCCTCCTACCACTAAATGCCGGCGGGCCCCAGGGCTCAGTCCTTAACACTTCTCTTCCCTCGGTCCACACTCACTTTTGAGGGCAGTGGTTTTCAGTCCTAATAGACCTAATGCTCTTTTCAATAATAAACCTCTTATAATACCGGCTCTACTATCTTCATAATGCATCTCAGGGGCATTTATAATTCAACACTACATCTTTTTCATTTTAGAGAAATAAAGTTAGGTGTAATTTGAAAATAAATTATATGATCGTGCCATTTCCTTATATCTGACAGTTAGTACTATGCTAAAAATAAATACTATCATAACATTTAGCTATTCCCAAAATCACTGCAGGAGCCAGCTGGTGAAGTCACCTTCATTTTAATTTGAGTTTCTCTCCAGTATTAGTTGGTGTAAGAGCTTGAGACTTATACTAATTCTCAGTTTCTCCCTTAAAGGTTTATTGCTCCTCAAAGGATCAAGGGAGATGACACTAGTAGCTAACATTTCGTAAGCATCTGTGCTAAGTAAATATGGTTCCCAGTGCTTTCTTGACTTCACTTGATCCCCACATCTTATGAGCTAGTCACCATAGTATTTTCCATTTTGTAAATGGGGTACCTGAGGCTCAAGGGTGCTCAAGAAAATTGCCAGATAACCCACGATAAGTGTTGGAGCCAAGATTGGTGTCAGCCTCTGAAGTCTGCATTGTCGATCATCACACTGTGACACAGAGCATGTGATAGGTGCTCAGAAGAGGTTAGCTAATTTCACCAATAAAAGGTATTTCTACACCTCCCCTTCCAATCTTGATAAATAACTGGCCTTTACTAACCAGTTTTTTCTAACATGAAAAACAGATGCAAATGTGAACGATTGGTAATTTAGTCTATAGTCATGATTGTGTTTACTACGTGTTTTCTTTTTTTCCCAGGACATGGTGACTCAGGCATCTCCATATCTGTTTGAAGCTACAGAAAAACGATTCTATTTCAAAAGTGTTGCTATTTTGATTCCTGAGAAATGGAAGACAAAACCTGAGTATGTGAGACCAAAACTCGAGACCTACAAAAATGTGAGACCATCGAGTTTTTTTTTCAAATTCAGTTTCCTTCTGCGATTTAGATTTCTTTCATCACAATATTCTGGAACCAAATGAAATTGTTTCAAAATAGTCCAGTGTGAATTAAAGTCAATTCATTTGTTAAAATTTTATAATGATGAAAATGTTTTCTTAAATTTCAGGCTGATGTTCTGGTTGCTGAACCTAATCCTCCGGATAATGATGAACCCTATACTGAGCAGATGGGAAACTGTGGAGAAAAGGGTGAAAGGATTCACTTCACTCCTAACTTCATCGCAGGAAAAAAGTTGACTCAATATGGACCACAAGGTATGGGTAGAGATGAAACATTCAGCTGTGTTTCTCATAACTTAATAATTTTATATTCAAAGTAGATCAAAATAGCATTACCTTTCTGAGTGAGCACATATAAGCCAAATAAACGTATAGCATGTGTTTTCACTTAAAACAGGGGTTCAGAATAGTGCATTTCTGTTAGAAATTTAATTTCTTCACATCTGCATAAATGTGTAAATACAGTATTTTTAATTTTTAAAAATTATTAGTATCAGGATGTAACTGTAAAATAGTTTATTGAAGTACTATTAGGTTTCTATCGATCTGTTAAGGAGACTGCTGAACAAATCAAACCTCC
This sequence comes from Miniopterus natalensis, assembly GCF_054644295.1. Taxonomy (NCBI): domain Eukaryota; kingdom Metazoa; phylum Chordata; class Mammalia; order Chiroptera; family Miniopteridae; genus Miniopterus; species Miniopterus natalensis. Next base: position 54,218,270 of record NC_142089.1, read on the forward strand.
TGCCTGCAATTCACATATTAGCCACCAGATGGCGGAGACCCACAGTGTTCTCAGACTTCTATGCGCAATCAAATTGTAAATAATCAGGGATTGTTAATAACCAGATTCTGATTCAGTAGGTGTGGGGTGGAACTCAAGAATCTGCATTTTTAACAAGCCCAGATGATGCTGGTACTGCTTGACTATGCGCCACACTTTGAGTAGCGCAGAGAATATCCTTGCAGTTCAGCTCTCAAAAAACTGTAACTAAAGAAAAAATCCAATTTTCCTTCACAAAATAAAATGTAATTCCTCTATGAGTTATATAGAACAATCTTTGGAGAAAATGTTAAAAGAAACAAGCAATGAAGTATATACAATACGTGCTTTCCAAGTATAATCAAATATGATTAGTATTGGCTAATTAGGTGAATTAACAACTAGTATTGCACCTAACCCTCCAAATTCAGCCTATCTAGGAATTTATATTCCAGGAATACTGAGTTGTATGTGTCACTAATTCATTTAAATTTAACAAATACTCACTGAGTGCCTATTAAGTTCTAGACACTATGTGCCCAGGCATGACAATGAAGAAGTCATGAAACCTGTCCTCATGGAGACAAGTGTTTAGTGGGGGAGACTGGCAAGAAAGCAGAAGTTATAACAGAAGTGCCATAATGGAATATAATAAAACAGTAATGGAAGGGTACTAGTCTCGGGACGTCAGAGAAGGCTTCTAGGTGGATCTAAGCTTGATTTTGAAAGAAGAGAAGCAATTATCCAGACAGAGACAAGGAAAGAGTATCCCAAGCAGAGCAAGAATATATGAAAAGGACCAGAGATGAGAAAGAGGGTGGTGTGGCTCTAGAAAGTAAAAGGAGTGCAGGAATTCACTGTGATTACAGAGTTTTGGAAGTAGGTGGAGAAAAGCAAGAAACACGGCTGCAGAGAGGAGCAGAGCTGGGATCATCAGGGGCCTTGTCTGCCGTATTAAGGAGCTGGACTTAACCCTGAGCACCATAGGGGAGCCACTGAAGACTGGAGACATGGAGGGCAGCTGGGTGGCCACTGCAATAATTCAGGAGTAAGTGGCAATAAGACTGGAAAGATGAGAACAGAGCAGAGGTGGAGTAGGCAGGCCTTGAGGTTTGATCAGATGTGAGCCACAGGGGACGCTGCCCTGGCTGGCCTGTCAATGCTCCAGCTCCCACAGCAGCATGCGCCGACCTCCATCGCTACATTGCACCAGTGAGGATTTTAGTTATCGGATTGTGCATGGCATCCACTAGACTGTAAGCTACTTGAGGACCGGGCAGTTGTTTCATCTTTGTATAAAAACTTCGAGGCACTTACTATGTCACCTAATTAGCATTTCATGAGCCAAAACAAGTAGTTACATTTTTCAGAAATGTGCGGTTGTCATGTTAGAGTTTTCTTTGCAAGGAAATCAAAACTTTAAAATACTAACATAGGAAAGCATAATAGAAGTTGAAAAGAATTACTTTCTCCCAGAATGAGGAGGTAATTTTACCATTTTTATTGTAACCAAGTATTTAAAACATTTTAATACTCACAGGAAGGGCATTTGTCCATGAATGGGCCCACCTACGATGGGGAGTATTTGATGAGTACAATAAAGACCAGAAATTCTACTTATCTAATGGAAAAAACAAAGCAATAAGGTATGGATATTTGACTTAACTTTTCCCAAGCTATTTTAAATCACAACCAATTTTTTCTTGATTATTTTAAAAATGTCAGTTTTTGTCTTGTTTTCTATCTCTCATGCTTAACTATGTGATGTCAGTAGAAAGCAAACTGAACACTTGGAAAGTACTCCTGGCTGCCACGATTGTGTGGGTGAGGTCTTGCAACCGGCAGTTTCAGTGAACATAAACTGCTTTAGTACAAACATAAAAGATAGGGAGCTTCCCGATTTATTTTAAACAGCTAGCACAATTCAGATACCAAAACCTGCCAGATGGCATGAAAAAGAATTCTGTAGATACAGCTTTCCAAAAAAGATTTTAAATAAAAGAAAAGTAAGTTACATCTGGCAGAACTAAGGGAGTGACAAACACACTAAGCCCAAGAAAGATGACTTCCAGAAATCCCAAAATGCTGTGATATTAAGTAAGTAATTAATATAGTACATTGAGTCAAGAAGAAAAGGGAATAATTTTCCCAACAGCCTCAGAGGGAATTTGAAAACCTTGCACACTTACGCCAAAGTCAGAAACCAACCACCTCTTTTTAAAGACTAGAGGTCGGGACAACACCCCCTCGCGTCAGCTCCCAGTCCTGCTTGCCCGGTGCCTCCTGAGGGAGCCGGGCCCAGCTTCGCCTTGGCTATTCGGTTTGGCTCTCGCTTCCAGGTGGAGCTGCGCTGGCCCAGAGCTCAGCCTTGGCCTCCCATTTCTCCCACGGGGACACTACTGCTCTCCACTCTTCCCTTCATTCATTACAGTCAAACTCTCAACTTGGCCCACTTCCATTCCCTTTTCCCTCACTGTTACATCGCTTCAGGCACGAATAGACACTGCGAGCCCCTGGAGCCCTGCGTGGCGTGCCCGATCACTGTAGCTGTTCCCTCGGCCCTCGGGGTCACTTCCCTGATGTGATCACACGTTGGATGGACCTCTCGAGTCGCAGCCCGTGGAGGCCATTCCACACCTGACATTGCCTTTCCCACTTCCCTTTTCTAAGCTTCTGTACAGTTAGACACTGTGCATTCTTACAAGAGAAAAGCTGATTAATACATACTGCCTTCTAGAGATATTCTAGAAATGCCTACGTATACAGCATGTTCTTCCTTCCACAGAAAACATTAGCAAATCTGGCTAATTACCACGTCCTCTTAAAAAGAAACTTTATTATAACATATTAATCATTTGATTAATATCTTCTAGTTTTAAAAATTATTTTAAGGCCTAGAAGCAATCGCAAAATGACAGTAAGGCCCACAATAGAAGGTCATTTCCTTAATCTGATACAAAACATTAATTGCAAGCCAACAGCCTATGTCATATTTAATAGGAAAATACTAGAGGCATTACCAGGATGGCCACTATTAGCACAGTTATCTAACCTTGTTTAGAAAATTGTAGCCAATGCAATAACATGGGAAACTGGGAGGTTTAATAAAAGGGGAAGGCTGCGAGAAAGGAAGAGAGAAAATTGCTTTTGTTCAGGTGATATGTGGTCCACTTAGAAAACCCAAGGGAATAAATAGAAATTAAGGATGGGAAGTCAATAAAGTGACCAGATACAAAATGAATATTCAAATTGCCTTCCCAAATATTAACAATAACCAGTTCAAAAATATAATGGAAAGAATACTCCATTCACGATAGCAATTAAAGGTGCAATGAAGTGTAAAACTCTAAGAAAGGTAGATATCATATTTGAAAAAACTATAAAATCCTTCTAAAGGATTTAAAAGAAAATCAAGATAAACTGAGAGATTTTCAATTCATGAAAGATTTAATTCAACCCAAATTAATATATAGGTTTTATAAAACTCTATTCAAAAGCACATCCATTTTTAACTCATTTTTAAAATCCCAGAATTCACCCAAAAGATAGTAGCTAAGAAGATTTTTGAAAAAGAATAGTAATAAAGGGAACTTTTTACTTACTGAATTTTAAATATACACAATAAAACTATATGAATTAAAACAATGTGAACTGACAGACGCATATATAATAAATTTACTATTTAATACAGCTAGAATTATAGACCTATGAGAAAAATCAGGATTTCTTAAGATATCGGGACAAGTTTTTAGCTGTGTGGGGAAACATATTAACAGATATTCTTCCAAATGGATAGACTATTAAATATAACTATGATAATCACAATGACAACTAGAAGAACATTAATAAAAATCATACCCCTGCCCAGACAGTGTGGCTAAATGGTTGAATAATGACCTGCAAGCCAGGAGGTCACAGTTTGATTCCCGGTCAGGACACATGCCTGGGTTTCAGGCTCGACCTCTCTCTCTTTCCCTTCGTTTCTCTGATATCAATAAAAACATATTTTTTTAAAAAAACATACCCCTATATGGTAATGGTCTTTCTGTGCACTCAAGAATTGTAAAAAGATATAACTAAAAGAATAATAAATTTGGCTACACATTAATTAAAAATTTTGTTGCAGACAAATCAAGCATAAACTAAATAAAACTATAAAAAAATTAACAGTTATTTGCAAAAGCTTAAAAAACATGCTTTTAAAAAGCTTAGTATTATAACACATGAAGAACTTTTGAAAACCAGTAAGAAAACAATAACATCATAACAAAGAAATAGACATAGAAGAATAATTCATAAAAGAATAAAAATAGCCAATAAACATAAAAAATGTTCAGACTTACTAGCAATCCCAGTGGTGTGAATCTGACAAAATGAGCATCGTTAATTACCTAGTAAGTTACTGTCAGTGGGTGAAAGCTCCCACAGATGGTTGTTAGAGATGTAAACTGGCACAACTCTGGAAAGCAATTTGGTGACACATATCAAATCTCCAAAATATTTCCTTTTTCTTGATCCAGTAATTTTATGTTTAAAAAACCAATTTTAAGGGAAATGGTAGAATAAGCTATATCAGAAATCTATAAAATATTCACACTTTTGGATCTGATCATTTAGTCTGGGAACCAACCATGTAGCAAACTTGGAAATAGAGTCAAAATTTTATGTGAAATTTTATTTATTCATTGAAGTTTTATTTTTAGTACTGACAAGTTGGGGGGGGGAATCACATTAAATAAATCAAGCTAAATTTATTTTATAATATGAGAACAGGCAATTATTAAAATGACATTTTGAAAGAATATTATAAATTATAACAAGGCATTAAAATTTTAATTATACTAACATACTAAGTTTTTTAAAAGCATGAGCAAAATTATATGTGCCATGTTATGCTGCTTCATAGAGAAGAAAATGCTTCACGATGTTAACAGTAATTTATTTCTAATTGTGGAACATGATTTTTTTCTTTTCTTCTTTATACGTTTTTGTGATTTCCCAAATTTTCTACAGTAATTATATATTGTTTATATACTAAAAAAAATAAGATGGAGAAAAGCATTCCATTTATAATAGCAACGAGACTCACAAGCATATAATATAAAGAAAAATCTAAAATACCTAATAACATACAAGAACTATGTGAAAACTGTATGACATAAACTAATTAGAAACGCAAAACCCAGGAAAAGTCAGCAAGCCTTTTGAGGGAAGCAGAGGCCTGGTTTCCCAGGAAGGAGGGGACGAGACTGAGAGGAACCTCAGGCCTCTGTTCCTTGCTCATCCTAACAGCAACTGTAGACCAGATTTAGCTTTTCTGTTGCATAGAAACAATTTCTGGTACCATTTTGGGGACCCATCAGATACTTTCTGGCAAACAGAAATGACTCTGATGGGAAATAAATAATTTTTCTATTTAAGCATGTATTTGTCTCTTGAATTATGAGGGGACATCATTGACAAGGTCATCTGTGGAACCTGACCACAGAGACTATTTAGCCCTTTGAAATGATTACGTCACTTAAACATCTAACCTTAATAAATTTTCAGTTGTTCGGCAGCAATTACTGGTAAAAATGTCATAAGGAAGTGTCAAGGAGGCAGTTGTTTCACCAAAACCTGCAGAATTGACAGGCTAACAGGGCTGTTTGAAAAAGGATGTGAGTTCATACCTGATGACAGGCATACGGAGAAGGCTTCCATCATGTTTTCACAAAGTATTAATTCTGTAAGTATCCATTTTTTCTTAACACTGGTGAATTCAATGTGATTTTTATCCCAGATGCTGCAGGAAAAGATCAAATTGTAGGAAAGTACCACTGAGCAGCTGGGAGAAAACCAGGGGTAAAGTCCTGTCTCCCCCTTCTCCTTCCTTAAGTCCATTCTTGCTTCTCTGTCATCTCCCTTCCACTAGCTTTTAGTTTAAGTGCTTAGAGTGACTTCAAATATCATTAAGGCAGACAAGCACAAATTTCTTAGTTAAATAAGAAATTTACCCAGGGGAATCAGGTGCTTCTTTTAATTAATAAGGACAAGATCAGTAGCTTTTAATTTAATTTTCAGAGATATCTTTTCAGCTGCATTATTTACGTTTAGTTGTTAAGTGAAAATTTCTATCTTTTTGTTTACTTGGTTGGTTGTTGTGTTTTTTAAATAAGAGTTTATTTGAGCCAAGCTAACAGCATATGCAGGGGAGCAAGACCTCAAATGCTCCCGAAATTTTCTATCATTTTGAATGTCGGTGCCCTTAGGGGGTTTGTACATAGTTTTAATAGCTTTAAATAGTTTTTAAAAATATTTCTTAATTGTTTTTAATGACCAACTGGCCATAAGATAAACTTGACAAATTATCTTTATTGATGCTAAATATATACATCAGTGAATTTGCACAAACTAAGAATAAGTGCATCATTTAACTGACTTTAGTGAGAAGTTCCTTCTATCTCCCAGTCTCTTATATAAAGCTGTGTTTTCCTTCTGGAGTAGAGAGTGAATGAAGCAACTTGCAAGAGTCTGTCAATAACAATGTGACTCACCATGGTTCCCAGGCCCATCCTTCAGTCTGGCTTTGCAGCCCACTTCCAGACTTATTCAGAAATTTCCCAGAGTTCTCCCAGATTATATGTTTTAAATTAACCACAGAGTTAAATTTGATGCACAGTGAATCTTGGGAACCTTTGCCAGGGGTTTTACACAAAAGTTTTTCAGATTCCTTTCTATAAAGTGAACATAATGATAATAAGGAAACACGACCAAAATGACCTGAGAAATGCAAAAAGAAACATGTTTTATAGCTAATGAATATTTTCTAAATTATAGAATCCCAGATATTTAAGATTTTTAACTGAAGGGTAACACTGTAAAATCGCTGAGAAGAAGACCTAGGTTGTACCTACTTTGTATACTATGCCTCCTTTTTTAATCCCTCAAATGCTAGGGATATAAATACTTAAGGAAGGAGAAAAAACTATCATTTATTGGCTGTGTTAGTATTGACTTTATTGCATATGTTCTTATGTAATCTTGCATAGTAACTACTGACATTTTGTAGATTAAAAAACTGATGTGCAGGGTTTTTTTATACTGAGCTTTTATTATGCATCAGACACGGGACTAGGTTTTGAGGCAGCAAAATTTAATAAGACATGTTTCTCCCATAGATGGATTTACAGCCCAATAAGTGCACTTACAATGTTAAAGGGGCCTTCCTGAAGTTTCTACAGGGTAGTGTGAGGCCACAGGGTTGAGTGGAAATTCTTTGGGGGAAAGGTAGAAAATGAAAAAATATTTTGAAAATGAACTTTCGGCTGAAACCTAAAGGTGGAGTTCACAATGCAGAAGACAGAAGAAGAGGAACTCCTTTACAAAATGGGAATCAGGAGCCACGCCACAGAGCTAGACAGCAGTCTGGCAAGGCTAAGACCACGGTGGGGGAAGCACAGCCGGGGTGAGAATGGAGGGTGAGGCAGAAATGCACACTAGAGAGCCTGCTGCTTGCTATGTGAAATAGCACAGAGTGTACCGTGAGACCAACCAAGAGCCACCAAAGGGTCTTAAATGCAGGAGTAAGAAGGAAGATGCCTCAGGCAGCTGTGGAGTGGCCCAATGGAGGGGGGTCAAGAGGGAAAAGTCAGATAAGAGACTGCAACAGTCTGAGGAGGGACCTGAGGGCCCGAATGGTGGCCAGTCCATTGGGGAGAAAAGATGATGAACTGGAGAGACAGTGGAATGTATTGACCTTGGCTATTCTGTAGGGGGAAGAAGGCAGGGAATCACTCAGTTTCCTGAGTTAGGAGACGGGTAGATAGTGGTGACATCAAGCCAGGAAACATACGAGGAGGAGGAGCAGAGTTGGAAGAAAGGTGACAATTATGAACATGTGAAGTCTGAGGAGCCTGTGGACTCCCCAGTGGATTTTGAAGAGAGCTGGAAGGGAGCGACTGGGGAGTAAGGAATGGGCGGGAGTGAGGGGGCAGAGAGACAAGATGGGACCAGGAGAGAAATGATGAGACTGTGGTGATGGCTCAAAATGGCAAATCTGAGAAGCAGAAAGGAAGCCAAAAGCGAGTAAATGATTGCTGTGGAGCCCTAGGCTTTCCGCAACGTTGAACACATGTTTGGGGATAGGAATTCTCACTATGACTGTGATTTTCCCCAGCAGTGCTCTGCAGTGATAGTGGGATTGGGCCAAGATGATGGGTTAGCGAGGCAGGCTGGGGAGGGGGCAAGGGAATAACATATTTTTAGATTAATCAGATTATTAAAGATTTTAACCATTAGTTGACCGTTACCTGTATCATTTTATTGACAATTTCAGGTGGTGGAATTCTGTACAGAGAAAAACCACAATAAAGAAGCCCCAAACCTGCAGAACCAAAAATGCAACCTCCGAAGCACATGGGAAGTGATTCGCGATTCTGAGGACTTTAAAAAAACCACTCCTATGACAACACAGCCCCCCAAACCCACCTTCTCGCTGCTGCAGGTCGGACAGAGAATCGTGTGCTTAGTTCTGGATAAGTCTGGAAGCATGCAGGTACGTGCAGTGAGTCTCGACCTCTGGATTCAGGCCTCACGCTTGCAGACAGTATAATCTAGACCACGGCTTGGAACCCCTGGGAGCGAACACAGCTCAGAGAGTCAGACGTTACAACGCCAGCGCTGCCATCAGAAACACCTACCGCCACTTGATTCGACAAACATTCAGCACCAAGCGTCTCATTTGCCAAATTGAATTATCTTTTGATTTATGAATTACACAGCCTTAACACCTATGCTTCACTGACAGTGCATAGGTCTATAGACCTATTACCAAAGCACTGAACTAATGATTGAACTGAAGCCTAATCTGGTTTTATCTTTTAGGGCTAGTTTTACAAAGGCCCTAAAATTCTACTCCAAAAAGCTAAACTCCTCCCACAGAAGGCTGTGCCTTGAGTGAGCCTGTGGCCGTTTAGTCTATGTTGAGGCAGCCACTTCCGAATCCCTTCTAGCCTGTTCTTTCATGAGCCGTCCCATCTAAACACAGCCTGACCGCTTTCCTTCTGCTTCTCCATTCAGAGCGGTAACCGCCTCAAACGAATGAACCAGGCAGGCAAACTTTTCCTGCTGCAGACGGTTGAGCAAGGGGCCTGGGTCGGGATGGTGACCTTTGACAGCGCTGCCTACGTCCAAAGTGAACTCATACAGATAAACAGCGGCGCCGAAAGGGATGCGCTCATCGGAAAGCTCCCGACAAAGGCCGGAGGAGGAACGTCCATCTGCACTGGACTGCAATCAGCATTTACTGTGAGACAAGTTCCCCAGCTGCAGTTGCCAATGTTTACAATTTATGTTTAAGGATTCCCCCTTTCCAGTGTTTCCACACGTGCCTAGTGTCTGGTTGAATTAGACAACCAAGGGCAGGGAAATGGTTCAAATGATACAAAGACACAGCCTACCAAAGCTGTTGTTAATGAATTCATCCATGCTTTTGTGCTTTTCTACATCAGTGGGTTCATGCTTTTCTGCATGGATGCCTGCATTCAAAATATTCACATGTGCCTTCTACATACAATGCACTATATTGGGCATTAAGGATACCGTGAGAGCCAAAGAGACACCACATCCTCTCCTGTCGCAGAGCTTATAATCTTATTGGGGAGATGCACTAATCACATAGTCACATACAGATAAATGTATATTCATAAGCTATAATGAGCGCTATGAAGGAAGGTACACAGATATGAGAGAGTGTCTTCTATAAGAGAAAAAAATGAGCTCTGAGTTATGGTCAAACTTTGAGGAAGCTTAACACTCCAAACTTCTGGGTATAGAAGGACCTTTTGAGTGGAGCCAGCAAATGGTTTATTTATTGAAGCAGGAGGCCTTAGAAAGTGTAACTATACATGTCTTGTGGGTGTATCCAAAGATCCCATCTGACCGTCCAGGCATGGTCCCTCTACTTAGATATCAATGTCTTGCCATTTTCAATAAATTTAAGTATAAATTCCTCTAATGTTTAAGGCCTTCATAACATAGCCCCTACCTACCTTTCCAGGCTTCAGTACCAGAGACTCTCTTCCAGGCATCCTATGTTTAGGCAAGTTAGGCCACCTGTTCTTCAGAGCTTCTGCACCTTTGCCAGGCTACTCCCCACTTACAGCACTTTCTCTCCCCTCCTCTGCATCTCAGACCAGGCTCATTCTTCAAAGAACCATCACAGACACCACCTACTTCTTGACATCTTTCTTGATCCTTTTAACTGTGTAGAATTTCTCTTTCTGAATCCTATGACCTTTTAAAAAAAAATCTCTTATGAATTCTAAGCTTTTTTGTTTTCTAATCATGTGCTTCACTTAAGCACAAATTCTGGAGTAAGGCTTGTCTTTTTACCTCCCAGGTTGCTGGCAAATATCTTTTATAGAGGAGGTTCTCAATAAATAAAAACAAATTGAATTATTTGATTGCACCTAAAGCTTAATTGCTCTAAATACAGAAAATAATATTCTATATTTATTTAGAGGCTATTTAGCCCCATGAAACATAGACTAGGAGGATGAAAGAGGCTGGCAGGCCTAAGGTCTCAGACTCTCAGCAATGTCTTGGGCATATCTGCCCTGTGCCTGCTGCGGACACAGCACATCAATGAGGCTGTTCCAGATTCCCAAGCAGGAGCAGAAACATTGAGTGCCATGTGGACAATGGACTCAAACATTCCCTCAAATGCAGTCTGTCCCTCTGGTCCTTTCACCCTACCTTGAAGGCCAGTTCCCTAACAGTGGTTTCCATTGTGTACACAGTCAGCTGGAAAACCCTTTGCCAGATGCTTGTGTGCATCTGGGTTCCCTTGCCTCTGCCACTCATTCAAGCTTTGATTAAAGAAGCAAATTAGGGAGGGAAGCTGACAGTGAAATCACTGACATACACCAAGCTCCTGCTATGCAAACCCTGAGGGAGATGACTAATGCCAGATGGCCTGGGGATGGGGAGAGAATGTCTGGTTCTGCATTTTCCACTCAGATGGGTGAGAGAGTGTGAGAGGTACAATTGGAATTTAAATGCTTTTCTTGCCCCATGGAATCTGACTGTGGGGTAGGAAGAAGTTGTGGGCAACTTCAGGGTGATGAAGCGAAGGCCCTAGGATCCTACACTGTCCTCGAGGTCCCCACTGGTCAGCTCTGTCCTGGGCTCCTGGTGGCGGTGTCTGCTGAGGTGTGGCCACTGTACCTTGCTTGTCCTCTTGGCTGGATCGCGGCCCAGTGGTCCGCCCCAGCTAACTCAGCCCCAGCCTGGCTCTCCCTGTTGGAGCAGAGCCCTGAGCACACCCCCATCCTCCATCCAGCCCCTAAGAAGGCTGCACACCCCTCAACCTCTATGGCAAGATGACCTGTTCTCTTGCCTGCCGACTCTCAAGTCAGCTGCCTTCTATGTGCCCAGTGGTGTATGTGGGAGCGTCTGCATGTTTCCATGATGTGTAGTGGTGACAGAGAGTGTTGACAAGGGAACCCAGACTAAGCCCTTTTTCTGGCCTCTGAGACCCTACAGCTCTGTTGGACTCGGGCCACAGCCCTGGCTGATGGGCTCCTGGGCTCTGGGCTCCTTCACACAGCAACAGCCTCAGTTCTGCTCTCTTCCCTTTTGCGGCTGCCCCCCTCTCAGAGGGCAAACAGAGTGGGGCCAAGGTCTTCTGTGCTCTCAGCTTTCCTTTCAAACTACTTAAGGTGCCTTCCCTTTCTGAGAGTCTGGTTCAGAGGAGGGAGGCTTGATTGCTTGTTTCCCTGGCTTCTGGGTCTTCCTCCCACTCTCTTTAGGGGAGGAGCCAAACCTTGCCTCCCTCTTCTTACACAGATAACTCTGTTCTTCTATGTAATTGTCCTTCTATCATAATCTCATCCAACATTGTCCTCTCTACACCATGTGAAAAACTGTACACCTAGCAGGCATAATTAAAACAGGTGTCCTAGGACAGATAGGGACTGTGATTAATAAGAATAAAATGTCCTGCTTTAATCACAGGGGATATTAACATTCTTAACAACCCATGTGAGCCGGGTATTGGCCAATCAGAACCAATGCTGGCCATAAACCGTTGGTCTTGTCAGACGGGTGAATATCATACCAGCTAAAATCTGCCCTGGGTCTAATATTCCCCAAACATTATCCCCATTCAAGGAGGGTGACTTCCGAAGGCTTCTGGGAACCCCGGAAAGCCCCTCGAGGAGAGCCTATGTGGAGGAAACCTTCTGTCCTGCTCCCCCCGTGCTGCTTGCCCCTGGAACTGCCCTGCGCCCTCTCTGCAGCAGGTTCGCCAAGAGAAAAGACCACATCAAGTGCCACGAGTGTTTCTCATTTGAAACGAATCATTTCAAAGCAGAGGGATATTTAGCCATTCCCGGACACTTCTGTTTATTTTCTCTGGAATTTCTCTTCTTGTTCTCTGTAAATGCACTTTTCACAAACACTTTGGCTGCCCTGAGTCTGATGACTCGTGCTCTGAATTATGTCCTTAGATGATTAGGAAGAAATACCCAACAGATGGATCTGAAATTGTGCTACTAACTGATGGGGAGGACACCAAGATAAGCACCTGCTTCGACGCGGTGAAACAGAGCGGAGCAGTCATCCACACAGTTGCTCTGGGGCCTGATGCCGCGAAAGAACTGGAGGAGCTGTCTAAAATGACAGGTGAGGGGGTGCCGCCTGAGTCCCACTGTGTTGTCTCTTCCACTGGACTGCGAGCTCCAGTGAACTGGGGAAGAGGGGAAGGGTGAGATAGGGAGAGATAGGGGTGATCTTACTGGCCAACTGACTGCCTTACCATGAAAAACCACTACAACTTACTCCACCCCTTTATTTTAAGGCCTTAGTTCTAGGATTAGGGCAGTCTGGAGAAGATGGGACCAGCATGGCACCCTAATGAGGACTTGAGACTCTCTTCCCAGGAACTTTATAAGAGCTGGAAGGAATCTGATAAGTTAGCCAAGAACTACTCACTTCCAGTTGGCAGCTGGCCAAGGGACCCAGGAGAGACAGATGACAGGCCACTAACTATGTATACCAGGATAAAAGTGCTCTATTGGCAATAGGAAATATTGAGGCACAGAGAAGGGAAAGAGAAGGGTCCAGAATGATGACATCAGAGTTGGGATTTTTCGCAAGGAGTAGCAGGGGGAGAGCAAAGGGCCTGCTTAGCCACGTGGAAGGTGACTCTGAAAATGTAGACTATAATGCACTTTCTCTGTAGAACATGAATAGATTGTGCTTCTAACTCCCATACACAACAGATGGTTAAAATAGATCCCATATGCCCCTGGCTTCTTTAGAGGACTGGATGGGCACAATTTATTTTCATTTATTTCTTCTACTTAGGACTTGGATTATGGATAGCAATTATTATGCTGAGTTGCCTTCTGAGGCAGCTAAAATGACAGTACTATTTGTTCCTAATACTAGCTGTCTTAGTCTGGGTTTCCTAGAGACAGAGATTGAGACAGGGATTTGGGTGCATGTGATTTATAGAGGGAGAGCTCTCAAGAGAAAGGGAGGGAGGAAGGTAGGGTAGGGCAGGGGAAGGAGCTAGGCATGGATCTCACGGGGCTTAGAATCTAGCTGGAGTCTGACCCCACAGGGGACTCAGAGTTGGAACTGCATCACAGGCTTGGTTCAATTTTAAAGCAAGAGGGCTGGCCTTTTGTGTTCATCAGTCTGTGGCTGTGGACTGTCAGGGAAGAGGAGAGGTGAGGGGGCATGTTATTTCTCTAGTTTGGGTGTCCCCTTTTGGTAAGGTGATTTTCTGGAAAAGGAGGGAACTAAATGCCATTAGCAGCTAACAGAGCAACTGAAAAGAGATGCACTTGCCTAGATAACAGATCTAGGTAAAGCACCAACAGTATTATCAAAATGCTTTCCTTATACTTTACATGGCATTAATAGTTTAAAAGTACTTTCACATCAACTACCTTAGTTGCACCTGTTCTAAACAGCCTGAGACTGCCAGGCTTGGTGTACAATGTCATTTTTATTACACATCACACTTTTCAATAAGTGTCCCTTGTCAGCTGTTATTTCTTGCTTTTGTCCCATGCATAGCTCATCTGATTTAGGAGAAAACTCAAAAGTCAACCTTCTTAGGATTATGTCTAAAATAAGAATAAACCCATGGACTTAGAGTAAGGCTTCATGGATTCTCTCATATGAATTTTATAATATCAGTTTGGGCCGAGATTCATGGCTGCTTTGTAGATAGTTGAAGCAGCCATATGACCGAGATGTTGCTGAAGCTATTATTTGGTAAGATTAAAAAGTTAGTATCACCTTCGGAGTTAATCTGGATACCTATTTGATGTTGATCTAGTAATACTTTAATAGCACAGTAGAATACTTATTTTGTGTATTCTGCCACCTCAAGAATTGCAAAAATGTTTCAAATACTTGCTTTCTACAAAATAACTTTTGACGGTGTCATTGCTTCTTAGGCGGTTTACAGACATATGCTTCAGATAAGGCTCAGAACAACGGCCTCATTGACGCTTTTGGGGCCCTTTCATCAGGAAATGGCGCCATCTCCCAGCGCTCCATCCAGGTCAGACTTCTTCCCCTGTGATTTTTCATGTTTGTAAATAACCCTAGCCAAGATGTAGTTTAATGGTTAAAAGTTTTAAGTTCTACATTCTTCTAGTAGTGAATTAAAATTAAAATAGAAGTTCCTAAAATGCAACACTACTCATTAAAACAAGGCAATAGTGTTTACTTGCCTGGAAATAGTACTGAGTTCCTCATAAAAGCCAGCAACATAAAATATAATGGGTCCAAGAACTCTTTATTAACATCTGTTAACAAGCACCCATAGCAATATAATTGGCTCCGAATTTTCTTCAGAGTAGATCATCTCAATACAAATTTTCTGGGACAAGTGTTCAGGGATTACTGGCTCTGTTTTTCCATTACCTCAAATCTCTGCTACTGGCCAAGATTTTCATATAATGGATGGAAAGTGCACTGCACTGTGAAAAGCCCATGCTGTCAGTCCTAGCACCTAGATCCTTGTCCGGGATCTGTCATTATCTCCATGACCACCGACAAAGAACTCCACCCCTCTGGGCCTCAGTTTCTCAGTCAGATATGAACCAGAAAACTTCCAATTTTCTGAAAAATCAGGCTCTTCTGATTCCAAAATTTCAAGAAAGCCAAAGTTTCTTTTAAAAGTCACGGCACTATTAAAACAACAACAGGACAAGCATATTTTAAAAAGCTCTTCTCTAATAATTACAAAAATTACATGATTTTTTTAGCTAAAGAGAGTAAACAATCAGCACTCATACCTGTGTGAATTATAACTTTTATTGTGAAAGTTTGGATAAAAGTAAAGGGATACATGATGTCAAAGCCAAATAATGATAGATTTCAAAACAACAGGCTTTCTGGCCTACCAATATAGCAATTATTCAGTTAAAGAAGAAAGCAATTATACTCATTTGGCTTGTCCTAATTCAAATTTAGAAAATTAAACTCAAGGGCCTGGTTTGGAAATGGGAGGAATGTGTCTTAGAAAAATAATAAAACTGATGAAAGGGCAAGTTCATAATCAGGCAGCTTCTGTCCATTTGTTTTGTATTTAAGAAACCCAACAGGAAGAGAGATGGAGAAATGAGTGTGATTCATTTACCCACCTGTCATAAAAATCAGATCCAAGATCATAATCTCCCTATGGGACTAGAAAGCCTGGCTCCATGACCAGGCCGCCTCATCTTCTAATATATTTCAATGTAAGGACAAAAAATAATTACCTAGGCCTTAATCCTCAAAATCACACTTTCCACAAAAATCTTACTAGCCCTTCCCCCCCCTCAATCCCTCCTCTTCAGCTCCTTCATTTATTATAAACAACAAACCAACCTTGGCCATTGACTTATTTCATTTACCTCCTGCAATCTTACTCCACCTAAACAATTAGTTATTTGCAACTTGAACAATCTATATATGGGTGAACATGAGTCCCAGTCAGTCCCCTTTAGGGTTTATAGTGTAGTAAATAAGATGAGCTCTGTATGCCAGTAGGTATAAAGCAAAACACAATGTGAAAATGTCAAAGGACTGATAGAAACAAGATTCTATGGGAGCTCTCAGCTGATAAGTGAGATGGACATCAGAGAAAGCTTCATAGGGAAAGTGACTTTTGAAATGAATTCTGAAGGACAGGTAAGACTTAGACAAATGGAGATGAGCATGCAGACTTCCAAGAGAAGCGAGAGTGTGATAAAGTCACTTGGGAAAGTGGTCTGGTTTGGGTGCAGGAATCAACAGCGTGGAAGCTAAAGTTGGAAAGGTAATTCAGAATTAGATCATGATAGGTACTAAATACCTGTTTAATGGGGCAACTGAGCGTTGGGGGGGGGGACAGAATGGAAGAGACTCTGTGACAGAAGCTGTATTCTCCAGAAAGTGAAGAGTTGTTTTTCTTAACAGCTGGAGAGTACAGGATTAACTCTCCAGACCAGTGAGTGGATGAACGGCACGGTGATCGTGGACAGCACTGTGGGAAACGACACTCTGTTTCTCATCACCTGGACCGTGCAGCCCCCCCAGATCCTTCTCTGGGATCCCAGCGGAAAGAAGCAAGACGGCTTTCTCGTGGACACAGACACCAAGATGGCCTACCTCCCAGTCCCAGGCACTGCCAAGGTACGGACTCAGCCTTTCTCCTTCTCACAACTGGACAAAGTTTTTATAGAATAATCATAGCTTTTTAATTATGGGTAGTTGTTAAAAGGAAAGTCAGTGTTGAATGAATAAAAGCGAGAACAAGAAAAAAATCTCCATCCAAAGGAAATCACTCGGTATGAAGGCAAATCGAGAGAACGGATTTTGTGTTATTTTCTCCGGGTATTAAAAGGAGAACCTTTGAACTACGTAGCAGTCAGGGTGCAGCAATGTCCTCCAAGAGTGAGGGTCATGAGCACTATTTCCTCTACCTCGGGAACCCATCCATTGGATCTTATCCTTGAGAAACCAAGGCAATGATAAGAACAAGGTTTTCAGACTTCATTTTCCCCAACTAGAATTTTCTTGACAGTAAGAACCGTGGAGTTAGTTCAAAACACCAAAGTTTCCCTTGGCTGAGAGTATGAAAGACCATCTTAGACAGGCTTGCAACATGCTTGCACCAGACAGGCTCCTCCTGGAAGTGGCCGTGAAGTCAGGTCTGTGTCACGTAGATACTGACTGGAAATGTGTCCATCTGTTTTGGTCAGGTTGGCATTTGGAATTACAGTCTGCAAGCAAACTCAGCGCAGACCCTGACGTTGACTGTCACCACCCGCGCCTCACATGCTACCTTGCCTCCAGTTACAGTGACCTCTAAAATGAACAAAGACACAGGCAAATTCCCTAGCCCTATGGCAGTTTACGCAAAAGTTCACCAAGGGGCCTTGCCGATTCTCAGGGCCAGTGTCACAGCCCTGATAGAATCAGCGGATGGAAAAACAGTCACCTTGGAACTTTTGGACAATGGAGCAGGTAAACCACCCCAGAAATTGCAAAACACAACTTTCTTTTTTAAGAAGCAAACAGGGAACAGCAGGAGGGCATGGCGTGGCGAGGACACTTGGAAGCAGGGAGTCCAGCACTGGGGAGAGCTCTCTGCTTCCCCCACAATTCCTTTATTTCTCAATGTTGGAAAACATGAAAAGGGGCCTACCTTTAGCTTCTGCAAAGCCCAAACACAGTGGTGGCTCAAGCTCTACAGCTCAGAGATTCTAGGGAGTTGTCAGAGGGTCCTCCACACTCTCCAGAAAATTAAGAGCTGTCTTGCATTAGGGGCTTTGTGTGAATATATATACATATATTCATTTTTATCTTCACCACCCACTGTTGGGGCTTTCACACTTAGAAAGCACCAGAGACAGATTCAAGTACAGTTATATGTGACTTCCATATCTATGCAAACTCCATATTACCTTGTTCCAAAGGGAAAATCCCACCCGTTATTTTTGTTTTTAAGAAATCTAGCAGGGAGAAAGAGACACAAATTCTACATTTTCTTTTAGGAGGAACTCCATTGCAAGCTGTGATGCAAGTAATCTTATTAGAACAAATCCTGTAGCTGAATTTCCTTCCTGAATCTACCCTGGGGAGAAGTAATGAATTTTAAAAAAATAAGATTATAACTTTTTTTTTTCTCCTCAGTAACATACAACAATTAAATTCAGTACAACAGATACTTATCGAGTAGTTAACCGACCTGCACTACGTTGGATGTAACAGAGACACATGACACAATCTCTGATTTCAAACAGGAAGACAACAATTCAGGAAGATAAGCTGAGCACATTTGGGACTGTACACACATACACCCAACACACACACACGTACAGACACATACGTACACACTGGTAAAAGAAGTAAGCCACGTCCTTTACATAGTCAAATCCTAAACTCTCTTGGAGATAATGCTGGATTCTCTTTGCTTTGAAAATTTTTAACCAGCATATGGTTTGGAAATATACGAATGTCCTTTAGGGATATTCATTCATGCTTTCATTTCCCTGTCCAGGTGCTGATGCTGCTAAGGACGACGGTATCTATTCGAGGTATTTTACAGCTTACGACACAAATGGCAGATACAGCCTAAAAGTGCGGGCTCTGGGTGGAGTGAACGCAGCCCGGCGGAGAGCTGCGCCCCCGCAGAATGCAGCCCTGTACACACCTGGCTGGACTGAGAACGGTAGGTAACCCGTCACAGCGCGCCTGGCCTGAGTGAAAGGCTCGGGACCCCGAGGAAACCATTAGGCCTATGAGGAGAATGGAGCAGGATTAAGTCAGGGCTTCTCAGCCTTGGCGCTACTGGCCTTTGGGGCCACATAATTATTTGTTGTGGAGGCTGCCTTGTGCTTTGTAGGATGTTTAGCGGCATCCCTGGCCTCTGCTCACTAGAAAGCAGAAACAGCCCACGCAGTCATAACAATCAAAAATGTCTGCAGACATCATCCACTGTCCCCTGGGAGCAAAACAGCCCCCAGTTGAAGACACTGGATTGAATGTCTCTTTTGACTGCCTCGGTTCAAATTCCAGCCCTCTATCAAATACATTATTTTAGAAAATCTCTTTGTTCTTCACTTTCCTCAGTTGTAAAATAGGGGTAACAATGGTTACTACCTCATAGAACGGTTATGAGGAATAAGCAAAGAATTATACCTAAGAAGCTCTTGCCAGTAAACAGTAAGTATTTAATAAATGTTTGTTATTATCTTTAATAATTTTTTTACAATTTTATAATAAAGTTCTTTCCACTAACATAAGCATTTCCATAGAATCAAAAAATAATAATTTAGGGCTTGCTATCTACATCAGTATCACATAAGCCCACTGTCTCCCTTCCTCTCTTCTCCTGCTCACACCAGGGAGAGCAGATGGATCTAATACCAGCCAGCACACTGAGCCCACCCACACGTGAGACAGTGGGAAAGGAAGTTTGCTCCAAGAAATAGGGCGTCCCACACCACTCTTGATTATGAACACTTGCCCCAGACTAGAGCTGGAATTGGAACCAAGACTGAGTCCCGATGGATTCGGGACTTGTTTTTCATCAAACCCCTCTGTCCTGGGCAGGTCTTTTCCTAGCACTGCTCCAAGAAGCTTCCCACTCTCTGGTTCACTTGGGTGTATGCTTCGTAAAGAGACAATTCTGAGATATGTGGTGTCTCCTCATGCAAATGCGATCATAGGAAAAAATGCCCTGACACCATTTTTTAAAAAGTTCTGTAGAAAATTTTAGCTTATTTTATTCCCATTTGTCCTTTCTTTTTGAGTCAGGGGAAGAAGGCAGAAGCGGACTGGTTTAGGGGCTGTATCTGGCCTATGCTCAGTGTTTTAATTATGTTATTACATTTCATTCCCCTAATTATCCCATTTTACAGATAGAGAAACAGAGGCTAGAGAAGTTATTGGTTCACATAACTAATAGTAATAGCACCTGGCTTGGCTTTGGAAGCTATGTTCTTGCTTCCATACCTTGATGAGCCTTAATACCAAGAGAAAATTTAATACTAACCATTAATCTGCTGATATGCCTACTTCATGTTTGCCCAAGACCAGATTAATGGGTATGAAGATCCATCTGTCTTTACAGGCAAAAATATTAAGGGCTAATGAAGTAGAGTTTATGAGAAAGTAAATTTCCTACAAGAACTAGGTTTCCACGCATTCACTGAGAAAATCAGAAGTCTTTCAAAAGCGTAACATTTTAGAACCCCTAACAGAGACCACTCCGTGAGAAAAGATAAAACACAAACATGGAGAGAGAGGAAAATGCACAGAATAAAGAATCAGGGCAATTCTGAAAGGTCCAGGTGATTACTTACAAAATAAATAGAAAAGATAGTGGAACCACACAGTATTGCTCAGGTGGAAGAGATCCCTTGGGTCAGTCTGAGAAGGTTAAAACAGAAGTGGTATCTATACCGTCCTTGTGGAAGGGTGCAGCCAGGATGGGCTCAAAGATGGCAGAAGAAACAATTCCAGGACAAATGTCATGAAAACACATGACGAAAGTTATCCCACTAAATGTAAGAACTGTGATTCCCTCTTTGCTTTTTTCGCTCTGATGCAAACTGATTGGGGATCTGCCGCGGCCCAGCCGCAGCGGGAGTCAGGGGGCCGAAGGTGGGCAAGGCGTCGGCGCTGGGAGACAGCGGACTACACGGCTCGGGGGTGGTGTGACACTGTTCCACTTTATTGAGAATCAACATAATCTTTTATACTTTCTTTTTTGGCTACGATTACCTTTTATCGGTTAGCAAGCAAGAAATATTATTCACAGGTTAAACGATACAAGTTTCGATTTCATCAGAACGGGAACAATTTTGACTTTTATTTTTTAGAATAGAGGAGAAAGGAAAAATCAGTGACCTATGGAGTGATAGATGCGGCTTTGTTTGCAGCAGGAATATATTAGTTTGTGAGACAGAAACTTTATATAATGTTGGCCTGTGGTTACTACTTCTTCTGGTTATATTTTAACTATGGACCTATTCTTAAGCTATTATATTCTTCTTGCCATTTTCTTCTAAGAACAGAGTGCCTTTTGCCATAGCTATGGATTAACTGCTAAGAATGCTTTTCTTTTGTTCCTTTGGGAGCGAGCACCAGCGTGGCCGCTGCCTTGCCGAGCGTGTCATGAAGGGCAGGTTCTCATACTGACCATGCCTTCCGTTTACATTAACTATTCTGATACCGTTCTCATTGGAAGCACCTGTGTAAGGCTGAGGAGGGTCTGGTAGCCTTTCCATACTGTTAGCCCCTTTTAGGGGGATGCCACAATCTGCCATTTATTCTATGTGCTACCCAGGGTGGTCCTTGTGCAGTAGGCAAGGGGCGACGGCCTTTTTCCTGTCCTCGACTAATCTTGCAGTCATAGGCGGAGGCACTTGAGGCTAGGCGTCTGCGTGAGCTCGGCTTTCTCTAGTTCCTCCGTAAATTCCTCACTGGGGGCGCCGGGGGAGTTTTCCTAGCTTCTTCTAATAACAATTGGTTAAAGCATCCGGCACATGTGGTAGTGACTGGACTTGGGGAAATCGGTATTTCTTCAGAAGTGAGAACATTGTTTACCATTCCCAGGTTAGTTATTGATTTATGGCCCAAGATCCCCCTCCAAGGAGGAGAAGGGATATTCCCATTAAGCCAGTCACTCCCACCCACATGCCATGTCCTCTCCCCAGAAGACGGCTTCCCTGAAGCTTCCTCTCCACGTCCGGATTTTGTCAGACGACACGGTTGGGGGAGGACGCGGCAGGGATCTTTATACCAAATAGTTAAATTATATTTTGCGTGGGAGGGGGAAAGAAGGGGAAGGGAAATGTGAGAAGAGGGTCACCCGATCACAAAACAGAGGGGCGTGTAGCCACTTCGTGCAGCGGACCACGTCCTGAGGAATCTTTCATTGCAGGGGAAGTGAAATGGAACCCGCCGAGGCCTGACATTAGCGAGGATCACCTGCAAGGCAAGCAAGTGTGTTTCAGCAGGACATCCTTGGGAGGGTCATTTGTAGCCTCCAATGTCCCAAAGGCTCCCATACCTGACCTCTTTCCACCTTGTCAAATCACTGACCTGAAGGCGAAAATCCAGGGGGACAGTCTTATTAATCTGACGTGGACGGCGCCTGGGGACGACTATGATCACGGAAGAGGTGAGCTGAGCGCGCTGCGGACCCGGTGAAGGGGGAGGCAGCCGCGGCCGCAGGCAGGCCTGTGCGATGCACGGGGAAGGCAGGGGGCAGGGGGGTCCTGACTGTCCTCTGAGAGGAGGGGGGTGAGGCAGGGACAAAATGGGGAAAGGGGATCAAACATACGATCGTGAATGGAAATTAGACTTTTGGTGGTGAGCATGCAAAAGAGTATGCAGAGAATTATAATGCTGAACACCTGGAATTTATATAGTGTTATTAATCAATGTTACCTCGATTTTTAAAAGTTATTTGAACAAAGACTGAAAAATGAGAGATTGAGAATCTGAAAACCTGGCCTACTTTAGGTGTAAGAGGTTCCAACCAGGAAAAGGCAACCCTCAGTTTTTGCCTGAAATCTTGCCATAGTGCCCTTTCATCAACTCCATGTTTAGTAACGAGGCCTGGAGAGGATTGAGAATAAAACATAGATATCAATGGAGCAGGGCTGTCCTTTGGAAGAAACCTGTGGAGGCATGGTCTGCGGGCTTGCAGCGTGAGTGCTCGTTAGAGGCTGTACACCTTCAGGCCCCACCCCGCCTACTGAACCCGAGTCTGTGTTTTAAGATCTCTGGGTGATTTGTATGCACATTTAAAGTTTGAGAAGCACTGGTACCAAAAACTCTTCTAGAAATAATAAAATAATAATTAAACAACCTCCTCTCTTAGCCAGGTACTATGGCCAGAAGCATTGGCCAAGCCTGATCCACTTTTACATGTATCACTCTGTCAAGACATACAAACAAGAATGTAAATAGATACTAATACTTGTAAAAATGAAGCATCGGTTATATTTATTCATTGGAATTTTATGGGATGGTGATATATAGTTTCTAACAGCTTTTAAAACTTGATAATTGCAAGGTGTGTTTTTTTTTCTCCAGCTTACAGGTATATTATCGGAATAAGCACAAATATTCTTGATCTCAGAGACAAGTTCAATGAATCGGTTCTAGTGAACACTACTGATCTCATTCCAAAGGAGGCCAACTCTCAGGAAGTCTTTGTGTTTAAACCAGAAAGCATCACTTTTGAAAATGGCACGGATCTCTTCATAGCTGTTCGGGCTGTTGATAAGGTCAACCTGACGTCGGAAATCTCCAACATTGCACGGGCATCTTTGTTTATTCCCCCACAGACTCCTCCCGAGACACCTGGCCCTTCTCTCCCTTGTCCTGATATTAATGTCAACAGCACTATTCCTGGCATTCACATTTTAAAAATTATGTGGAAGTGGCTAGGAGAGTTGCAGCTGTCAGTAGCCTTGGGTTGAGATTTCATGAGATAAATAAATCATCCATCCTTTGGCTCATAAAATTTTCTAAAATGTATTTTAGACTTCCTGCAGGGGGTGAGTTAATGAAATAAAATGCTAAACAACTGGATACGTATGTATAAGAACTATCCATTCAAATCCAAAAGTTGAATCATAACTTATTTATTAATGTTTCTGAATACTAGAAATAAGGGGTGCTTGAATCGATAAATGAAAGTAAGTTTTAATTCACTTTAAGGAGTTTTGCCGGTTTAAAAAAACATGCATTGCATATGAAAGATGCCAGAAATGCCCAATCAGATCAAACTATTTAAATATAAATGGCATAGCTTGTTGTAGAGAAGATTTGAACCAACATCACCAGGAATATGTATTATTTTCTCTAGATTAAGGCAGGGATGATGCATTTAAGGAAGAGATTACATTGTAGAAAGAACAGCATGATGAAGGCTCCACGGGCATAGAAATGTATGTTACGTGCATAAAATTATGAGTTGGTGACTATTAAAGTCACAGTGGTGGGAGATGAGGTGGGAAAGATAGGTTCATGC
Source organism: Miniopterus natalensis (assembly GCF_054644295.1). Lineage (NCBI taxonomy): Eukaryota > Metazoa > Chordata > Mammalia > Chiroptera > Miniopteridae > Miniopterus > Miniopterus natalensis. The sequence continues at coordinate 54,242,313 of NC_142089.1, forward strand.
CAGGTGTGAAGGAAAAGTGATTGAGAAATAAACCTTTATTGTGCCAAGTGCTCTACTAATGCCTTACGCGCATTATGTGATATAATGCAACTCAGTTCATTCAATAAACATTCATGAGCTGCCTATTATATTCCAGGCCTATGCTAGGTCTCGAGCACAAAAAGAGTAAAATCTGGCCTTGTACAGAGTCCCCATCAAGAGCCTATCACAGACACTAGTGCCTCCAATAGAAAGTGTTCAGATGAAAGATGGTTTAAATTCTCCATTTCATTAGCATCATGAGTTCAAGCTGTGGGCGGCTCTCTGATTGGAAACAAAGTAGGAGATTGTTTCTACATAGACCCCAAATTTATTTCTTTACCTAGAGATCTTCCTTAATTCAAAACAGGATTTGAGGCACCTTACAGATACATGCCATAAACATAAAAAAAAATTAAGAAAAAAAGAAGTGGCGTGAAGTAAATATATAATGAAAACTGAAGGAAGGTTCAGTGCATCCAATGCCTAATATAATGTTGGGTGTGATTGCTACAACTTTGTCGCACAGTTGAGCTGAGCTTCCCAGGTGGCATCACAAAGGAGACAATGGGGAGCAAGATTAGCTACAGTGGCCTGGGCCGGGCTTGGCTCAGGGGTTGAGCGTCGACCTAGGATCCAGGCGATCGGGGTTCGATTCCCGGTCAGGGCACATGCCCAGTTGCAGGCTTGATCAATGACTCATCATTGACGTTTCTATCTCTCTCTCTCCCCTCCTTTCCTCTCTCTGAAACCAATAAAGATATATTAAAAAAAAAAAAAAAGATTAGCTACAATGGAACACAACCAGAGGCTCAGGAGGAGAACGGCTTTTTCTAGTTGAGACCCATGTGAAGTTGCATCTATAGGTCCTCAGTAAATTAAGGTACTGTGATGTTAAAGACTGTAGTCTGAGCAACATCCATACAATACTCACAAGTTCAATATAAAGCACTGATGGCAACACCCTTCCCTGTACCCACACTTCACTGCAGTGTTACAATGGAGTGGCACCCCAGCATTGTTCAGGAAAGAAAATTATTCGGAGGGGGGGCAAACAATGCAAGTCTATCAAGTAGCTCTTGAGTTTGCTCCAAAGATAAAATTTGTATTGAACAGATTACATGTCCTTCAGGCTGTTTTCTGTGACGGATTTTTCTTAGGTACAGATTTACTCTAATAATCGAACAGCAGAGAGTTCTAAGGCTAGGAAGACAGCCGATATCCTAAAATTTAGTGTTGTTCATTGAGGATACATCCAGGTGCTTTGCCAACCAAACGGACAGAGGGCCATATTAAAACCTTCTTCTGAAAGTTGTGAAACCAGACTAGGGCACATGCCTGACCAGAGAGCCATTCACCTGCCCCGTGTGGATGGATGAATCTGAGGTCCCAAACTCAGCCCCATGGAGTATGGCTGCCATGGGTTTGCCTTGAAAGTTTCTAAGTCACTAATTGAGATTTTTAATTTCCCATTTGGGTAAATTAATGGAATGCCCCTTGGGATATAGTGAGGAACTGCACAGGGATGCAAAATGTTACTTCAGAGAAATGAGGTAAATGTCAGCATACAGATAAGACAGAAAGTAGATAACAGCAAAGGAAACATTCTCGTGTACTCCGGCTTATAGGCCAGCTTGTTGCAAAATGGAAATGGAGTGTCCTATGTGATAAAATAAACCAAGATTTTGCTCTAAGCCATGATTACCTAACGATGACCTTAGTTTTTTTAGTTTCTGATAGATCAATTGAGTAAGTGGGTAAATCTTGTCAACAGATCCTACGCATCAGTAACTTAAATTTTTCAAATAAAAGCCTCTCTCCTACCTAGGCTTTCTCTTCTGGGAACACAACTTTACCCTCCTTTCTCTGCCTACTTTACTTAACTGAGCCTGAAGTTTTTATTGGAAGACTCCCTTTCTTCTAGAAGAAGCTACTGCTTCTCCCAATACCCACTACCAGGGGTGGGGAGAAGTATTCCCCAAGCCTCCCATTGCAACTTCCAAGCTAGGCCATACTCCTATGGTCTCATGGCTTTGTTGGTGTTGTTTTAAAGCTCCCATACTATGCCACTGATCTATGTTACCGTTCGCCCCTCTCTTCACTGTCACCTACCAATCTCAGTCAAGGCAAGAGCCTGAGTCACAACACTCCTCCCCACTTAACCTCCTAAAATCATTCTACCTGGTGTCCGAAACTATGAATAAGTTTATCAATACCTTAGCCTCAAGATTCATGACATTTCACCCCATCCGCACTAAACTTCAGCAAACTATTCGACGGAATCATGAAAGAGCCTTTTATAAGTAAAAATGGGAGAATATTAGCAACTCTGCTAATACTTCCAAGGTCACGATCTAGACATAGTAATGACCTAAAGTAGCTCCACCACTGAAACCTTAAAGTCCAATATCTTATCCGGCCACAACCTCCTCTGAATTGTTCACTTACTAACCCGCTGAACTGGCTTTGTAATTTCATGATGACCTCTCAGGATTTGATGGCCTCTTTTTACCCAGCGCCTTATCTCCTCCTCTCTAGAGCCCCTACATATCTTGGTGCGTCATTTCAAGTCCCTTCAACTCTCTCATAAACGTGTCGTCTTATTACACCTGTCCAAAAAAACCCTAGTTTTGCATTAAGCATATTGTCTGCGTACTTGAGGCATTTATTTATCCATTCAGCAAATGTTTAAGCATCCACATTATATTGCAAGTGCTGTGTTAGATGCCAAGGACAAAATGGGTAGACAAGCCAGGCATGGTTTTTGCTCCCAAGGAGTTTATAGCCAGTTGACCTATGAACAAGAAAGCAGGCAATTAACGCACAATGGGAGGTGGGAGGCATCTGTTTCAAGAGCCCATGGTTTGGGAGGCTACTTTACACGTGGTGTCTGCCAGAGAAAGCGATGCTTTCACGTTCATGATGTTTGGCTATAAGTATAAAACAAAGAGGGACGCCAAGTGGAAGAAAAGAAACAAATGACCCTAATCAAAACTTCACCTCTCCAAATATTCCTACATCTTATGTGTTGGGCAGTCTACTGCCAGATGCACCCTGGAGTGATCCTAGGAATCTAATTCTTTTCATTCACTCGATGATAATCTGGTGATATCAACACCAGCAAAAGAACGAGGGGCGGGGGGGATATAAGCACTGTGTTTTTAAAATTATGCTTTAAAAAACTACCTGACATACGGCCTCCATGGATACCACCTACCCCCAAATAATTCTGCATGGCTTCAGACTTTTAAAGAAATGTCAAAATCTTTCCAAAGAGCATACTTTCCAAGCATGTGTGTTGGAGGGATTCATTAAAACAAAGAAGACAAATCAACAAAACAGGGTTCGAGGGGGTTCACATTAAACTGTCAACGATGACAACCTAGGTAAGCACTAAACAATGAGGACAGGAAATTCATTGAATTACAAAACCTAAACAATGCACAGTTATTATAACTGAGAAAAATCTGTTTACTCAGTTCCTGGCACATAATGGAAAAAGTAAAACATGATCGATTATTATTCTTAGCTTATTTTGACTGCCTGAGAAATTTTTCCCTAAACTTCAAAAGTAATTCCAAATCCACTAAGAGAAAAAAGCAAAAAGCATGCGATGAGCTGCGGAGTGGACAGCATAGTTCCAACTGCAGAGGGCATACCAGGCTCATGCATGACTGGAGCAGTCGTGGACCCCAGCTAACCCTACTCATAGGGCGTGGCTGTGGGACCCGGGCAGCACTTTAAGGATCCAGGCAACCAGTCCAGAGCAGCATCTGGGGATTGGAAAGCAGAATGCAGCTCTACCAGGACCACTAAAACCCCGCTGACTAGAAGAGAGGAAGAGGTACAGGGGGAGAGAGGTGAGCAGCATTTCAGGGCCTTGGCCAAGAAGAGATGGTGTTACATTATCACCATCGTTATTTGCTGTATTATCTGACATTGACAGTAGCCAACCTCTCCTGGGTTTTCACTAAGTGCTCTACACACACACAGCCAGGCCCTCCCCTAATAATTAAAGAGCCCTGGGCGGCAAAAGTACAAATGGAGATCCACATACCATGTGTGTAAACATGCAAATATTATAAATCAGGGTAACAAGCTGTTAAAATGTGTTCTCTCCTATTTTGACAATATACCTTCATAAGACTTGGAAGGCCAGGTTGAAATTTAAAATTCTTGGACCCCTCTCATATCACGCTGGAGCGCAGTGGCTGAGGAACCACGGAGCACCCTCTTCTTCCAATGCTCCCCGACTCCAGCCTTCACCCTCACGCACCCTCAGGTAGTTCATGTACACGGGCGTGGCCCCTTCAGCCCACATATTACATCAACAGTTGCCCTTTGTCCATGTCTCCTGCCTGGAAGTTTATACATCATTGAGCAATCAGCCCTAGGAAGGACCGACTCCGGCATCCAAGTCCACTCTAGCCCATGCAGGTCACAAAAGGGTCAGTGGCTTACCAGGGAAGGTCAGGTTTCAGGTATTTGCAGTGTGTTCTCGAAGGGGTTCCAGAGCTCACTCACTAGATGGGAGCAATCCCTGGCCCTGTGGACTGCTCACCCCATAGAAAGAGGAGAGGCCAGCTCATTAATTTGGGGGACCCAGTGCAAAACAACAATGCAGGACAACCTTGTTCAAGCAGCACTAAAAATACTGTTATCAAAGCTACTAAAATATAAAGATTTTTCCTTTCTTCCATAGTTTTTCTCTGCTTGTCATGGAATTCTTTTGTTATTTAAAATTGTTCTAAATCAAGAAAAATTACTATTTTAAAGTATCCATAGGAACTTTTATCATTCATCTTTATATTGTACATGCCAGTTGTAAATGTGAATATATGGCATTTAACTTGTACATGAAATACACAATTTGTATTTCTGTAGCTCATTCATGCATGTGTATTTCGTTCTTGCCAAAACAGTGAAAACACTGCACAAAACTGACTCCAGTGTGTTTATTTCATGTCTTGCTATATGTTACCTACCTTAGGCTCACTGATAAGTAAGGAAGGACTGAAAGAAAAAGAAGCTATGGGTTGCCCTATTTTTCTCTTTCCTTCCAGGTCATCATTTTCAACATAAGTAGTTGGATACAAAGGGAAATGACGTAAATAATAAAGGATACAATATAGTGTCTAGGTCATTTGTGTTTCTTAGAACGTCACTGCCTTTTTTCTTCATTCAAACAAAGATCTTGATCAAACTGAAATCACAGCCTCTCTGGGGCGACAGGAGACTGCTTACCCAGTCATAAATGTAACGGGTTCACTTTGCACTCACTTTGAGTCTCACTGAACTCCAATACATTGTAGGTCCGACCAAATTCTGTAGTCATGTGGGACAACGTGAATGTTATTATATGCAAATGGGGTGGCAAGAAATGGTAGACACACATATTGCATGTATCCCCTCTGCTTGAATGCATGATGCATTACCCCCTCAGGCTTCACTTACAAACATTACCCCAAAGACAAAATCCTTAAGAATTTTGAGACAACTACAGCAGAGCATTCAGCCAAGCACAAGACTTTCCTGAGTACAAGGCCATATGTAGCACAGGTCTCACACCCATGAAGCCAGGCCTGGGAGAGGCACAGCCAACAAGGCGCCAAACCGGAGGCATCTAAAAGGAAGCCATGTCATACCAAAAGGCTGTATAGATGGGCAACTAAAGCTGAGAGTGAGGTAATTTGCCTTCAATCTGATATTAGTATTTAAAACAGAGTTGCTCAAAATCTTGAGACCACCTCTTTAATGAGTTACCATACGCCCTCTTGAAATAGAAACCCAGTTGCATCAACTAAGCCAACACTGTACAAGCCCCAGATTTTTCAGGTGTTCTTTTCGCCATAAGCAAGAAGCACGCCCAGGATGACTTATTGGCAGGCTGACTCCAGTAACACAGTTGCAGTATGCTAATACTATTTATAAAACCTTAGCGTGGTGAAGAGGGAGGAGGCAAACAACTTTCCTTAGTAGTAATAATTAGAATACATAGGATAATAATATCAAGAATATGTATTACTTAGTAGTAATTATAATGATAGACAATATTTACTTAGCACTTACTATGTGCCAGGTACTGCTCTAAGAGCTTCTGCTATATTATCTCATTTTTTCTCACAGAAACTCCATGAGTTTGATAATGGTATTACCTACATTTTACAAATGAGGAAGCTGAGGCAAAGAGTGGTCCAACAAATTGAGTAAGGTCACACAGCTAATCAGTGACAGAGTCAGCATTTTTAACACAGGTAGTTCTACTACTTTGAACCATTTCTCTCTCCAAACATAAATCCATCCCTATATTAGCTACATCTACTTGAAGGCAGTTGAAACTAAAACAATTGACCCAGACAAGATGATTAGCAAATATTTCTAGAATAATAGCACAGGGACTTTAATAGTGTTTTAGTTTATCTGGCATAACTAACTAAAACCTCACATTAACCAGCTTTTCTTGGGTTTCAGTTTTCAGAAAAAAATTTTCAAATATTGCCATCATAGACCTATGATGTAGCCAACATTCTATATGCAAGAAACATTTTATATTTAATTCAATTTTCTGTGTACCTTCCTTATCTACACTTACAGTACAGCCAGGAACCGGGAAATAAGGGGGAAACCCTGCTGACTCACAGAATTGTTACAGTGGACTGTGAGATTGGGTGTCAGTCAAATTCGATAACAAAGTACAGAGTTTATTGCCTACCTTGTTTGCTTGTTTGGTTTTCCTGTTTTAACGTTGGATAATGTGCCGATCAAATTTGCTGTAATGTGACCTAATTGTCTAGTTAGATTGTTTCATTGCTCTATTTTACTGCAGGATAGGATTGAATCTACGTAGGATCTCATGTGTCAGATATGCATACCCGTAGTGAATCAGTGGTTGTGGATAACAAACAGGGGCAGAGGTTACCGAGAATCACAACCAGAAGATCCTGGGTGCTAGAATTGATTTGTTCATTAAATTCCCTCATCCGAGAAGGGGGTATCTTCCATCCCTAATTCTCTGTGTACTGTGAGCAATCCCACTGACTGGTAAGAATGGCAACAATAAAATCCATGTTACTAAATTTAAAAAATATATAGGACACATTTTTACTTTTCTAACTAATAAAGATATCATTAAATGTTAATACTTGTAAAGGGCAAAAAGATACATATTCTCATATACTATCTTATGAACTATAAGTGGAAACTGTCTTCCTAGAAAGTAACTGGCAATGTCAAGGCCCATAAATATCTTCACCCCCTTGGCACATTCAGTTTCTGTCCAAATATCTATCATGAGGAAATAACTAAAATTGTCAACAAAGATATTCATAACAGCATTATCTGAAAGATACCCAAATTGGAAACAATCTCAGCATCTAACAATAAATGATGATATATTCATGTGACAAAATTCTACTCAGTCATTTAAAACACTTAAAATGGGATTTACAACATATTTATTATAATAAGAAAATGCTTTAAAAATATATATCCACTCACGAGTTATGGCATAGGGGGCAAGTTAGTTATCTGGCTGTACTCTGACTTCCTTACCTGTCACAGAGGATAAAGGCATCATAGGATTGATATGAAAATTAATTGAAAAAATATAAACATAATGGTTAGAATAGAGCCTGGCACGGATGAATCACTAAGTCAATATTAGTTATCTCATCACCTCCATCATCTTCATCCTCACTCCAAAAAAGTCTTTCAGTAGAATGCTTATATGTTTCCAGTTTTTAAATGTTTGCAAAAACAAATACACAGGGGCTTTTGGTCAAGATGGTGACGTAGGGAAATGCAGTGCTCACACCTTCCCACAACCCCATCAAAATCACAACGAAACTACAGAAAAACCATCGTTCAGAATCACCTGAAATCTAGCTAAACAGAAGTCCTACAACTAAGAATATAAAGGAGCAGCCACATGGAGACTGGTAGGAGGGTGGGGACATGGAACAGGCTGTTCCCACACCCACGTGTGGCAGTTAAAAGTTGGGAGGGATATCTCAGCTGCAGAGGTCCCCCCTGAGGAGTGAGGGGTCCCAGCTCCACTCCTGGATCCCAGCCCAGGGTTCCAGTCCCAGGAAGAGAAGTCCCCATATCCGGGCAGGGGTCAGTTGGTTTAGTGTCGTCCCATACACCAAAAGTGTTGTGGGTTCAATTCTGGGTCAGGGCACATACTTAGGCTGCAGGTTGGATCCCTGGTTGGGGCACATATGGAAGGCAACCGATCAATGTTTCTCTCACACATCAATGTCTTGTCTCTTTCTCTTTCCTTTTCTCTTTCTCTAAAATCAATAAAAATATCTCCAGGTGAGGACTGAAAAAAAAAAAAAAAAAGAGAAAGAAGTCCCCATAACTTCTGGCTGTAAAAACAGCGGGGATTATGTCTGAGTGAGATAAAGGGCTGCTGGAGTCCCAGGAATTCCTCTTAAAGAGTCCACACACGAACGTAAACTCAGTCGCTCAGCTCCAGCTCTGGGACAGCAGCTCAAAAGGCACCAGGGACACACAGGGAGGAAGTGAATGATCGGGCTTTAGGTGAAGAGTTGCAGGTGAAGCTTTTTCCCAGACAGAACTTCTGGCAGAGGCCATTGCTCCACACAGAGTTGAAAGGTGGGCACCTAATCTGAGTCTCCATCAACCTGGCTAACAATGTTCCCCCACCCTGGTGATTACCTGAGACCTTACTCCATCCAACTTACAGAGCCAACAGAGCCTTTTCCAGTGGCTTTCCCATACAAATGGCCCATCTTAGCTCATGCTGTGGACTTTCCTAAAATCTCTCAAATATTCATAAACCCCAAACAAGCAGCATTTGGCCTCAGTGTGCCCCTTGCTAAGTGGTGCCAGGCCCAGCACTAGCAGCAACCTGCCTCGGTTCACAGTTCAGCCTTGTCTGGGCACCTCCAAGCCCAGCACAAGTAGCAGCCAAATACAGATGGCTCTGTAGCTCATGCTGGGTGGCCCTGGGCAGGACACAGGCGGCAGATGATCTTAGCCTGCACCTCCCAGGAGGCCCCAGAGCCAGTGGTCAGCTGCAGACCAAGTTGGACAACCACCCAACTACCTCCACAAGAGACACATTCAAGGGACAGGCTCATCGAGTACCAGAGCCCACTGAAGCAGTCCTGCTCTGTGGGGTTGACTGCAGCCCAGCAGTTCCGCCCCTGTAGTTGCAGCCAGTCCTCATAACCTATAGGTATGGCAATTCCCTCTCACTGATGTGCCAACAGCAATCAAGACTCAACTAAAACAGGAAGGTGCACACAGCTCACACAGGGGGCATACCTGGAGCTCCCTGTGGGAATGACCAGGGGTGCACCACTGGGCCCTAAAGGACGTCTACTACATGAGACCATTCTACCCAGATTGGGAGATGTAGCAGCTCTACCTAATGCTTAGAAACAAACACAGAGAGGCGGGCAAAATGAGGAGACAAATAAACATGCCCCAAATGGAAAAACAGAACAAACCTCCAAAAAAAAAAACCTAAATAAAATGGAGACAAGGACGCAGTTGATCAAAACACTGGTTATATGGATACTCAGTGAACTTAGGAGAATAGTGGATAAACTTAGTGAGAATTTCAACAGAGAGATAGGAAACAAAAACGGAGAACATATGAAAAAGAGCCGGTCAGCAATGAAGAACACAATTACTGAAACGAAGACTATGTAACAGGGACTCAACAGCAGGCCCCTGAAGCAGAGGATCAATTCATCAATATGGAAGAAGAGGCAGCAGAAAACACCCAACAGGAACAGCAAAAAGAAAAAAGAATCCAAAACTATGAGGACAGCTTAAGGAGCCTCTGGGACAACTCCAAGCATACCAACATTTACATCATGAGGGTGCTGAAAAGAGAAGAAAGAGAGCAAGAAATTGAAAACCTATTTGAAAAAACAATGACAGAAAACTTCTCTAACATGGTTAAGAAAATAAACGTACAAACCTAGGAAGTGCAGAGAGTTTCAAACAAAATGAACCCAAAGAGGCCCACACCAAGACACATCATAATTAAAATACAAAATCTTAAAGACAAAGAGAGAATCTTAAAAGAAGCAAGAAAATAGCAGTTAGTTATCTACAAGGGAGCTCCCATGAGACTGTCAGCTTATTTCTCAACAGAAACATTTCAGACCAGGAGGCATTGGTGCAAAATTTTCAAAGTGATGAAAAGCAAGAATCTACAACCAAGATTACTCTACCCAGCAAAACTATCATTTAGAATCAAAGGATAAAAAGCTTCCCAGACAAGAAAAAGCTAAAGGAGTTCAAGACCACCAAACCAATATTACAAGAAATGTTAATGAGTCTTCTTTAAGAAGAAGAAGAAAGAAAAAAAAAAGATTAAAAACATATGTAATAAAATGGCAATAAATATATATATCAACAATTCTTTCTAATTTTTTAAAATTTATTGTTGAAAGTATTACAGATATCCCCATTGACTCCCTCCACCCCCCACCTCTACCCCAGCCTACCACACATGCAAATGGATTAAATGCTCAATCAAAAGACATAGGATGGTTTAAATGGATAATAAAATAAGACTCTTACATAGGCTGTCTATTAGAGACTCACTTCAGATCGAAAGACACACACAGTCTGAAAATAAAGGGATGAAAAAAGGTATTTCACAAGAATGAAAACAAACAAACAAACAATTCTGGGGTAGCAATATTTATACCAGACAAAATAGACTTTAAAACAAAGGCTATAACAAGAGATAAAAGAAGACCCAGCAATTCCATTTCTGAGTATTTATCCAAAGAACCCTAAAATAATAAATTAAAAAGACATATGCATCCATATGTTCATTGCCGCATTATTTACAATAGCCAAGACATGGAAGCTATAAAAAAAATAAAATGTTGCCATCTGCACCATCGGTGAACTTAGAGGGTATTGTGCTGAGTGAAATAAGTCAGACAGAGAAAGACAAATACCATATGATTTTACTTATATGTGGAATCTAAAAAAAAAAATAAATGAACAAGTATGCCACATAGATACTGAGAACATTTTGACAGTTGTCAAATGGGAGGGGTATGGGGGGAGGGGTGAAAAAGGTGAAGAGATTAAGAATTATAAATTGGTAGTTACTAAATAGTCATGGAGATGTAAAGCATAGCATAGTGAATATAGTCAATAATATTGTAATAACCATGTATGGTGTCAAATGGCTGCAGATTTATCAGGGGGAACACTTTGTAAGTTATATAAATGTCTAATCACTGGATTGGACACCTGAAACTAATATAATATTGCACATCAACTGTAATTGAAAAATCAAAATTATTTCAAAATAAATAAATAAATGCACAGTATAGTCTTAATGATACAAGAAAAAATATATATATAATAGGTAATTAAAATTTTCTTCTTTAAACATTGTAATGTCTTCCAGTTTTTTTACAATAAGCATGCACTATTTACAAGCAATACAAAGATTTTTATATATAAAAAAGAAACAATCTACATAGTACAAAAACCAAAACATGTTAAAAAACAGAAGGGTAATGACAGAAATTCAAAATGGCAACAGAAAAAGGGCACTGGGAAGACAGAAAAGAGCAAGAAATAAAGAAAATGGAGAGTATTCAGGTCTGCAGCGTAAGGACAACACCTCAGTGGTGAGTTCAGGGGCCAGTGTGTCATGCCAAAGACACATGGGATACCACACACCTCTAAGATGAACTAAGTTTCAAGAATATCGTATTGGTCACCAGAGGAAACCCCAAATGTTGATTTACTGCTGCAAACTCAGAAATGATGGTTCTGAGTTTGCAGCTAAACTAATTCTAACATTATAGAGAAGGTGCCACAGAGGGGCAAACTTAAGAAACTCCCAGAAATGTAAAGTAAATGAGCTTTTTCCATCCCCTTTCCCCATAACTGATTACCCTATGAATTTACTTGGAATTGATTACTAAAAAAAAAATTTAAATCTAGCACTTCCATTCTGTGAAAATACTTGTGTGCATTAATAAAAATTCATCTTTTTAGATAAAGATATGGAATATATGATCCTGGTGCCTACTGGATGGCATTCATGAAGACTCTTGCCACCCGCACTGACTCTTAAGTCCCATTATGTTACCCAAGTTATCTTCAAAATATCCCACTCCATATTTTCTCTTTCAGAAATATAGGCATGAAAATAGTTAAAATTAAGTTTTCAAACTAAATGAGTTAGGCTTCAGTTATCTGGAATATCCTGGAATATTATTTATTCTTAATTGATGCCAGAGAATCAAGGCTACCATAAACTCATACAAATAATAACAAGAAATACCAGAGCGGCTGAGCCTGGTTTTCCAAGAACAACCTATATAGAAGCCTAATGCATCTGCCAACCAGGGTGTTTTCACGTGGGACCATCTCAGGGTTTAGGAAATCATCCTCCAGATAGTTTCAGAATCTGATCTTGATGGAAAAAGTTGCCAGCAAAACTAATCTATAGTGGTTCCCAGATAACCTGCAGTAGGACCGGTTCCTAGTTCTCTCAGAGACCTACTTCCTGAAGGAGGAACAATTCAGCTGCCTCCAGTAAATCTTTGGACCAAATGGAGAGAGCCTTTGACTATTCTAGTTTCATTACAATTCAAATGGATAGTTCCTACTTTGAAAACAGTACAGCCACAAGTTCAGAAAATGAAAGGAAAATGCTTCATCATAGTTAGAGAAGCCATATGCCTTAAAATTACTGTACCACTAGAATAATGCAGTCAATTAAGTTGCAGGTCCTATAATAATAATAACAATCCCAGAAAGTGTTTTGATATCACCACAAGACCATGTCTTAGGAGTTATGTTCAATGTCCAGCAGTTTAATAGAGGCTATCTGGGGAAAATATAAAGAGACTGGGGCCCAAGGAGGAAACAGTAGGAAAATGGGGATTTCAGGAGCCAGTAATGTGAAATAAGAGTAGATGAATTTGTTATAAAAATGATGGAACAGTAAAAGAAGTTGAAATTTTTATTTCTTTGGATACGTGACACACTATCTCAGAGAAAAATAATGAATGATATTTTTCTGCAATATTTGCTCAAAAAAAAAAATCTCCAAAACTTTTCAAAACATTGTATTTTATGTTTTAAACACTTAGGATGATCTTGCGAACATTTCCTTGAAATACTTTCCGCTACAACTTTAAAACCAGTGCTAATTCTCCCAACCTCTGAAGAAACAGAGAACAATTGTTCCTGGTGAGTGTGTCCTGCGCTCCTCAAATGTGCGTGTGTACATAAATCACTTGGGGAACTAGTTAAAATGCAGATTCCGGTTCAGTAGGTCCAGGGGTCCAAGAATCTTAATTTCTAACCATCTCCAGATGACCTGGAGGACCTCACCTTGCGTGGCAAGGATTGACACTGCCCCCACTTCCCATATCTTTGCTATTTGACCCTGCCCTCCTTGCTGTCATTGATTCACCCAGGATAGGCACCTGACTCAGGCAGAGCAGGGTGTTCTCCTGTCTGCGGATTACTTCTCAGGATGATCACTTGACTCAGAACAAGCTCATCAGAGCTCTTCTCCAGGACTTTTGAACCAGACTTTTGGAAGATGATTAATGTCTCTCTGGCAACAAAGCTATCTGTGGTGAGGCTCAGGACTAGTCTCTGTCTATTTTTTCCTGTTGAAAGAGGGAAGCTGGTATGAGATGATAAGGCCAACAGGCCAAGAAATGAGCAAAAACCTGGCTATATTCACATCTCTAGTATCCGCAGTTCCCATTGAACCTGAGCTCTAGAGCCAACCTCACCTTTGCAGTACTATGTGAGATTTGCCCAATATTGTTCCAATAAATAAGTAAATAAATAACTTATTTGAGTTGGTTTTCTGTCACATGCCACCAGAGTGCTGCCTAAAACACTCATACAATAAAATTAATATTTAAAAAAATAACTTGTTTTATTTAATTCATTTTTTTGAACTAAACACACATTCATTGTAACCTTTATACACAGAACCTATTTCCTAAATTTTTGTTTCTTACTCATTGGTCTGCGTCTAGTACCGTCTAGCACCTAGAACATAATATTTGTTGACATGGATCCATTTAGTCATTGAGAACAATTTGTATTGTATGACAAATGTGTTTTATGGTCCCAGATAGAGGCTGAGACCACATAGTTCTTGCTCTTCCAGTGTCATACAGTTTAGTCAGGGAAATAGACAAAGTAATTTAATGAGATATGACATCACGTAATTACAAGAGAATAAGGGAGAAGCATCAGGGAAGAGATGACACCTCATCTAAGTCTTGAAGGACAAGTAGAAAAGAAAGAAGGAAATTCCAGACAGAAAGAGCCAAAAAGACAAAAGAAGAAAAATGAGAGACAAAATGTTCCATTTGGAAAATCGTGAACCTTTCTATATGCCTAGAGCAGGGAGGGAGTGGAGACTTTATCCTGTAGGCAGTCGGGGCATGATAGTACAAAAGCTTCAGCAGGACAATTTTGTGCTATAGAATATATTGAGAGAAATCAGGATGGAGACAAGGAGTTCTGTAAACACAGAAATTGCAGACTTGAGCTAGTGAGTTATTGTGTAAAGTTATAATGAGGTAAAATAAAATCTTTCAGGGCCAACTGATTTTTACTTTTTTATTACTGTTACAAGTACCCTGCCTTTCTTATATTCTCTCTTACACATATATAATTTAGGAATTGTTATAACATTACCATTTTAATGTGCCTCTATGAGCAGCATATTATTGCATCTTTTCAAAATCTAAACTGAGAGTATCTGTCTTACAAAAGAGTTTAACCAACTCACACAGGCTGAATGATTTGTTAGAAATCAATTGCCATCTTTTTCCATTTCACATATGTCCTTTTGTTTCTATGTTTCCCTCTTTTCCTGACTTCCATTGAATAGGTTAAATTTTATGCTGATTTGAAAATTACACATTATGATTTTTGTCTTCTAGTCATTATCTCAACTTATTAAGACCAATTCTTATATATATTATTTACTTATTTATTTCCTATAGTAACAGAATTCAAACACTTATCAATATCCATATTCCCCTGATCCCCTTCACTTCCAACAGAAACGCCTTAGCAAGCTCTTGTCTCTAACTGGATTCTAACGCCAACCTCCCTTAGGTTGGTATTGGTATTTCCTAGAGCTTAAGTTGTGAATTAATAAATTTTTGTTGTATTTATTCATTGCTTATTTAGACAAGAAATTTTACTAAATTGTTTATTTCTCCTATCTTACTGATTTTTTGATTTTTTTATTAGCTTCTTACTAGAGAATTTCCTCCAGGAGTGCTTTTAGAGAGTATATTGGGTGATCCGAGGCCTAGAATTTCTGAAATTTTTACTTCACTCTACTATTTAAATGATAATTAGAAACATTAAATTAAACTTTTTCTTTTCAACACTTTGAAAATATTATTCCCCTTCTTCTTGCCCAGAGGGCTGCTGCTGAGGAGCCGGGCTGGGTGCGAACCTGGTCCTCGTGGGTGCAGAGTGCAGCTGAAGCCTCTGGGAGTGGGCGCGCCCACTGGAGCACAGATGGGGAGAGGGGGCCCGAAAGTGAGCCCTGGAGAAAAGGCAGCCCCCAACTGGCAGGTAAGGAAAGAGGAACGGTGGACTAGACTGCGAAGGAGCAGCCAGGGATCCACTACGGTAATCCGGACTGTGTCGTGTAAACCAAAAGAAGAGGCGGTTTCAAAAAAGGGGGAATGATTAACATCAAATATCACAAAGAGGCCAAGTAAGTTTAAGCGCTCACGCCTCCCGCTGCGCGAAGCTGATGCTGAACAAAACCACAGCCCTCCCTTCGCTTTGTTTCTGAGAAGCGCCTGGCTGCTGGCCTCGGTTTAAAGCGCGGGAGAGTGCAGGCCCATCCTCCCTCCCCTCCTCCCTCCCGCCGCCCTTTAGCTGGCGCCAGGGTGATTTAAGCTTTGAATCCCTCTGGCCTCCTGCCCGCCCTCGTCCTGTGGCTCCCTGTGCACCGACCCCCACCCCCTGTCGCCAGGCCTGTTCCACTAGGAGTGTCCGAGTAGAGATAAGACTAGTCTGTTATGACCGAGTTTAGAAAGCCTCTTTGTTCTATTTTAAACTCTGACCCTTTAAAAACTGTCAGCTTCCCTGTAGAAGGGGCTCAGACTTTGGAGCTGGACTCCTCTGGGCCCGCAGGAGTAAAATAAACCTGCTGAACCCCCAGCCTCCGAGTGCCGCTTGGTCTTTCTGTAAGGTGAATGTCTCCAGGTTCCGCAACAAAACACTATATCCAAGTTACTATATTCTCTTTTTTAAGATGAAAAAGGATTGGAGAAAGATGACAATAGAGAGGGAGACTCAGAAAAGAGAGGGGACAGCTGATGCATTATGAAGGCACTGCAGGAAACGGGCACAGGTCCAGTTTCATTCCGTTGCACATGGCTGTCCCTTTTACCCAACAGTTAACTGAAGAAATTGTCCTGTCCCACGGTTTGTTCTTGACTGCTTTGTTGTAAGTTAATAGCTCCTGTATGTGTGGGTTTATTTCTGGGCTCACAACTCTGTCCCAGTGGTCTAGGTGTCTGTTTTTGTGCCAGTACAGTACTGTTTTGATTACCATAGCTTTCATATGGTTTGAAAGCAGGGAGCATGATACTTCCAGCTCTGTCCTTCTTTCTCAAAAGAAAGGACAGGCTGGATTGATCAGGGAAACCTTCATAAGGAAGTAGAATTTAAGCTAGATATTGAAGAATATGCAGGGATTCGAAAAATGAGTAAGGTCAAGGGCATAATAGTAGAAGGAAAAAAAATTTTTTCACAAAATATTAGTAGACCACATTGATTAGAGGGGAAGATTTATGACAGGTAGTGCCGGGAGATAAAACTGGAAACTATAAGCTGACCAGATCGCGATATATTCTGAATAGCAAGTAAAGATTGTGCCAACCTAAATCTCTTGAAGGGAAAGAAAAGGTGATTTTGTACATAAGATAATTTGGTGACGTGCAAGATGAATCGGAGCCGCAAGAACTGTTGGCTAAGAAATCTGTAAGAAGACTGTCAAATTGCTTCGCTACGAGATGAAAAATCCTTGAAAATTGAGGCTTTAATACCATCGGGTTAATACTGAATAGAGTTTGAGCAGGGCACAGTTCCTCTAACTGAGAGAAAATCAAATCATCTCCAACTGCCCATCCCCATGTGGAAAACCTATAAAAAGGTAGATTTCCTTTTGTTTATGTAATACTATATAGCTCTTTCTAATCATAAATCCCTCTCCTTAATGGGTTTAAATGTGCAAGTTTGGGAGAAGCAGGAGAGAGCTGAAGTACTACTTTGTAGAATAAAGAGAGTGTTTGGAGTTCCAGGAATTTAACAATCCTGGAAGCAAAGGGTGGGAAACAGAGAATGAGGGAAGGAAGGGACACTAAGTAAGAAAGAGTGCCAATAAGAACCCCGTAATAGTGGGATGTCCCAAGAACATACAAAAATATGTGATTTTTACATTGTTTCCTACTTAATGTATTGAGCTTTAAAGTGACAAAACAAACAAATAAACGAAAAACCATTTCCCTTTCAGTGTTTGGAACTAATTTGGAAATAGAGGAGTCCAACAGATCATCAAAATATTGTCTATGTCAATGGTGAAGTTGGGCTAATAAAGATGACTAGACCTGATGCCACAATTGAGAAGTCTAGAACTCGGAAAGATAATCCCTCTACCACACCCAAAACATGGTCTGCAAAGCAGATACTTACCTGAGTAGGTACAGAGGGAATCACAACCTCACATAAATTGGACACTAGTCACTAGAGGTAGGGAAAGAGAAACTGGTTTCCAGATCTACCTCTCCAGGCAGGATAGGAGTAACCTTACAGATGTGTGCTTAACACAAGGAATCTAGAACAGGTTTTGCATTAATAGTAAATAACTTGTAACAGAAATTCAGTGTTGCCTTCATAAAATTATATAAGGATGAGTAGCTCTGCTTTGCAATTCAAAATGAAGCTCTTTTCTTTTTTTTAAATGAAAATATTCCAGATATCATTCCTTCAATGAAATCATAGACCATATTCCTGACTCAATAATACTAATCCAAATCCTCCCTGGGGTTGCCAGTGCCAACAGCTCCATCCTATATCTTGTACAATATAGTAATTCTATGAATGTACAATTATCCCATAATATCCCTGAGGGAATGGAAGGAGGGTGTGGGATGCTGTCTAAAAGGACAAAGTTTGGGCATATATGAGTAAGCCTCTATCTTGGGGATGTTGCTTCTTCAGAATGCAACACAAGTCTCCTCCTACCTGAATTTTTAATTTAAATACATTTCTCTGCTATTCTATTTTCAGTTCTCTTTTGGGTTTCTGATGAGTCCTGGCTACTTTTGCTTTAGGACTAGACATTCTTAATTCACCATCACAACTCCTAAACTGACCCCCTGCCTCCTCTTTTTTAAAAAAAACCCAAAAACTTATTATATTATCTGCCTTATAAAACAACATTGCCTTATTGTAAAGTAAGTAAATCCATCGACTCTGGGGTAGGAATGTTGCGTACATACCCCGACTCTGCCATTTACGAGCTATATGATCTTGGCAAGTTACTGAACTCTGTGTGCCTCGGTTCCCCATACTTAATGAAGATAATATCCAGGCTTAACCTTAGAGAGTTGTGGTGAGGGCTAAGTGAGAGAATCTCTGCCCCGGTCAACACCAAATAAATATTAACTATTAATATTGTTCTCTCTGCTAAAATAGAAACCAGCACACTACTAGACTCTTTTTTTAAAAATTATAGTTAACATTCTACCAGACTTTTTTGATATGCCTGTATGCAAGCGAATTCTGTTCATTCTTTACTGGGCAGGGGTTTTTAAAACTTTACTCTAAAACTTTGTCAAATCTTCCTTAATTTATCAAAGCATTTAAAGTTTTAAATTTATATTTCAAAGGAGCCTTACCTAATTTGGTGTTATTTACATTTAATAATCTTACATTCTCTTCCATTATTTATACCCTTGGTAAATAATCTAAATGATAATTAAATTGCTTTGTAAAACTGAAAAACAGCATTAGCATTATTGCTTCATTATGAAATTTTATCAATTTTCACATTGCACTCCACAGGAAATACAAAGTATATGTCCATATTTAGAAATTTAAGCAAAATTAGAAAAATATAGAAAAAGCTTTCCTAGTTAAAAATGTGGAATGTATTTTATAAAAAGATATGATTACTTCTATTTTTCTGATGACTTTTACAGTAACATACAATAAAAAGATTGTGTAAGCTCAGATATTTTATCACATATGTAACACTGACCTTTACACAGTCTACAGCACTAAAGCAGCCACACCTGTAAGGACTAGGAGTATATACATATGTGGAGAGAGAGGTGATAGCAAAGCCTCTGGACCAGAGGAACAATGGTATTATTCAGAAGCCTTGCCTTCCTCCTAGTCCTATACCTGCTGCAGGGGTCCAATACTTCCTTTGTTCGGCTGAATAACAATGGCTATGAAGGCATTATCATTGCTATCGACCCTGGGGTGCCAGAACATGAAACACTGATTGAACAAATCAAGGTAAGAAAGAAATGAGATTTTCTTCTGTTTAAATAATAGAGAAGGGGGAAAAGTGAATAGTTAGTAATTATGATGGAAACTTCTGAATGCTCCAGGAAGTTTAAAAACATGGTGCGGTGAGGACAATGCTGGAATAGACAGTGGGGCCTGAAGTCTGTAGACGGGGTACTCCCCTGTGTCAACATAAGACCAAAGACAAGGCAGAGGGCCTCCTTGATCCTCAGTTTCTTCATCTGTAAATGAGCAGTTGGACTTGTCTGTTCTGTTGTTGCTGTTTTTTAATTTATTGATTAGAGAGGGAGAGAAACATTGATCTGTTGTTCCACTTATTTATGCATGCACTGTTTGATTCTTGTATGTGCCCTGACTGAGGATCGAACCCACAACCTTGGCATATCTGGATGATGCTCTGACCAACTAAGCTACCCAGCAAGGGCTTAAACTTGTCTGTTCTTTAAACAATTATTGAATGCTTATAGCAGGACAATAGTGAATGAGAGAGCCCCTTCCCTAAAGCAATGTACATTCTTTTCAGACACAGATAATTAAAATAAGTAAATGTATAGCAGGTAGTAAGTTGCTATGGAGTCAAACAAATCAGCAAAGAGGGGTAAGCAGTGTTGGTGGGGCTGGGATAGGGGAGAATGTGGGTTACTTTTTCATGTAGGGTGGTCAGGGAAAGCCTCACCATTGATGTGACCTCTAAGCAGGAACCTGAGATGAGTGAGGGAAAAGCCCATTGAAAATCTGAGGTAGGGAATAGAGGGAGAAGCAGCATGGAGGTGACTGCATGCTTGTTGGGACCAAGGAAACAACTATAAATAAGGAGGAAGAAGGGTAGGAGAGCTGAAGTTGGAGAGGTAGCAGGGCCCAGACCTGTGGAGAGATTTAGGCAGGAATCTGGAAGGATTCTGAGCAGAGGAGAGGTGTGCTCTCTTGTGTGTGTTCTAGAATCACACTTACTAGTGGTGAGGAAACTCGGTAGAGGGCTTCCCCTTGTCACTAGTCCTGTATAAGCTCTGCACAGCACAGAGGTGTAGAGGGACACCAGGTAGGAAGCTGTTGTAAGTGAGAAGTGATAGTGACTAGGAACAGGGATATTCTGGTAGAGATCTTTGATGTAGTGTGATTCTGAGCATATTCTGAAGGTATAGTAGACAAATTTGTTGATGGTTTAGATGTATGTGGAGTCGGGGAAAGTAGAAGGGAAAGGAAGGAGTCAAAGACAACTTCAAGGGCTTTGGCCTATACACTTTGGAAAGATGGAATTATCAACAGGAAAGGGGCAGATTTCAGTGATTATCAGCTGAGCTATCAGGAGTTAGTTGGGGACTTTTTGAATTTGACATGCTTATTAGATACCCCCGTAGATGGGATAGGAATCAGAGTTCAGAAGGAAAACCTGGGTGTAGATAAAAATAGGGGAGTCATCAGTGTGTAGATGAAATTTAAAGACAGGAAAACAAATAAGTTCATTGGGTAGTGGGCACAATAAAGGGAAAGACTCCAGAACCGAACCAAGAACTGTATTCCTAAAAGTTCTTTCAACTGCAACAGTCCTTGTAATAATGGGACTGGTTGCCCTGCTGGGTGTGGCTCAGCGGCTGAGCATGGACCTAGGATCCAGGAGATCACAGTTTGAGTCCCAGTCAGAGTTGCGGGCTCTGTCCCCAGTAGGGGGCGTGCAGGAGGCAGCCGATCAATGACTCTCTCATCATTAATGTTTCTCTCTCTCTCTCCCTCTCCAGTCCTCTCTCTGAAATCAATAAAGATATATTTAAATAAATAAAAAAAAGGGGGGGGGGACAGGCGTTACAGCCATGTAAATGTGTTTCCACTGCCCCTACATCAACAACTACTAATTCCTTATATTCAAGTCTTCCACTACTGTGTCCTTACACTCACTGTTTCAGCCTTCATGGGTGCTGTTATCCAGCAGATGCTGATAAGCATGACCTGAATTGTAAGCAGGGGATTCTGTGGCTGCCATTTATCACTCATTCTGTATAAACTCTTGCGGCCTAGTGATGTTCACTTACTAACGCCTTTTGAATGCCCGTGGGAGATAAAGATTCCTGAACTAAAGAGCACAGGCTTGAATAGCAGCTAATCTAGCTGATTCTGAATGATTACTTCTTAGTGTCCAGGGACAGTCAATCAGTTTCTAATACTTTGGAACCTCAGAAATCAGTATTTAGAATTATTTGTAAGGGTAAAAAATATGCTAAAATAGTTCTCTACTGAAAGTGTTACTAAAAATTCAATTGTTAGTAGACATTCCTAGATTACACCATGTTTTATGACATTCTCTCAACCCACTACAAAGTCCTTGCACGTAGAATAGCAGACAACCATGTAAAACACTATCATCCACATTATACAGAACAGAAAACTGGTATTTGGAGAAATTAAATGATTTTTCAAGGGTTTCCTAAGTAGCACAATCAGAGTGGAGATCCAGTACATGGGCTTTGAAGATTTACTTACAGACCCGAGTTTGAGTTCTGGCTTGTGTAAGATGACAAAAATCACTCTTTTTTGTAACTGGTAAACCAATAAATGGACATAGCCTTACTCATGGGATAATATCTGATCACAACAAAATTTATGATGAACCAATTCATAATTTATGACCTGAGATGTCAAGTGTCAACTTTCCTTATTCCTGTATTCACATCTTTTTAGTTTGAGAGTACTAATTTTTGGAAATACTGATATCTTAATCTTCTTTGATCCAACTAGAATATTATAGGAATTCAGCTAAACAATTCAGAATGATTATTATAGGAATTCTGCTTGAAAAGCCTGCAGGAACAAATTATTAGCCACCCTAGTATAGAAAGTTTTAGCAACTTTCTAACATACGATACAGTATTATTAACTATAGTCACTTTGTTGTACGTTACATCACCATGACTTATTTATCTTATAACTAGAAGTTTGTAACTTTTGACCCCTTTCACCCATTTAGCCAATTCCCCCAACCCTAAAGCCTCTGGCAGCCACCAACTTGTTCTCTGTATCTACGAGCTCAGTTTTTGTTGTTGTTGTTTTCTTTCTTTTTTGATTCCATATATAAGTGATATTGTACAGTATCTGTCCTTTTCTGTCTGACTTACTTTACTTGGTATAATGCCTTCTAGGTCCATCCATGTTGTTGGAAATGGCAGGATTTCCTTTTTTTGTGGCTTAATAATATTCCAGTGTTTATATATACCACAGCTTCTTTACCTATTCATCCATCTATAGACACTTAGGTTGCTTTTATGTCTTGGCCACTGTAAATAATGCTGCAATGAACATGGGGTACACATGTCCTTCTGAATTAATGTTTTCATTTCCTTTGAATAAATACTCAGCAGTGGAATTGCTGTATCAAATGTTAGTTCTATTTTTCAGTTTTTTCAGAAACCTCCATACTGCTTTTCATAGTAGCTGCACCAACTTACATTCCCACCAACAGTGCACAAGGGTCCCCTTTTTTTCACATCTTTGCCAACACTTACTATTTCTTATCTTTTTTTATAATAGTCATCTTAACAAGTGTGAGGTAATATCTCTTCCTGGTCCTGCTTTGCATTTTCCTGTTGATTAGTGTTGTTTAGTAACTTTTTATGTGCCTGTTGGCCATTCGTATGTATTCTTTGGACAAATGTCTTTTCAGATCCTCTGCTCATTTTTTAATCAGATTGGTTTTTGTTCTTGTTGTTGTTGTTGTTTGTTTGTTTGTTTTTGGCTATTGCCTTTGCTTTTGGCGTCAAATTTTTAAAAAATCATTGCCAGGACCAATGTCAGGGAGCTTATGTTTTCTTCTAGGAGTTTTATGGTTTTTGTATATAGTTAAGATAGTGGTCCACCATTCTTTTGCATGGGTCTGTCTAGTTTTCCCAACACCATTTATTGAAGAGACCGTCCTTACTCAACTGTATATTCTTGGCTCCTTGGTCATAAATTAATTGATAATATATGTGTAGGTTTATTTCTGGACTTCTGATTCTGTCCCATTGAACCGTGTGCCTGCTTTTATGTCAATATCATACTCTTTTGATTACTACTACTGTGTAGTATGGTTTGAAATCAGGGACTGTGATGCCTCCAGCTTTGTTCTTTCTCAAAATTGCTTTGGCTACTCAGGATCTTTTGTGGTTTCATACACATTTAGGATTGGTGGTTCTATTTCTGTGCAAAATACAAGTGGCATTTTGATAGGGATTGCACCGAATCTGTAGATTGCCTTGGCTAGTACGTACATTTTAACACGATTGGTTCTTCTAATCCATGAGCGTGGACTATCTTTCCATTTATTTCTGTCTTCTTCAGTTTCTTTCATGAATGTCTTAGAGTTTTAAGTGTACAGAAATTTCACCTCATTGGTTAAAATTATTCCTAGGCATTTTATTCTTTTAGGTGCAATTGTAAATGGGATTGTTATTTTAATTTCTCTGATAGGTCCTTATTAGTGTATAGGAATGCAACATATATATTTTATATTGATTTTGTATTCTGCAACTTTACTGAATTCATTTGTGAGTTCCAACAGTTTTTTGTGTGTGTGTGGTTTTTTTAGAGTTTTCATATATAATATTATACCATCTCCAATAGTGACGGTGTTACATCTGCTTTTCTGATTCTGATCTCTTTATTTCCTTTTTGGCCTAATTGCTCTGGCTAGTGCTTCCAATACTGTGTTGACTAAAAGTGACAAGAGTGGGAATCCTTGTCTTGTTCCTGATCTCAGAGGGAAAGCTTTCATTTTTCCACCATTGAGTATGATTTTAGCTGTGGGTTTGTTGTATTTGGCCTTTATTGTACTGAGGTATATTTTATCACAAATGGGTGTTGAATTTTATCCATCTATTTTCCCCACTAGATAGCAAGCTCTAGGGCAGGGCTATTTCTCTTATTAACCATTGTATTTTGGGGTTCAGGATACTGAACACTATGGGATGACATTATTTTCACCTTGAGAACAAAGCAACAAGTTCTACTTGTGATAAAAAAGCTGTATCTCTACTATAAATTTTTCCATTTATAGGAGGCTGTTGTCTACTGGATTTATGAACAGCAATGATATCACCCAGTTTTATCACTATGTGTAGAGCACTTTATACTTCATTTCGTGTTTATGCCAACCTTAAAGACAGGTAGCAATAGTCCATTTAAGAGATGAGGAAACCAAGCTTCAGAGCATTATATAATGGGCCAAAATCTATCAGCTAGAAAGTGCTAATGCCAGCACTGGAAGCAAGTAGATGACTCCAAAGTCTATGCTTCTTATTGTATTACATAATTTCTCTTAACACCAAATAGAAGCATTTACCTTTTGATGAAGAATTATACTCAAAACCTTTAAATGAGCAAGGTTAAGCTATAATTTTGGACTGAGAGGTGGCAGAGTTGGAATTCTGAGGCAGAGGTTGTGCTCACTACTTAGATGCTTTTTCTATCCACTCTTGGTGTGGGATGAACCTCTGCCCACTCAGTTCGCTGTCACTTGGCCATTCTCACACATTTTTTCCTTTTATAATAGGACATGGTGACTGCAGCTTCTACTTACCTGTTTGAAGCCACAGAAAGAAGATTTTTTTTCAAAACTGTATCAATATTAATTCCTGAGACTTGGAAGGAAAACCCTCAATACAAGAGACCAAAACATGAAAGCTACAAACATGTAAGAGTCAAAAAGCTTCTCTCAAAATATTATATTTTCTGGTGCTCCTACATTGAACTGCAAATTGATTGTTTCAGTTTTCTGACTAAATGTTATCGTTTCTATTCCTGATGTTTTAATAATCTTTTTAACCATTCTCAGGCTGATATTTTAGTTGCACCACCCACCCTACCAGGGAGAGATGAACCATACACCAAGCAGTTCACAGCCTGTGAAGAGAAAGGAGAATACATTCATTTCACCCCTGACTTTGTACTTGGGAAAAAACAAAATGAATATGGGCCAGCAGGTAAGAATTTAGGTTAACATATATTTTGCAACGATTCCAACAAGCAGCTGTGTACCCAGGTGACTTGTACAAACACGAGAGCCAAAGCCTATAGGTTCAAATCCTGACTCCACTACTTATCAGCTCTGTGTGACCTTGGACAAGTGAGCTAGATTCTCTGTGCCTATTTCCTATAAAATGGTGACCAGAGGAGTTCCTTCCGTATAGAATAGTTGTGAATATTAAATTAGGTAATCCATGGAACTGTTCTCAATAGAGCGTCTACAGAAATTTGAACAAAGGGCAACAATAATAAATCTTTTTCTTACAAAACATACTTTTCAAATCTTAATTTTCCAGTTCTCCACAGCTGGATATTAATCAATCACATGCCACCTTGATGGAAGGCACATATGTGAAAAGCTGAAAAGAGCCAAGATGACAGTTCCTGGCCAAGAGAAAACACTCATGAGCTGTAGTTGCTGATATTATCATTCGACCTATTTGGTTGAACTAAATGTGCTTGTCTGTTGGCGAACATTTTTACCTATAAAAAGAAATGGCAATTTCATCTAGTTCAGTCTAAAAGTTACGATCACTGTTCAAATGAACTTAAAGCACATTATTTCACATGTCATTACACAGGAAAACATTCCTGAATCCACATACCCCAAGATCACCTCCCCTTCTTCCATTGTCCCTTCAATGAACATTCATTAATGTCTCTTATTTCTGTCACTCAGTTAGCCCTGGCTCTCATCATTACCTGAGCCTGTTTCCCACCCCAGTCCTGAAAGCTCCATCATCTCACCCCATCTCAATCGTAACTCTCCCCCACACTTTTGTCCCACCATGTGTATTCTCCTTGGCGCCTCTAATCTTTGCTCCCTTCCAGCTATAATTCTTTCCCTGCCTGGCATGTCCAGCAAAATGTAAATAGCTCAATTCCCTCACCACTCTTATCCTTATGTTTCATTCAACTTGCCAAATCCTCTCTATTTAATTTCCAGGTGGCTTCCTTTTGCTCCTATTAATGTTTCCAAGATTGCGAAAGAAAATTACAAAACTAATTGGTATCACTTCAGAAACACGCTTTTCAAACTTGGTGAAGCCCTCAGCGCTACTCATCCACAATGCTGTGCTTGCATCTTCCCCACACTCTTTCTCATTTCTAGGAAGCTGTACCATTTTTCTCTAGCCACTTTTTTCAATCCCATCAATCAACAGATGACTTGCTTGAGAAACTAGAACCCCTACTTTCTTCTCTGCTTCCAAACTTATGCCCACCTGCACCTGTCTTAGGCGAGGAGGATTTTCTCCAGTGTTTGGAGTTAATACCCCAGCTGAGGCCCTGCTCTTTCTCACAGGCGTCTCCCCACGCTCCTAGATGGGAGTTTCTCCTAGAATGCCATACATGCATTTGGGGAAAACTCACATTCTGAAAAACGATGTTTTAAAGCAACACAGCTCTTGAAAAATCAGATGAAGAGAGTCCTCAAAATATATGCAACTTGTAATAACAATAATACATACCTGGAGTGATCATTTGACCCAACCTGGCTGTAGCTCCTTTTGGCTGGAACTGCCATCATAGTAGACATTAAAAGTACACACACGTAGCCCTGGCCAGGTGGCTCAGTTGGCTGGAGTGTGTACTGTTCACCAAACGGTTTGTGTGTTTGATTTCCGGTCAGGGCACATACCTAGGTTGTGGGTTCAGTCCCCAATTGGGGCCCCTACGGGAGGCAACCGACGGATGTTTCTCCTTCATGTAGATGTTTCCCTCTCTCTCTCCCTTCCTCTCTCTCTAAAATCAATGAATATATTCTTGAGTGAAGATTTTTTTTAAAAGAGAGTGGACCACAGGTGTAGGAAGTTTTAAATTTTCTTAAAATTCACCAAATTTCTGATATGAGGAATTTAACTGATGTGAAGGTTTTTTACCTTCTGTACAGAAGGTTATATATAATTTCACAATCACTAGTCTGACTCCATTTGCCTAGGAAATCTTAAATCAGTGTTTTTTAAGTTTAATGTGTAGAGGAATAACTTAGGGATCAGAGTCTGATTCAGTAGGTCTAGAGTAGACCCAAGATTCTGCCTTTCTTGTTGGCTCCCAGGTGATGCTGACAGTGCTGGGTCAAGGAACACATTTCGAGTAGCAAGGACTTAAAGCAGAAACACAACTTTTGCATAATACTGACATTGTCCTCTGATTTTCAGATCTCATGAGTTTGAGTTAGATAAACACATGGTAGCAGAACAGACTATATTTCCACCTTCCCCTTCTCCATTTCTATTTCCTTTGAAGTTTTTCCTAATATCGATAAAACAGTTTCTACTTTTTTCTTTCTGCATTTGAAGCTGTGGATGTAGCTTTATTCTTCCATTTACCCTGAAATTCTTAGAAAAAAAATTTTATTCTGACTTCCTTTCTCTAAGTCTATCCTAGAAAGGCATATATCCTACTCTTTTTATTTCCGAATACCTACTATAGTGTTGAACACAGAATTAATAATAATTATTTTCATATAATCACTTCATTTAGATATCCCCATCATTATATCTGATCTATAGCAGTGTTTTCAATCTTTTTTTCATTATCAATCCCCTAAGGAACATTTATAGACACTTTTAACATTTAATTGTGCCCTCATGAAATTTTAGTACCACAAATTTTACATATCTGTTTATATCATTAGTAGGAGTGAACTTCTTAGAACCAAAAACCATTGTAATATCGAAGACTTTTGTTCCCCACCCCCAAGAACCAAAACGTAAAATCCAGTCTATTCTGTCCATAGCATATACATACATACACAATAAATGTTTCATTGATTTAACATGTTGTAGAATAAAAAAATATATTATATACCATATTATGGTTCAATATGCTATATACTTTTTCCCCCCCAACAAAAACATAAATATTGGCAATTATTTAAACCTAAATAGAATTATTTTTACTTTTAAAAAAAGCATTTCTTAAAACATTTGAAGAGAAAATTTTGTCACTTGATCATATATTTGAAATACTTTCCCACAGGCAGACTGCTTGTCCACGAGTGGGCCCATCTCCGCTGGGGAGTGTTTGATGAATACAATGACAACGAGCCTTTCTACAGTGCTGCGTCCAAAAGAATTGAAGCAACAAGGCATGGCCATTTCTATTTTCTTCAGTCACTCCAGGCTGTAACTTTCTATTTTCCTTAGTTTGATTTATATTTATTTGAAATGCCAATCGTTCATTTTGTCCCCATGCAGATAATAGATGTTATATCACAAAACAGTGCTTTTCTGTTTTGTTTTTGTTTTTGTTTTAGACAATGTTTCTCAAAGTAGCTGGTTGCCCATTTAAAATACACATAACTTCAAGAACATTTGGAAGCCAAACTGACATATGTTTATACCTCTCCACCACGGCTACCAGATCTCATTTACACGAAAGTTGTGCTCTGAGTAAAGGGTTGTACTATATGCTGGGAGGTGAAAATTATTTACATTACACAAGAATGAAACAAAGGTTAATAAATAGTGGTAACTGCAGGCTGAGGGGGGAAAATCAACCAGCTTCAAGGAGCCAAGACAGGGATTTCCTGGGATTTATAAAATTCATTGTAAAAATACTAATCTAACATCACAGTCAGTAACAGACAATCCTCTTGGTTTGAGGTCAAGAGAGAAGAATGGTTGGAGGAAATTTATCTAATATTGTGTGCCATCAGTTTAATCAATCTTAGAGGCTGTGCTGGGGCTGGAGACTTATCAAAAATGTACAAACTCTAAGATATGATTACAATGAAGGCTTTTTATCAGCCCATAGCACCAGCTTCAGGACACACATTTTAGACATTACATTTATTTACATCATATTTCCCCTAAATATCTAGTTTATACTGCAGAAAATTCATCGCGATTGTTAATGTAGATAACATTATATTCACTGAGTTTCAGGGCAATAGAAGCATACCTATATGTAGGAGACTCTTTAAATGACTGAAGAAAGCTAGTCATTTCCCCTTAAATATGACCTGGAAACACATCAAAAAGATGGGATATATTCACATGCCACCGTATTTGTTGTAATCACTGCCACCTGTGGCCAATTCCATGCACTGAAACATATGTCTAAAATGCCTCCACCATTCTTGGCTGTCCTAGGCTGTACCTCAGTCTTTCCTTCAGGCCTCATTTCACTTTGGATAAAAATGCTCCTTGAATAATCAAAACACCTGTAGTTATGCCACATCCCATTCCTTGGAGATATGTTTTTTTGGGGGGCGGGGGGAGAGAATCAGTGAAGAACTTTAAGCTAAGGTGGTACCAAGAATAGTTTCATAAGTTGCCTTTCCCAGATGCCTGCAATACATTTACTTCCACAAGGCTACCAGAAGAGATGTTTGGGAAAGGGGAGCCTACAGTCATTAGTGTAAACAGGTCAGCAACAACTTTTTAATCTCAGCAGATAACTCAGCCATTGCATATACTAGGGATACCATTTAAAACTTCCCTCTGAAATTCCTTGGAGAACTGCTCTGGTAGAAATCCTTAAACTTTGCTGTCAGATAAGAATAAAAACCTTGATATAAAGATCATTGTGAATAGAAACACTTAAGATTTTTTAAAAAAATGTTAATGGTCAGGTTGCATCAAAGACTAACTGTCACTTATTTTCAGGTGTTCCACAGGTATTACTGGTATGAATAGAGTTTATAAGTGTCAAGGAAACAGCTGTGTATATAATAGATGCAAAATTAATTCTACAACAAAGCTGTACGAAAAAGGTTGCCAGTTCTTCCCTGATAAAGATCAAATTGAAAAGACATCCATAATGTTTATGCAAGGTATTACTTCTGTAAGTATGCCAGTTATTACTTCATACAGTGTATTTATAATCAAAGGACGTGTTATCATGTTTATAAAATATCCATACAGGTGAACTGAGGGATTAAATGTATTAATATAGAGTTCTTTGAACACTGGCACACAGGAAGCACTCAATTAGTGTTACTTGTTATTACTACTACTGAAAATCCACCTTAGTATTATATGATTCCTCAATGAATCAAATTTCATTAAATAGCCTATTTGCAGAGTGGATTTTTTATTTTTATCAAATATTTAGTTGAATTTTTAAATGCATCATATATCAAGTTTCTTTTCCCCCATCTTATTAACCTTTTAGGTTGTTGGATTCTGTAATGAAAACAACCATAACCGAGAAGCTCCAAGCCTACAGAACAAAATGTGCCATTCCAGAAGCACGTGGGAGGTGATCAGCAAATCTGAGGATTTAAAGAACACCACACCTATGGTGGAATCACCTCCTTCACCTGTCTTCTCATTGCTGAGGATCAGAGAAAGAATTGTGTGCTTAGTTCTTGATAAGTCTGGAAGCATGGGGGTAAGTTCATGGGCCCATTTTTCCTAGATATGGTGACTAGTGAATGACTGAATGCCTAAGAACTCTCTGAACACTACCTTCACTTGGATTGTTCTAAATTGCATGGTGGCATAAGTCCCATCATGCCCTATGATCATGACCTCAGGAAGGGCAGTGGGTAATGTAATGAAAGCAGGATGACGGTAGAGTTTAAAAGATTTAACCTAAAAGTCTTTTTCTTTGTTTCAGAAAATAGAGGGCTTACTGAGGAGAACTTTTAGGGCCCTTAGTAAAGATTTAGTTAGAAGATTAGAATGAGAGATTGAAACATGAAAATATTTTCTTACCTGCCCCCTTTATCTACTGGAAATACTTGATAGACATGAAGATAGAGAGGATCGCTGAACTCCACTTGGAGTCAGTCTTATTTATCATCTATATAAATGACTCTTTGTGACCAAAGATATAAACAAGAAAGCATCACCATAAGGAAGCTATGGTCAGATTCAGCCACTCATTCCTTCTACTATCATTTAGTCATCGGTAGGCATTGTGCGAGGCCCTAGGACTAGAGACCCATGTCCTTGAAGGGTTCACAGTTGCACAGAGAAGACTTTTCCTTCCCCATTACCGAGTTAACTCCTACTCCTTCAAAATTTGGTATAGGCACCCACCTCCTCCAGGGAATGGGCTGGTCTTCCAGGCTGGGCTAAGGCTCTTCTGCTGGTCTCCCACGATAAATTGTGCAAACCTCTATTACTGTATATTATATTGAAATTTCATATTTCTCTCCCACTAGACTTGGAGCTCCTCTAGTTCTTGGAACCATATCCTCTAGAAACCATGTCCTCTAGTACTTGAAACCATGTCTTATCCATCTTTGTCTCCCTTTTGCCTAGAACAGTGTTTACCACATATAAGCGCTCAATAAATAATTATTGAAATAAATGGATTTACAAAAGAGTAGACGTAATGTGATAAAGCACCCAGGAGAACGGCACATTTGAGACAGAACTGAGCATGCTGAAGATCAGAAAGAATGTATTCAACAGGTGGGGGATGTGTGGTTCCAGAAAAGGGCAGAGAATAATCCACAATAGCACAGGGCTTCAGTAAGAGCATCAGTGCCAGACACCAGCACATAAAAGTGTTTTAGGAAGTGTCATTAGAAAGAGATGAAAGAGCTTAGTTTAAAGGCAAAGCAAAGTGGCAGAGAAGCTTCAAAGATGGGGATATAGAAGTCTCTTGCTATGCCTTGGATCTAGGGATTTCAGAAAGAAATTTGGGCATGTGTTGAGGAGAAGTACTACAGATAAATTGGTGTTGAGGGACTGGGAAAGACAAATGTCTGAAGAGACTTACATCCTGGATATTCACCCAGGTAAAGGGATGTGAGTCTTAATGGGTTACCAAAGAACCAAGGCCAACTAATCCACTGGTGAAGAAAGGGTGGGGAGAGGTTAGGAGCAGAAGTAGGAACAGAGTGTCTCAGAATTTAGCCGCAGCTCAAGAAAGTTTTAACTTTTGGGTTATCTAGTCTCCAGTGGAAGGGAAGGTTTCAGTCTCTAGCTGGAGTCCATGACGGTCTGGATTGATATTGTAGGACATAGGGAGTGGTTTCATCTCCATAGCCCAGACGTAATTAAGGATTCTCTAAGATGTGAGGCATCACCCCTCAATTCCAACCCACCCCCTGAACCTTCACCTGTAATTTGGGTGCTAAGCAGCCAAGAATCACTTCGAGTTCAAAGCCTGTGTTCCTTACTACACTCTATGTGTTCCACGGGACATGGAACTACGGTTTTTAAATTTTATCAATTAAAATGTTGCTGTTTCTAATAACACCGATTACTAATAATAGAAAGCTCTTAACAAATCCTGTTTACTCACTTTATGTAGTCTGCTATTATTTTCCAGTCAAAACCAATTGGTTGTTTTTCTTGCCTTTTTTCATTCAGAGCCTTAATCGCCTAAGTCGAATGAACCAAGCAGCAAAACACTTCCTGCTGCAGACTATTGAAAACGGATCCTGGGTGGGGATGGTGCACTTTGATTCTTCTGCCAGCGTTAAAAATAAGCTAATCCAAATAGTAAGCACCAACGAAAGAAACACACTCTTGAACAGCTTGCCTACGGCAGCAGGCGGGGGAACGTCCATCTGCAGTGGAATTGATGCAGCATTTCAGGTGAAAATCATACTGCACTTATAGTTTGTTTGTTTGTTTGTTTGTTTGTTTGTTTGTTTGTTTGTTTGTTTTTATTATTAGGACATTTTTCTATTAGTGCTGCTGTACATACTTGCTCACTAATTTTGACGTAACCAATTCTAAGAAATACAGAACTAAGAACATAAAAAATTCACTTGATTTTCTAAATGGGTGAGTGAATCAATGAATAAACTGATGGATAAATATATGACTATAAAAATGCCACTGGATTATAAGTCCAACAAAGTCAGGGACTTTGTGTTGTTGTTCTTATGGTCATTGTTGTTGTTTTTAACTTGCAATAGTCGGTGCTCAATAAATTTTAGTTAAATAAGTAAGTGTGATCAGGTCGCAAAAGTCATTAACTTTGAAGGTGATGAAACCAGTTGGATGGTATGATTCCACTTTGGGCCGATTCTCATTTCAGTTTCTGTGACAATCCTAACTGAGCAGTCTATTAAGCAGCTGTAGCAGGGACTGTCAGTCACGGGGTAAGGAATACCTGTGACACCAGAGTCCTGGCTGCTATTTACGAGCTATTTGATCTTATGCAACATTTTCAGTACCTTTGGACTCTCAATGCCTTATCTATAAAATATAGGCAAATCAGAGTGTCTACCTCATAGGATTATTATAAGAATTAAATGAAATGATATGTTTACATACTTAGAAGGATATTTATTATATTACATAGTAAATATATAATTCACAACTATTATTATAAACCTTTATTCCCCCCCAAGTTGTCATCTTGAGTTTATAATTAATATCAAATGTGTCATTTTCCTGCTTAGAAATCTTCACTCTCCCCTCACGGTCCATAAAATTATATTTGGATTCCTCAATCGGATATTCAAAAAGTCTGTCACCCCCTCCATAAAACTGCCCTCATCTCTTTCTAGTCTTTTGCTCTCAGTTCTCCTCTCGGATTCTCTGTGTGCTAATACCCAGCGCTCGCTCTCCAAGCCCACCTTGTACCAACAGCCTTCTTACCTTTGCCCAGGCAATT
The DNA here is from genome assembly GCF_054644295.1 of Miniopterus natalensis. Lineage (NCBI taxonomy): Eukaryota > Metazoa > Chordata > Mammalia > Chiroptera > Miniopteridae > Miniopterus > Miniopterus natalensis. The sequence goes on from NC_142089.1 coordinate 54,276,429, forward strand.
CTTCTGCCTAAACTGTTTCCTTCTTTCCATGTTTGCATGTTAAGTTTCTACCAATTCTTCAAAATCCTTTTTTCTTCGTGGAGCATTTCCTGCTATTCCCAACACTATTCGATCTCTCTCGTTTATGAATTGTATGGCATTTTAGTGTAGCTTTCAAACATGAAGTCCTAGATTAAAACTCCAATGATCATTTACTAGCTTGTGACAGTAAGCACAACCCTTCCTCTCTGTAGTAACCGGTTACCTCATCAGTAAAATGGGGTAATGAAAGCTAGCACATAGGGTTGTTCATGTTTGAGTTTATTCAAGATATATTTATTGTAGGAAGTAGGGGGCAAACATAGATTCATTTATTCAACAAATATTTATGTGCTAAGCAAAGCTTCTCTGTGGTGCATGCAGTTTCTGTGGGGAACAGATAATACAGGGATTGATCAATGAACAAAAACAATCATTGTAGATTGTGCAGATAGTGTTGTGAAGAAACCAAACAACGTGATGGGATAGGGGAACTGGGAAAGGGGGAGGCCTGCTTTAGGTGAAGAGGCCACTGAGGCCCTCTCTAAAGGGTAACATTTAAGCTATGGTTTGAAGGGTGAGAAAGAGCCACTGGTTCAGGCAGAAAGGAAAATGCAAAGTCCCTTAAGAAAGAGGTGGGAAAGGAGAGGATTATTCTAAGAATTGATAGAGCTGGGGGCACAAGAGTGTGACAAATGAGGGAGCATGCAGGGCAGTTGGCAGGTAAATAATGGCTAGATCTTTCCAAGCTTAAAAAAATAAGAGGTTTTTATTTTATTTTAAGCACAACAGAAAGCTACTGAAGGATTTTAAGTATCAGAAATTGATCATCAAATCATGTTTTTGGAAGATGACCCTGGCTGCCCTGTACAAAATAAACTGTAGGGAGTAAGAGCAGTGGTAGGGTAGTGGTCCAGGGACAGATTGGGAGCTTGGACTTGGATGACATTTGTATTTTATACAAATGACACATTGTATAAAATACATTTAACACTTAGCAAACGTTCCAGAAAATGTAGCACTATAATTCTGTGTTGTTTCTCTTGCACTGTAGAATATATTAACTGTGTCTTTGTCACTCATCTCTCTTATCTCCTCAGTCTCTCATCTCTACCTCAATAAACATTTTACAATTTAATTAAATTCTTTCCAAGAATACAGAAACCATGTAGTTCCTGTTGAATCTTGGGCAGCCAGGACAGTGATTAATACATAGTAAGTGCTCAGCGGATAACTAGTACAAGAAAGGGAGCGGTGTAGAAAAGAGAAACCTACTTCATCTTTGGATCTTCATTTTGCAACAAAATGTGTAGGGGGAATGCGATGGGGATGCTGTATAAATGCTGTAAATGTAGAAAAGCATTTCCTGTTTCTCAGTTTGGTTTTAGTGCATGTCAAAGCATATATATAAACTGCAATATATATAATAGTCATTATTTGCCTTAAAACATGCAAAAATTTAAATGAGGCTGTTCTTGTTCCCTGGCCCCAGTTTATCAGGGATTTCTACATTCCAAACCCTTTTCTGCAAATCTACACATACCTTCCCTCCAGGTCCATGAAAGCCACTGATAAATCTATCACATTTTCCTCTTGCCTTGTGCTCAGTTTCTCAAAATGGTATGCCAAGAAGCCACTACTTAATAAACTTGTCAGAGAAGGTGAAATATAGTTGCTATCCTCTGACAAATTCTCTTTATCCTGTTTTACAGGGGCCTAGATTCAGAAATCTGAGTGTAAACTTATTGTTTTTATAGGAAAAGGGTTCCAGCCACAAATAGAATTCCACCTCAATAAACATAGTTCATGGATTCTCTGAGTACCACCAATATACTTGGTTTTGTGCTTGTTACTTTTATTTATTTATTTTTATATATTTTTATTGATTTCAGAGAGAGGAAGAGAGAGGGAGAGAGAGAGATAGAAACATCAATGATGAGAGAGTCATTGATCAGCTGCCTCCTGCACACCACCCACTGGGGATCAAGCCCGCAACCCGGGCATGTGCCCTGACCGGGAATCGAACCGAGATCTCCTGGATCATAAGTCAATGCTCAACCACTGAGCCACGCCGTCCGGGCCTTGTTACTTTTAGATGTAAAATAAAAGTTATATAGCAAGATCACTCACTTTGACCTGCTTAGAACTTTCTATAACCTTTCTCTATAAGCAGACTGAGGGTTCTGTAATTTGAAATAATTCTTTTTTTAATGTTGAAGTGGTTTCTAAATGCATTTAGCTGTCTATGCAACATATTTTATACACTGAAGGCTTGTCAGTCAAAAAAAGAAGAGAAATATTTAATGCCACACTCTGCAATTACATTTTTGGTGTCTGATTAACCTGACTTCCCCAGACTGAGATGTCACTGTTACTTAACCCAAGTAGGATGTTCTAAAGTCCTGCCCCACATAACTCCATTTAAGCAAATATTCCTTAGAGCAGATGGACAGAAAATACAGACATGTTTAAGTTCCCTTAGGGGTTGCTGATTGCAGAGTCTATAACCTTAAAACAGAAGCTCTCTCTTCTTCGACGCAAACTTTTGTTTATTTTCTCTGTCCACTTTTTCTAATCTCCTATAAACCTACTTGACCTAGGAACCTTTGGTAATCGTGCTCTGATGATGTTTACAGGTAATGAAAGATGCAAATGGCCAGATAAGTGGATCTGAAATAGTGCTGCTGACCGATGGGGAGGATGGTACTGCAAAAGTATGTGTTGATAAAGTGAAAGAAAGTGGGGCCATCGTTCATTTTATTGCTTTGGGACCATCGGCTGATCAAGCAGTCATACAGATGAGCAATATAACAGGTAAAATATGACCTGTATATTCCAGTCCTTTAACAGCAATGAGTAGGTCCAGAGACTGACAGCTCGACTTCTTTGAGCTCTGAGGGCCCTGTGCCCAGAGGTAAACCAGACCTGAGCTCTGTTTTCAAGCTGCTCAGAGTCCAGCTGGCCGGAGAAACAAGTAAAAGTCGTCATCAGAGAGCACAGTCGGATAACATCCCTCCCTAACAGGGGTCAAGCACGACGCAGGCAGAGGAAGCCGTTCATTCTCCCGGGGTTGTCGCGAGCCAGGGAAAGAAGGCATGAGAGACAAGGCAACTTCTGAGCTGGGCCTTGAACAAAGTTGAATTTCTCTAGAGGACAAGGGGTAGGAAAGATGATCGGGCTATGAGGAAAAAAATCATGCTGGGATGATGATGCAGGGCCCACAGAGGGAGAGGAAGAAATCCAGGAGACAGAGCTTGCTCAGGCTGTGTGTGTGTGTGTGGGGGGGGGGGGGGGGGGGGGGATTCGCAGAGGCTCAGGCTGAATAGAAGCAAATAACAAGAAAGTGTCTATCTAGATAAACATTTATGCCAGTAGCTGTTATCTTAGATACAGAGACGTGTGATGAAAATGGACTACATGTTTTAAGTGCCTTCTTAAATATATAGTAGAGAGTACGAAATTCAAAACTTTATGAATATCAATTATTATATATATTGAGCCGGCTTCTGATGTTACCAAATATATTGTTGCCTTTCAAATGCGTAGTTGCACAAACTCACATCCTTTCTAAGTGCTTTCGTGGCCATTGTAAAATTTATTTCTGTCCCAAGTGGCCCCCAAAAGTAGTGCTATTTTGGACTTGTCTCCATTGCTTACTATTTTTCGATCTCCTCATTGCCAGCTATTGTCAGGATACCTCAATATAGAAGCACTTTCTGATTCTGATCCACTGTGGCTGGGAAAACATTGTTAAGAACTGTATCATAAATAAAAACAAATAATTCCCCTAAAGGGTTGTGTGAAGTCTGTGAGCTTTAATACATGGAATTTTAACATCTTTTTAAAAATTTTATTCTATGATTATTTGATGCATTTCAACCAGCTGAGCTTTCTACAAGTGAAGCATAAAGGGAGCTTACACTTTCCGGTTATCACATTTTTAAGTTAACATTTCAGAGTTAATGTTTACACCTATCTGGTTTGGGTCTATTTTAATAATATATACTGAAACTATTATTTTGTTTACCCTGGTTTAATCTTAAAACCACTAAATTGTCATAAATACTTCTTTTCTAGAAAGTAATCTAGTAAATGTAATTACATTTTAGGAGGAAAACATTTTTTTGCCTCGGATAAAGCCCAGAACAACGGCCTCATTGACGCGTTTGGGGCCCTTGCATCAGGAAATGCCGATATCTCCCAGCAGTCTCTTCAGGTCTGAGCTCCCCTTCCTCGGGTTTTTGTGTTTGCCTTTAGCCATAACCAAGAAAAATAATTTGTTGTTATAAGTTTTTAGTTCTATATTTTTCTCAAAGTGAACTGTTAACTAAAATCCAAACTTAAGTATGAAATAGGAATTATTCTTTACCTATGGCCAACTTAAGCACTCAAGCAGTGAAGTGAGTCGTGAAATAGCAGACATATTCTTTTTCATTTCACCTAGAGTTTGGTTAACAGGTAACAGCAAAATGCTAAATTTTCCATAAAAAATAGACTCTGTCCCATCATGCAGCATCTATTTGTCTATAACTGCATAAAAAGTATCTCCCGCTTCCAAGATTCCTCTCACCTGCACTGCTGTGCAATAAATTTAGATTAGGTGAATGAACCCAAGAACCTGGCTTATAAAGGGAAGTTAAGCGTCTTGGGAAGAAATTTACAAAGAAAATGAATAATCATTACAGATCGAAGGCTTCGGGCTTTCCTTTATGTCTGCAACCGCTCTTTTTGCTGGCTTTCGATGTTACTCACCTCTCTGCTGAATTCAACTCTTTTTTTCATTCGTGCCTAAATAACACTCTCATTTTCTGTTACTTAGATTCAACAACTTTGACTAAACTTGGTTCTTCATTCATGTCCAATGTAAAATGTTAACATAAACTATTTCCCTGAAAGCACTGTTTACAAAACTCTGTTTTGATCCTTGGGCATTGCCACCAAGCCTATCGCGTGTCACCTTGTGTGAAGACTTACCTGCCGTCTTCCAGCTCGTTAGGCCTCTGCCTACGTGGAAACCCAGCGTGGTCCCCCCGACAAGCCTGCTGTGCTCTGCTCTCCAGCAGTGAAGAGCACACAGGTTACAGGACGCAGGATTAGGACTGTATGTGCACACTGACGCACAGATCTGGCTTGTAACTTCACCTTGCAGACGGATTCAGGATTGGCCCGGGGTCAGCTTGGCAGTGTGTGGAGAGTAAACAGAAGGAGCATAGACCTTCTGAGGGTGTCAATCGGGTTGACCTAGAAAATGATGCTACTGCCATCTGAAATTGACAAGGGGGGGAGCTGATTTTGAAGATATGATTTTATGTTCTGTTTAAACCTTAGTAATGTTTCGTGGATGGTGGGACATTAAAATGGAATAGTCCAAAACAATTCTAAATATAAGAGCAGGATGTGGAAAATCAGCCAGAAAAGAGATATTTGCCTACAGGAAATGCTCAAAGTTTTTATATGTATTTATTTATTCATTTATTTATTTTAATTTATCTTTATTGTTTTAAGCATTACAGATGGCCCTCTTTCTCCCCATTACTCCCCTTCACCCCGAATCCACCACCCCCAGGCCTTCCCCAAGCTATTGTCTGTGTCTGTGGGTTATGCACTTATGCATATAAATTCTTTGGTTTATCTCTCCCCACCTGAAGGGGCAAAAAGGTTTTGTTCTGCTCACTTAAAACGGCAGCCAGAATGCAGGGGAAAGGTTGCTTCCCATTCATTGTACCCTGGTGCTACTGTGGAGCCAGAGCTTTCTAACGTTCTTACACATTCCTGATGGGGAGTCTAAAAAAGTCACTCACATTCAGATTAACTTGATAATAATACTTTGTCCACTCAAAGACATGTCCACTTAACATAGGATTGAGATTTTTGTCATTGCAATGGTGTTTCGATGGTAGAATTCACTCTCTTCTCTCAGTGCTGACCTGGAGGTATTTTTGGTTTCGGGCTGGGTTAGAGTAGAAGTGGAATTTCCCATCGTTTCCTGAAATTACACATCTGTAGAAAGCACTCTCTCCGTCAGTAAAGTGCACTGTACTCGACTAAGAGCCATCTGCAAAGGCTTGAAAAACTTCCCTTGAGGCTCCTCTCAAAGAAAGACCTTCACTTCTCAAGATTCCCACCTTCATCAACATCCTTTTGCCCTATTTACACCCTTGTTGGACGTGTTTATTGTCCAGGGCTACTAACTCTAGGATGTTTGAAAAATTACTTGAAGATTTCACATCAGAAAAATATCCATGAATGATTTTCTCATTACTTGCTAGTCCTGACCTTACTGTGTCTCCACTCAAATACTGTAGCCACCACCAATAAGTATTTTCTTTTAGGTCATCATGAAGATGGGTAAACTGAGGGTAACTCACACACACACAGACACACACACACACAACATACACACACACACTGTACAGCTAATTCCTCTTTGACATAGCACCCTTTAATGCTAAAGTTTCAGTTGGATGTTTACAAAAACAACTTGGAATAAATAACACAGCCATGTCTCCAACCATAAAAACCCATTCTCTTGCTCTAATGCTTTTATTATACTCTGTCCTTTCCTCAGACTCTACATTTCCACACTTTCTGACTAACGACTCTCACATCCCAATCAACTTTCAGAGAGATCACAAGCCTAAGGGGGTATGCCCTATGTAAGCTTGTTCTCAGGCCAAAAACTAAGGACTATGTTAAAATAAAATAAAAAAGAATAAAGAATAAAATTATTCTTTTCTCCAGTCACTAATTTTAAAAAATATATTTATACAGCTTGAAAGTAAGGGATCACAGCTCAGTAATAGTCTCTGGATGAATGGAACTGTAACAATCGATAGCACTGTGGGAAAGGACACATTCTTCCTCATCACGTGGGAAAAACAGAACCCCGTGATTTTTCTCTGGGATCCCAGTGGAGCATCAGTACAAAATTTGGTACAGGACTCTGTTTCCAAAATGGCCTATGTCAGCATTCCAGGAACTGCAAAGGTAAGCAATCAGCTTTCTGATTTCCACACAAAGCTGTGCAACATTGTTTAATACCATAAATATGAGTACCAATACTTGTATCATCTTCAAAATTAAGATAAAATGCAAAGTACATTCTATGCCTAGATGGTCCTGAAAATTATGGTGGCAAGAAAAAGAGAAAAGAACTTAGGCATTAGGAGGAAGGAAGAGAAGGGAAAAAATTAGGCTAAGAATAAATTTGAGGAGGCAATGTAGGGAGTCTGTGCAACTTGGTGTGTAGATAGTCATTCCTTATTAGTATTTCCAGATCATAGAGTAAAGAATAAAAAAAAAAAAAATCTATGAACTCTGAGGTCAGAGTAAAGACAAGACCGAGGTAAACTTTCCAAAACTTATTTTTCCCCATTGAGATTTCACAAAGTTTGGACCCTGTGCATGACAATAGCCAGGATGCTCTGTCCAAATTGCCTCGACTCTCATCCTTAAAAAAAAAAACCCTCAAAAATTTCAAAACCATGTTGATTCTGCAACACATTTCTAAGATTTGTTTTAGAGCTGGATAATGGAAACATAGAAAATAGCTTTATCTTGGATACTTACTCTGTTACCTTTGAATTCTTAGGTGGGTGATTGGACTTACAGTCTTCAAGCCAAAGCAGACGCAGAAATCTTAACTGTAACGGTTAATTCTCGGGCAGCAAATTCTTCTGTGCCTCCGATCACAGTGAATGCTAAAATGAACAAAGAAACCAACAGCTTCCCCAGCCCAATGATTGTTTACGCAGAAATTCTACAAGGGTTTATACCCATTCTTGGAGCCAACGTGACTGCGTTCATTGAATCAAATAGTGGAAAAACAGAAGTTTTGGAACTTTTGGATAATGGTGCAGGTAATTTACAGGGTGTTTTTTTTAAAAAAAAGAATAAGCCTATAATTTCAAAAGTCAGGATATGTAATGGGTCCTGTGGCAGTGTGGGGGAGTGAGAGACACCAAGAGAATCCATGCAGATTATGAATGAAGAGCAGGGCCAGCAGAAAATTCTATCCAGGTAAAGCCTACAAAGTGATTTTAAGAGTTTTGCACACATAGTAATACTCAATAAATGTTATTTGCTGTCATTACTGTTTGTCATTTAGACAACCGATGTCTGTCACCAGATCAAAAGGTCTCATTCAGGAGACTGAGGACAGCATCAGGAATTCCAAACAAGGGTTTCTTAGGGGCACATCATCAAGAAAGTCTGGCCAGAGAGAGTGGAGCACAGCAGCCATAAGGGGTTGAGTGGTAGAACCGGGGCTCCCAGCAGGGAAGGGGCGACAGGCAAGAGTAATTCCCAAACTGCAAATATAGTCCTGGGAACTGAGGCCCAAGGGCAAGCAGAACTGCCACAAGAGAGGAGGGGGCATCACAAAGGCATCAGATACCAGGCCTGACTGGCAGGAAATAAGACACAGTGTTGGCCGTGCTGACTCCCTGGCCTGCATGGGTGAGTGGTGCTTAAGGACCTTTTCCACAGGTCTTTTGGGTTATTCTGAGAACGGAATCTTCTTTTGAGAGGTCAGTGAGCAAGGGAAAAAAACAATCCGATGGACATCTGACTCACCCCAGATTTCTATCAGTATCTTATGCAATGTAATTAATTCAGTCCATTAATAATCCTATCATCAACAAGGGTTAGCCCTGGGAAAAATTTAGTAGGTAAAATTATTCTTCGGTGCACTTCAGCGACTTCACCTGATACGACAGTATTTTCCTCAGCTATCGTCTAACTTCCGTTCCCCCAACCCCTTCCATGCTACATTAAAACTTACCTGCATCTTGTCATTTCTCAAGGTTTTACCAGGTGGCTACTTAGCTAATTTGGAATGCCTTTTCCTAAGAATAAATTGCTGATTATCAATGACTTGGAGAAAGAGTTCTTAAACTCTAGCCAGCGAAGGAATCGCCTGGAAGGCTTGTTGTGACACAGAATGCTGAGCCTTTCTTTAAGAGACTAAGAAATTTGCACTCCTAATATAACCCAGAGAGATGCAGATGCTGCTGGTCCAAGGACCTCATTTTAAGAACCTCTGTCTTAGAATGTTAAACACCCTGGGAGATGCGTGTGCAGTTTAGCTTCAGAACCCATGTTATCAAGAAATATACTTATGATACGGTATTCCTGAGCTCCCCCAGGTGTTTATCCTAATAACAGATGGGTGTTTCCACTATCAGACCAGGAAGTTAATGGATCATAGAGCAAGAGGTGAAAATTAAAAAAAAAGTGGTTGAAGGTTACATTGAAATAACTTGTAGGTGACTATGGTGACAATTAAATCCTATGCTAATGTACTTTTTCTTTAGTGGAGATACTTTTGATTTGAACAGAGAGATGTCTTAATTATGTGTTTAGATAAAGTAAGAGCTTCAAACAAACCATTTGGCTGAGAAATGGTAAGAAGAGCCCGGCCGGGCGTAGCTCAGCGGTTGAGCATCGACCTGGGATCCAGGCAATTGGGGTTCAATTCCCGGTCAGGGCACATGCCTGGGTTGCAGGCTTAATCAGTGACTCTCTCATCATTGATGTTCCTATCTCTCTCTCCCTCTCCTGTCCTCTCTCTGAAATCAATAAAGACATATTTTAAAAAAATATATTTAAAAAAAAATGGTAAGAAGAGTATTATAATAATCTGCATGTAAGTTGATAAGGTGAAGGTATTTATTATACACATAGGTATCAGTGTGTGTATATGTGTGTAATAATAAATATAGAATAAAATTACATAATATTATACATGTATTGTATATATAAATATATAGACCATAACTCAAGGATATCAGTTTAACAAGATACTGGTCGATAGAGCATAACAGAAATACTACCCAAGGGGTCAATCACAAAATAGGGAGCCCAATCTAAGGGATACTCTTCTAAGGGCCATATGCTTGATTTAGAAAATGCATATATTCCTTTTTCTTTGCAATAATAATTTATTCCTTAATTTCTATAACAAGGTGCTGATACTTTCAAGGATGATGGTGTCTACTCCAGATATTTTACAGCTTATTCAGAAAATGGCAGATACAGCTTAAAAGTGCGGGCTCATGGAGGAGCGAACGTTGCCACAAGAAACTTGAGGCACCCACCGAATAGAGCTGCATACATTCCAGGCTGGGTGGTGGGCGGTGAGTAGCCCGTGATATCTGAAACCCGTGCTGGCTGGAATAACTGTTAGTTGATAGGATTAAGGCTTCAAACATTTTACAACTCAGAGTATAGCTTGTCCCCATTTCCAGAATGAAGTTCTCAGTCATACTTGGGTTTGCCTTCAAATTAGCCTGTGCTTTGGTACAATGCCTGCCATCCAGTAAGCATTTAACATCAGCCATGAAATGACTTTGGAGAACCTTACCTATGGCAACAATAATATGCCAGATTTTCAATGAAGGTTGAAGGAAACAGGCTGATATGTTATGTACCTAAGCATAAGCAGAATTTAACCTTCAGATTACATATATTGTAAAAGATACATAAATGAGTAAACATTTATTTTGAATATTTTTATTAAGTCAAAAAAATATATTGAGCAAAATGATGATAAAGATTAAGAATTCATTCCTTATTAATTTCCCTTTGTCTTGTCTCTTACCTCTTTCAGGGGTTTTCTGTTGACAATTGGAATATAAACTGAAGTATTTATTATTCCTTAGCACTTGCAAAAGGGAGGAAGGGAAGAACCTGGCACAGTGGTTAGAAGGAAACCAGAAGCAATGTCCCCAGGTTTATTCCCAGCTTGAAGATAATTTGAGAAACAAAGAAATTCCATATGTTGAATTATGTAACATTATTCCCATTCAGGGCAGCCTTAATGCCTTAACAGTTCATTATCCAATTATATCCTACAATATCCTGGTCAGAATGCTAAAGAAAACAAGTTTTCCCACCAATTGGATGTTTTTGACTCAAACTTAGTAAAATGTCACTCTGTGTGTGTGTGTGTGTGTGTGTGTTGGGCAAAAGTAGGTTTACAGTTGTTCATGTGGAAAAATAATACGATAATTAATAAATAATACAAGAATAAACTCTGTTTCATATACTCACAACTGTAACCCTACTTTTGCCCTGCTCTTTTATATAAGGAGAGGACAAGTAGGATGGGGATCCAATTGAAAATACTAGTAGTGTTGCGCTCGTTGTAAACAAGAAAAATTTTAATGCAGGGAAAATTGAAGGGAACCCACCAAGACCTGAAATTAATGAAGATATTGGGACATCCTTGGAGAGTTTCACCAGGACAGCATCTGGAGGTGCATTTGTGGTTTCAAATGTTTCAAATTTACCCTTGCTTGACCTGTACCCACCAAGTCAAATCACAGATCTTGAGGCCACACCAGACGGGGATCTGATCCATCTAACATGGACAGCACCAGGAGACAATTTTGATGTTGGAAAAGGTGAGGATGAAGGGTCATGCGGCTTTGATGAGGTGAAAGATGCTCATGTAAAAGCAAGGGTAAAAGGGTGGGTGGGAGGAGAACAACTTTTAATTGATAACTCAGTAAAGTATTAATTTTATAATCTGATATTTTTTAATCAATCAAATATAACACATTTTAACTGGTCCTACTTTCAATCAAAAATGGTAGTAGCAACAGCAAAGTTTAAAAATAAAAATTCAGCTTATATTGAAATATTAGTAAGGCCTTGGATATGAGTATAAGCTTGGTACAACTAAATATTGTGAGGAGAATGAATAAAAAGAAATTTAACATGTCATGCTCTAGTTTCTAAACTACATGTAACTTTTTTTTTTTCTTAGTTAAACAGTATATCATAAGAATAAGTGAAAATATACTGGATCTAAGAGACAAGTTTGATGATGCTCTGCAAGTAAACACTACTCATCTGTTACCAAATGAGGCCAACTCCAGGGAAACCTTTGCATTTAAACCAGGAAATATCTCAGAAGGAAACGCAACCCACATATTCATTGCCATTCAAAGTGTGGATAACAGCAGTTTGACATCAAAAGTATCCAACATTGCACAAGTAGCTTTGTTTGTTCCTCAAGATCCTGATGAAAGTCATCCAAATCCTAATTCTGGAATTAGCATTTCTTCTTTGGTGTTGATAGTAGTTGGATCTGTGGTCATTGTTAGTATTATTTTAAGTGCCACCATTTGTATCTTAAACAAGAAAAAACATTCAAGCAGACCCAGTACAGGGTTCTAAAACACATCCACAACAAGAGTGAAAGATATTTCTGAATTTGAAAACCAATCTATGTGATCATGAATTCATAAAAATCATTTTAGGAGTTCTAGAATGGATAATTTAAGTATAAACACCCAGTGATATTTGAAAATTTGTAAATCAAGCTAAAGTTTAATAAGTTTATTTACTCATTGTTTTGTTTATCAGAAAAAGTGATGAATAAAACCCTTTTTTTATATTGATACCAGGTTGTTTATTATTTGATACAAAAACTGTCTAGAAAAATACTTCAAATTTCATGAAAGAGTTAAAATTGTCTACGTGAATAGTCAAATACCAGTATAAGAGAGCAAATAAACTACATTAGAGTAAAAATGAATTTGGTCTTGGATGTTTTAAGTGTAGATTGATGTTATTGCATTCACCCAAAGTTTCCAATTATATACTACTATATACAATATAAATATGGTCATGTTTACCCCAATACACCAACACAGAGGATACTAGCAAAAAAATCAGTTACCATCTGTCAAACCATAGTTTCCCTTATTTCAGTTCAATATAATCATATATATTTCAAATAAAGGAAACTAAAATTTAAAAAATTTTTAATTATCACTGAGTCATAGTCTGAGAGTCACAACCATAGTAATAAATGAAATCAATTAAAGAGAGAAAGTAGATTGGGAAGAGCAGGTTCACACAGTGGGCCATGGCCAGGCCTGCCAGAGACCCTAAAGATGCAAACAAAATGAAACACAGAGCATGTAACCATGGGCCTACTATGGTGCCGAAAGAATTTTCATTCATGGAGTAGGTGGACTTATGAGTCCAAGTTTACAAGCATATGGTTACCTTGTTTTTCCAACTGGTGGTTTTCCCACTTTGCACAGAGTTTTACCACCATGGTTGAGTTCCTTGAGGGACCGGAAGGCATGAAGACCAGCATCCACCAGGGGCATCCTTCCATTGTAGCCTTGTTGGGAATTATTTCCAGGTCTGGAAGTAAACCAAAACCAAAGCCATATCAACCAAGACCTGGGGTCAATTTTAACAGTCTTTAAAAATAGAACAGACTGTTTGACCTGCCAAAATGAACTTGGTATAATTAGCAGGTTTGACAAAAAAGGTCTTTGGTTTAAATTGGAAGCAGTACAGAAGCAAGGAAAGAGTAAATAAGCAGAGGCCCCTAGTTACTGGGTGGGTCTGAGTCACTCTGATTGCTCTTTGGGAAAGAAGGGCATTTGGACATAGTGCTGTTGAAGCAGAAGGTCTGTGAGCACTTTAGTGCCTTTAAGTGGTTTGGCACCTACTCAGCCAGTGCTAATGGCTATGAATGTACAGGTGAGTGCGAAGAAAACATAGGAAAGGGGTCAGTGTAGGACACCTGGACTTTTACTGAAAGGGGAATCAAAGCATGAAATTCTCTGTTGGCAACAGAAATAATACACAACAGCTGGACTTTCCCTGTGTCCTTCCCACCCACCCACCCCACAGCTCTAGCAAAGCCTACCAGCCTGGTTATGATGACCCTCCCAGATGCCCTAGTGCAATAGTTATGCTCAGGTGGATCTCAGCAGTGAGCTCTCCCCTTCCAGGTCTAGCGTTGGTTTAGATCTACTTCCAGAACTGCATCCAGTAGCTAATTGTGAATTAGTAAGATTCAGAAAAATAAAAGAATGATTATAATTGTGTATCCCCTGTTCAACTGAGACTCCATATTCAAAAATTAATAAGATTTTCAAGATAGCAACAGCAAAGTATTACATGAAGTACAGGGAACTTCTAAGCACAGGATTTTGTACAAATGCACAGATCATGCCCACTAAGCCACCCTCTCTCACTATATCACAGGATCCCTCATTCCTAGGCTGTGAGGTGCATTTCATTTCCTGGAGAGCCCCTTGCCCCTCCACTTCCAAGTCCTATAGTCACGTGGATGATTCATGGTCATCCTTCAGTTCTTAGAACAGAACTTCTCTGGGAAACAGTCCTTAACTCCTCCAGTCCCCCTCTGACAGGGTTAAACTCCTTCCACAAAGTTGCCAGTGGAAATGGAGTCCTTTCATGGGGTCATTAGAAAAGTATTTTGGGGGACTCATGCATGGGAAGTTGAGGTTTTATGGTAAGATTCATTGTAGAAGCAAAATAAAAGGACTTCCCCTGGGTTCCCAGTGTCCCATCTCCATCTGTCTCACCATGGAAAAAGTTCAGCTTTGTCTTCATCAGGCCCAGAAATAGGGCCAGTGTCCAGACATTTTGTGCCATGGATTCAGTCCATTTCTCTGTCCTCAACTGGCTAGCTTAGTATGTGTTCCTGGCTGCAGCCTGGCTGGCTGTGTGGTGGTCTGCCGTGGGCCCCAGGTAGCTGCTAGGGTGATATGACTGCTATGGAGAAAAAAATGCCTGAGGGAACAGGGCGAGCACAGTGTTACTGACAGAGAGAGAGAGAGAGAAAACACTTTGTTAAGCTTGGGTTATATTATCTGGGGCTTGGAAGGACCAGGTGCCCTTTCAAACTAACCAATCAACTTCCCAACCTTTCCCAGCCTCTGATGGGTCCACCCCTAACCAATCTAGATCTTCTGGGGTTCTGTGTCCCATATCCTATCCGATCCTTTTCCCAGGCTAGACTGGCAGGCCTCTATGTTGCCATCTTAATTCCTACTGTGCATGCCTCAAAGCGAAAGCACCTCCCCCTGTGCCATCTTGGCTTCTACTGGGCATGGGCCCAGCAGAGGCATTCCCCCTGCTGTTTTTATTCCTCCCCCAGTAATGATCTTTCCTGCCCACTTTGGGGAATTAGGTCCTAAATGGGGAGGATGTCCTGGGGAGTGTGTGAAGCTGTAATTTCCTAGTGAACCAAGCGTATTATCTGATTCCCCTCCAAGTTTATTATGCTTAATAATCTGATTACCTTTGTTCCCTTCCTTTATTAATATCTAACCTACACTAGCAACATCACCTCATTCTTACCACTGGGGTAACACAACTCTCCGTATTTTCATTGACCATTTACTTCTATTTACCTCCCTCTTGAGGGCAGGAGACAATCTCCTATCATCGTATCACCAATGCCTATCACATTGCCCAATAAATATTTGTTAAATGAAAGCATGAAATCTGTCTTCTCCAGAGTATCAGCTGTAATGAATCAATCTTAGAGCTGACAAAAGGACCACAAAAAAGCACCAGTAACAACCTTACTTCATAGGTTTAAGCCATAGGAAGATAATACATGCCTCTAGACAGGAATGCTGAGTCATCCCATCTAATGAGAAAAAAAAGTATTTTGAACTATATTCTCACTGCTACTGCAATAACAAACTTTGAATTAGCATTTCCTCTTTATTAAACTCCCAGCTAGCCTTCAGCCTCTATTTAGGTCAATTCAAATTTTATATGAATTTACTCCCGCCTAATGTATTCCTCCAATCCCATCTCCTTCGATGATGTGTTTACACCTGCCCAGGATTTACTTTTGTCCTTCAAATTAGTTTCCAGGATAATCAAGGCCAGAGTCATTCAAATGCAGGTAAAAACTTATTTCATGCTTGAGAAGTGCAGTCCCTCCCTACCCTGCTGTAGCAGCCTGCCACTCTTCCTGCATTCCTACATAGAGAGGAATACTGATCCGCCCAGCCTGCCTGCATTCAAGGCCAGAAGTCATTTTTCCTTTGAAATTTCTGTTTCCTCTACCTGATTTTTCATGGCTGATTCATTTTCAGATCTGTTTCAATATTGCTTCACCTATCTCTGTCAACAGAGTCTTAAGCTGCAACTCAGTCACCGTAATATGTTTCTTTACAAAATTCTCTTATAGCTTTTAAAACTACCTAATATCTCTTTAAAAAATTTGTCTTTATTGTTGAAAGTATTAAAAATGTCCCCCTCTCCCCCCCGATTGATCCCCTCCACCTTGCACTCCTCCCCCCAGGCCTTCCCCACACTATTGTCTGTGCCCATGGGTTATGCGTATATGCATATAAGTTCTTAGGTTAATCTCTCCCCACCCACCCACCCACCCACCCATCCCTGCCTTCCCTTGGAGATTCGTCAGTCTGTTCCATGCTTCTATGTCCTTGAATCTATTTTGTTCATTAGATTCCACATATAAGTAAGATCATGTGATACTTGTCTTTCTCTGACTGACTTATTTCACTCAGCATAATACTCTACACATCCCACCATGCTGTCTCATAGGGTAAGGGATCCTTCTTTTTCACAGCCGCATAGTATTCCGTGGTGTGAATGTCTGAAAAAAATGTTTGATATGATTTCAGTCTTCTCGAACTTTAAAACAGACCTTAAACATGTAGTGCTGAGTAAAAAAGATTGAAACAAAGTAAGATATGTAAGACATCATTTATATAAATTAAAACATAGATACATACAAAAAATAACATTTTATTTTACCAAGATACATAACAAATACATTAAAGTAAAAGCCTTTGAGGGTATGAGAAATGGAAACAGGTTGTGGATAGTGAAATTAAAAATAAGTAAAATGGTACAACAGAGAAGCCCTGGACCAGTGATGATAGTGTACCATCAACTAAGGAGAATTATTAATTGAATTCTACACCTGAGTTTCAAATGAAATAAACAAATTAATAATAATAAAAACCTAGAACTAATAATAATAATAACAAAAAAGAAACTCTATTAATGCAATTCACCGTATTAAAGGAGAAAAATGAGTATCTCAGCAGATGCAGGAAAGTCATTTGATGTATTCAAGTACTTAGTCATGGTTGTTGTTTTTTTTAAAGAAACACGTGGAGAACTGGGATTTAAACAGGACTTTAAGGAGTACCTAGACAATTCTATACCAAGTGTCATAATATATAGGAAAAATTAGAAGTCTTTCCATTAAAGTCAGGAATGCACCAAGACACCTGCTAGCACTGATACTAGCCAATACTACGCAGGAGGCCCTAACCAATAGAAAAAGACTCAACAATGAATAAATATGAGTGATATAAAGTGATAAAACTGTCATTACTTGAACACAATCATCATCTTCATAGAAAATCCTGAGAGATGTAAGCAAAACAACATCAACATGAAATTCAATGTACGCAATTCAATAATGTACCTATTTATAAGCACATAAATTAGAAATAGTAATTTTGAAAATACTCATTCACAACAGGAATAAAACTATAAAATACTTAAGAAAAAAATCTAACCAAAAATGCAGAAAACTATAAATATTACTAAAGAACATTTTAAAAGATTGAACTAAATGAAGAAAGTCATCACATTCATGCATTTAAATACTCAATATTATGATTTCAATTCTTTGAATTTTGATTACATATGAATTCAAGATAGCTTAATGGGGGGGAAATTAAGGACATTATAAACTTATGACAAATAGGAAGCAGATATTTTCAGACTCAATAAAAGTGAGGGGGGGGAACATCAACGACTCAACAAAAAAATGGGCAAAGAACACGAACAGCCAATGTACAGAAAAGAAATATTAAAAAGCTAATCACATTAACAGAAGATTTTTAATCTTGAAAGTAGCCTGAGAAAAGCAGATTTTTAAAAAAGAAGATACTAGTCCTGGCAGGTGTGGCGCAGTTGGTTGAGCATCACCCCATGCACCAAAAGGTCGCCTGTTCGATTCCAGGCCAGGGCATGTACCAAGGTTGCAGGCTCAGTCCCCAGGAGGGGGCCTGCAGGAGGCAGCTGATTGGTGTTTCTCACACTGATGTTTCTCTCTCTCTCTCTCTCTCTCTCCCCCTCTCCTTTCCTCTCCCTCTAAAATAAAATATATATATATATATATATATATATATATATATATATATATATATTTAAAAGATACTATTTCCACCCAATAATATCAAATTTTGATGAAAATGGAAGAAAAAAAAGTGACTTTCTGCTGAAAGCAATTTGGTTGTATTTAGTAAAATAAAAAAATATGCATGTACTTATAGGTAGATCCCTTAGAGAAAAGCATATTTGTTTTTTTTATCCATAGTATCCACAAAGTTAATATGTTTTTCTTAGATTGAGACATTTATATCAAAAATAATAAAAACTATGATTTATTGAACTATAACTTATTACATACATGTCACTGTAGTAGGCACTTTCCATATGTTTTCCCATTTAACCTTTACTTCAGCACTGTAAGGCAGGAATTTTATTACATCTCTACTTAATAAGGGAACTGAGGCTCACTTGCCCCTAATCAGACTAAAGCTAGTAAATGGTGATACTGAGATGCAAACTAAGGTCTGCCTAATTCCAAATCTATGCTCTTTCCACCATCATCCTAATCTCTTCTACTAAACATCACTGACTTAGCTGACACATAAACAAAATCCTGAGTTCCAAGTGGCAGTGAATGTTGACAAGTCCCTCATTAATAAAATATTTTTTATATATTTGTATAAATAATTATGATACATTATGCTATTTCTTTTAGAGTTTTTAATACAAGCTATTTAACCTCTTTAAACTCCACTTTTTGAAATGAGGTTAATAACACTGTTGATCTCACAGGATTATTTTATTAATTGAGATACTTTTAGTTACTGCCCTAACATATTAATCAATTGAGATTAAATCAAATAAAACCTTTAAGCATTTAACAAAATGTCTAGCATGTAGTTAGTGCTAAATAAATTATTAGCAGCTATTATCTTATTATATTTCATAAATATTTTATTACTGATAGAGTCCAGTTCTTTGACCAAGAACCCAAAATCTCTATTATCTCCTACAGCACAAGAGAATTATATCTTCAGTACTCAATATACAATCATGGAGCGCCCACAATCTTAATTTCAAAGGTATCTAAAAACATTATCTTTCTCCATTAAATTAAAAATAAGGAAATCACCTAGCAGCTTAACTGAACACTGGAATCATAGAGTACTTTAATTTCATAGCAATTAATTTTTTAGGTTAGCCTGACATCTAGTGGAATGACTGTAGCAATTCAAAAGATTTAAAATACATTTTTAAAAAACTAATATTCCATTAAATGAAAGAGCAGTATCTTATGTAAATGTTTAAAATAAAAAGCAAAATCAACTTAAGTATTGTTTATATCAGGCATGTACTAAATGCTTCCACATACCTTCTCACTCATTTATTTGTTCAAAATAAGTATTTAGTGCCTGCTATGTGCTAAGCACTTGGAATTTGAAAAGCAGATATGATCCCTGTTCTCTTGGAGTTCATCGACTAGTGGGGAGTAAGTTATTAAACTACTCATTATATAAATTAATAAAATTATAAATTGTGTTTAGATCTTTGAAGCACTTTAGAAGGGAATCCTAAATTTAGTTGGGAGTTTAGGAGAGCTATATATTGGCTTGTGTAAATTATAAATTGTGTTTAGATCTATGAAGCACTTTAGATCAATTTATAATTTACATGAGATAATACATATGAAGTAAGCATTGTCAATATCTGATATGTGCCTGTCCTTTAACAGAAGGGACGGTCTTATATTGGTTGATGTCCTCCACTGAGTTTACCATACGGATTGCTCATAATAGGTATTTGACTGTTGATCTAATTGGAAGTAACACACAAGTGGGTCCTTTTGCCATTTTCCTTGGGAACTTGAGAGTGTAAACTTACACCGCCTCATTTGGTGATATTGTCTCCTTATTCCCATCTTCAAAGCATCAGTGAAAAACTGATATGTACCTTTCAATACAGAAAACTTATTGCTAGTATAAGTTATATTAACCTAAATTACAACAACGTAGGTAACCTATTATTTTACTCTTCCTTTTAGACTTCATCCCAAGTCACAAAGTAATATGACTATCTAAAATATAAAATAAAATTATAGCCCTGGCCAGTGTGGCTCAGTTGGCTGAGCATCGTTCCACACTCCGAGATGTCGCTGGCTCGATTCCGGGTCAGGGCACATGCCAGGGTTTCGGGCTCGATCCCCAGCAGGGGGCGTGCAGGACGCAGCCTGGTGATGTTTCTCACATTGATGTTTCTCTCTCTCTTTCTCTTTCTCTTTCTCTCCCTCTACCTTCCTCTCCCTCTAAAAAAAACCAATAAAAACATTTTTTTAAATAAAATTATAATCAAGCTTTATTTTATATTGGAGTCAGTACTCCCAGTGAAAACATGGGCATAAAAGGCAAGATAATTTTAGAAAACTTTGAAAAAGAATAATATTGCCAGTAGCCCAGCACTTTTACGCAGGATTGAAAGGTATGGTGAACTAACTTATTCCAAGGCTCTAAGCATAATAAGAAAGAAATTATGTCCTCTTGAGGTGAGGGGAAGTTTTAGATTGTTGGTAAATATATCTACGGCAAGCAATGTGAATTGTGTCAAAACCTGGTTGTTTTTTATTAGAAATGAAATAAAAATATAATCATTATAGTAATCCTTAAACATGAAATACTAGACACAACTGATTAGATTCCTTATTCTTACATAATAAACATTTGAGAAGACAATGAAGTTGTTTTCTTTTTTCCCTCCCTCTCTCTTTCATACAGTGTGTACAGTCCTTGTGTAAAACAGAAAAGCGGTTTCTAAGTATACATGTGAGAGTTCCTCTTCTCCCTCCCAGTCCCCTTCCCCTCTCCGTCTCCTCTGCATGTACTATTCTGTACCAAGGTGGGTGTACCAATAGGTATACCTACATATTCCTTTAAAATAAATAAACGGAATCCTACTATAGGTATGTTACATGACTTTTGCTTTTTATTTCCTCTTAATATAATTTAGAAAACTTTTTCCATTTTAGTACATATTTGTCTCCATAATTATTTTAACAATTGTATAGTATTCTACATTATGAATGCACTATAAGTCATAAAACCCTTTCTTTACCAATTAAACACAAGTTATTTCCAGCTTTTTAGTATTAAAATTCGTGTTACAAAAAATATCTTTGTATAATTATCTTTGTACAAGTAGAATTGCTGGGCTGAAAAACATATACTTAAAATTTTTGTAAATATGCAAATTACCACCTCAAATGTATTTATCGATGTGTACTTCCCCCAACAGTGTATGAGAGGGCTTGCTTTCCTACATTCTCCAGTAACAATGGGCATTAACGCTGACTCTGTGGAACTCCCTACTGAAAAATTTTTCATTTTAAATATTAAAAATAATAAAAGCAATATAAGTTCATAAGGAGACAAAGAAAAGGTAAAAAAATGAGTTGTCATTATCTCATCTTTAATATAAGAAGTTAATAGATATAATATTTTAAACAATAATAAAATTTTAAAAAATTAAAATTAAAAATAAAGGAAAAAATAACATTAAAAAAAAAAGAAGTTAATAGATAAAGTCTAAGATTGAAACAGGTAGTTTAGGAAAAACGGGGGGAGGGGCTCACCCAGAATGACTCCAATGACTCCAAGAGGGATCTTTTAGGACCTAATACCTCTTGTAATAATATGACGTTTAGCTATTCATTTTTCACTCCAGCTTTTTGTTTTTGTTAACGCCAAGTAAATTTAATCTAATACCTTTTGTAACTTCCTTTTTCTGATTTTTCTCTTTCTTTCTGTATCACTTTCTACTCCTCGCCAAATATTGACACTGGCTATTTCTGGGTGGTGGTGCATGGGCTGCTGGTGGCTTCCTCTTTCAACCATTTCTATGCTGTTTGAATACAGATTGAAGATTCAAGCAGTAAAAACAGATACAAAATAAAAAGGGAAATCCTCCAACTCTTCCCTCTCCTCACTCTACTCAACCTTTTCCTCAAAGATCACCCCTGTAGTTTCTAAAAATTCTTTTTCTGTCAAAGTTATGCATATATAATGTACTGTACATATATATATATACACACACACACACACACACACACACACACACATAGCAAATACATTCCTTTTCTATTTATATAAAAGAACCTGCACAGTGTTCTGCACCTTGCATTTTTTATTAATATATCTTGGAGACCTTTCCGTATCGCACTTTCAGATATGTGTGCTCACTGCTGGTCCTTGCTGCCCCACTCAAATAGTGTTCACAATACCTCGTGAATAAAGAATTCCAGCACGCCGATGAGAGGCATGGAAGCTGCCAGCCGCTTATACTTACGACGATGACAGAAGGAAAGGGCAAACCGTAGTTCTCTTCCTTCAATCTTCCTTACTCATCAGTGAGCCAAAGATAGGAAATATTGGTAGAATGTACATATATCAAAAAATGAAATTTTAAAAATTGAGTTGGGCTTGTGCAGCATTTCCACTATTTTGGCAAGAACTAAATACAGATACATGTTCACACTATACAATATAAATTGAATAATTTCAATGATTATGAATACATATCAAATGCTCTAATATTTGCATTTTAAAACTAGCATTGTAAAGTATGAAGATGTATGGTAAAACTCAAGCTAATAATTGAAATTTAAAATTAAGTTGCTTTGAATGACATTGAGTAGCAAATGAAAAACACGATAGCCCTGCCGACGTGGCTCAGCGGTTAAGCATTGACCTATGACCCAGGAGATTGCAGTTCGATTCCCGGTCAGGGCACATGCCCCGGCTGGTTGCTGGCTCAATCCCCAGCCAAGAGCGTGCAGGAGGCAGCCGATCAATGCCCCTCTCATCATCGATGTTTCTCTCTCTCTCCCTCTCTCTTCCTCTCTCTGAAATCAATAAAGAAAAAGAAAAAATTTAAACAAACAAACAAAAAAATAACACACTATAAAAGTTGAGAGAACACAAAAGTAAGGAAAAAGTGTAGGGTTTTTTTAGTACCTGTCCACAGAACTTTTCTCCTGCTTCTTCAACAAGGGGCTCCATGCTTTCATTTGGAGCCCTGCAACTTATGTTGTCAGCTCTGTTTATCAGTCTAAAAACTGAAAGGAAGTTGCAGGATAGTAGAAAGAGCACAGGAGACTTTCATTTCCTGCATGGCAGATATTGATAATTAGTTATACTACAACTACTCTCCCCTTCGTCCTTGCTAACAGTACCCTCATTTTGTTAAGGATGACAATGTGTCTTGTTGAAAAATACGAGTGTTTTTTAACAGGGCACATTGCATTTATCAAACTCTATTGCATTTACAAGGAAACAAATAACCCAGGTCTGGCCAATGAGATGTAAATAAAAGTTGCTCTTTGGAGCTTATAGAAGAGTGATTTTCTTGATTAAAAAAAAGAGAGAGAGACTGGGGAAGGGGAAGGAATGGGGGGGAATGGGTCATTGCAGAGAAAAAGGGACATCTCTAATATTTTAAACAAAAATAAAATTTAAAAAAAAAGAAAGAAAGAAAGCAGGCTCAGGTGGTAAATATCTTTTGCCTTTTACCTTTTGGGCTTTTTCTGCTGTGAAAATATATATGATGCCTAGAAGTACAGAAACCATCTTGAGATATGAGAATAAAAGCTACATGATAAGAATAGGAAAATAGAAACACAGAAGTCTGCTTACCTCTAAACTTTTTAATAGGTGAGAAAAATAAATCCCAATTTGGGTAAGTCACTATACTCAGGTTTCTGTTACTTGAGCTGAGCACAATCAATCCCTAACTAATACAGGCAGACTACATAACATGAGAACTTTTCCACTACAAACTAGTAATGCTGGGTGCAAAAAAATAAATATTTTTAATGCATATTTGAGCTTTTAAAAAAAAGACAGGGAAATACTTAGGTGGCAGAAATTAAAAGGGAACTGAACATCAGAGGCAAAAGCACACAATATGACCCTGTCTTAAGTGAGGAGGAGTTTGGATGAAGAAGATGGTTGAACTTTTAAACTCATGTGGTAACCAGAGATAAGACTTTGGACCCTTGGTGCAAGCAGAAATTAAAACTATGAGTCCCTCCTTATGCCTTTACCCACATATATAAATTAAAACCTGAGTAGTTCTGTAGGCTCAGTGGAAGGGTAAACTGGATAAAATTCACCCCCCAGCACAAAAGCTTCTCTGTCATGGCATGAGCTTGAAAAGAGAAAATAAAAAATTGGTCTCCAAGAGAATTTATAATCGTGACCTGTGCTCCTGCTGATTAGGGTTTCAACTTGACAACATCTGACTGAACTTGGAACTTCCAAGCCCAGAAAGAAATTCATATAAAAACTGGTCACTGACCAGTGATAAATTTAGGATCTATGACAGAAACATTTTATAAAGTCACTAAAAGTGAGTTGATTTTTTTAAAAAGCTACAAGACCAAAGGGGTCAATGGGAGAAAAAGGGGGGACATCTATAATACTTTCAACAATAAAGACAAATTTAAAAAAATAATAAAATAAAATAAAAAGCTACAAGACCAAAAAGGAAACAGATACAATGGGAATCAACAGACACAACAAACAAAAGAATTAGACATTAGTCCTAATTGCAAAAGGGTACATCTATATGATATCGTTTATGTAGCTTAAAAATATAAAATAGTATCATTTATAGATATATATAATCAGTAAAAGTACAAAAACATAATAGAAATTAATCATACCAATTTAGGAATAGCAGTTAACTCTCGGGGGGGGGGGGGACTTTTTAAAAAGAGGAAGAGATACAGTTTCAAAAAAAGACTGAAGAACTGCCCTAGCTGGTGTTGCTCAGTTGGCTGAGTGTCATCCTGTGCACCAAAAGGCTGCCCGGTGATTCCCGGTCAGGACACGTCAGGGTTACAGGCTCAATCCAGAATAGGGGGCATGCAGGAGGCAGCTGATTAATGTTTTGCTTTCACATCAATGTTTCTCTCTCCATCTCACTTTCTCTCTAAATATAAATAAAAATTAAAAAATAAAAAACAGTGAAGAACTGATTCAGATTTAAAGAAAATTGAGCAATATGACAACTGGGTCCAACACCTGATCTTGGGTTGGATACTTTTGCTATAAAGACATTACTAAAATAATCAGCAAAGTTTGAATGAGATTTCTGGGCAAAAATATACATAAATTTTATACTATTTTTGCAAAATTTTTGTTAGTTTGAAATTATATCAATATAAAAATATGTTTTTAAAAGAAAATTAAATCAATATAAAAAAAATGTTCCAGTTCAAGATGGCAACTTATGAAGATCCTTAACTCACCTGCTCCCATGGACATACCAAGTTTACTGCTACATATGAAACTATTTCCTCTTGAAAAAACATTGCTGGCTGAGCAACAACCACACATCAGGCAAGTAAGAAAACCGCACCAAAGCCAGTAGGAGAAGCTGGGCTACAGTCTCATCATAAACCCCACCTCCAGTGTGGCAACCCACAATCTAGAGGGAACTCAAACCCTGAGAAGCAAAGAGTTGAACTCATATCAGGCACCTCAGCTTTTGATAACTGTACCTGATAGGTGAGTCCCCAAAAACTAGCTTTGAAAACCGACAGGGCTCACATCCACAATATGCACAAGACTACAGTGATCGGAGAAATGGCTCTGAAAGGGCTCACTTGCTTCGACTCACCCACCCCAGAGCCCAGCTCACTGGCAACCAATAGTGCTCTGACTTTAAGTGAAAGAGGCTCACCTGCTTATATTAAAGCATTAGCCTGAGGAGTAGGCATCTAATTCAACACACGTATCTAAGAGACTGCTGGAACACTTTCCAAAGAAGACATACAGATGGCCAGATGTACAGGAAAAGATGTTCACTATCACTAATCACCATGGAAATGCAAATCAAAACCACAATAAGATTTCCCTCACACCAATTAGAATGGCTATGATCAAAAAGACAAAAATTAACAAGTGGTGGCTAGGATGTGGACTATGAATTGATACAGCCACTATGGAAAACAGAATAGAAGTTCCTATTTTTTGTTGTTGTTAATCTTCATCTGAGAATATTTTTTTTCATTGATTTTTAAAGAGAAAGGAAGGGAAGGGGGAGAGAGAGAGAGAAACATCATTGTGAGAGAGACACATCGATTGGTTACCTCCTAAATGTGCCCTGACAGGGGCAGGGATCGAACCTGCAACCCAGGTACATGCCCTTGACAGAAACCAAACCCATAACCCTTCAGTGCGTGGGCTGTTGCTCTAACTGAGACACACCATAATGTAGCCCTGGCCAGTATTGCTCAGTTGGTTGGAGCATCATCCCATGCACGGAAAGGTGTTGGATCCAATTCCCAGTTGGGGCACATACCCAGGTTGTGAGTTTGATCCTTGGTCAGGGTGTGTGCAGGAGGCAAACGATCCAGGTTTCTCTTTCACTTCAATGTCTCTGTCTCCTCTGTCTTTCCCCCTCTCTTCTTTCCTCCCTCCCTTCTTCTAAGATAAAAAAAAAAAATTCTAAATGGAACTGTCATATGATCCAGTAATTCCACTCTGCATACTTACTCAATGAAACTAAAACACTAATTCAAAGACATATATACACCCCCATGTTTATTGCAACATTATTTGTAACAACCAAGATATGGAAACAACCAAAGAATTCATTGATGGATGAATAAAGAAAATGTGATACACACACACACACACACACACACAGAGGAATATTATTCAGCCATAAAAAGAATGAAATCTTGCCATTTGTGACAACATGGACCTTGAAGACATTATCCTAAGTGAAATAAGTTGGCAAGGAAAGACAAACTCTGTATGATTTCATTCATATGTGGAATCTAAAAACAAAACAAAAAAGCAAAGCTGTAGGACAGAAGAAATAGGTGAAGGGAGGAAAAAAATACAAACGTCCATTTATTTTAAAAAGTCATGGGAATGTAAGTATATCATTGTGACTATAGTTAATAATATTATATTGCATATTTGAAAGTTGTAAAGAGAGTAAATCCTAAAAGTTCTCATCATAAGAAAAATTATTTTTGTAACTATGTAAGGTGACAGATTAACTAGATTTATTATCGTGTTCACTTGACAATGTATAGAAATAGTGACTCATTATGTTGTACACTTGAAACTAATATAATGTCACATGTCAATTATATCTCAATCTAAAAGGAAAAAAGAGAAGATAAGAGGTCAAAGAAAAAAATTTCCCAAACTTGATCGATCGGACATGGGAAATAAGAGGAAATCATCAAAGGGTGACTAGCTTAGGTGACTTGATGTAGATATTTACCAAGTCAATTTACCATTATAGGATACCGGAAAAGAAAAGCAACTTTCAGTAAAAACAAACTACGAAACAAACTCAGCACTGGAAATACTGAATCTGTAGTTGGAAACTTAGGTTGGGGAGGAGGGGTTACAAATGAAGAGTCTATATCTTGATTTGATTTTTTTTCATTTAAAAAATTATTTGAAAATCCTCTAAAGTTGCCAGTAATGTAGACTATTAAATTATAAAAGTGAGTAAGAAATGGTCACTGCCCTTGAGGGACTCAATCTAGTAGGAGAAATGGAATCTAACTGCAGGGGGTAGAGACTGGTGGAGCAAGTTCTCAGGGGATGATGGGTTCATTCTCAGCCTTGGCCACACGTTAGTATCACCTGGGGGAACTCTGAAACAGCCCAATTCCCAGTCCACACTCTAAAGTGGAGTCTAGGGCATCAGTGGTTGCTTAAGCTTTCCAGGTGATCCCAACGTGCAGCCGAGACGCAAGGAGCAGTGTCTCGACTCAGAAGAGAACACCTGGGACACTCTTCCTTGGAAACATTCGGCAATAAGGTGGAGAATAGCATGGAGAAGGGCAAGAGGTGGAAATAAGGGGATTTCGTTGAAGGAGCTCCTGTCTAATAGCTTGAAGATTTATCATTCCTCTGTAAAGAAAAGGTATCAATGGCTAAGGATAAATGAGAATAAGGCAGGCGTGTTAAGGAAAGTGGCAAAGTTTTGCAGAAGGCACTGCAGAGAGTATGAAAAGGATTTGATTAGGAAGAAAAGCATTTCTAAGTGGTTTATAAAGGTGTAAGTAGGTGATCATTCATTAGTAGGTAGTAGCACCCATCTACAAGGTTGTGCAATTTTCCCTAACAATTCTGGGAGTTTGAGAGAAGAAACAGAAAACATTCATCTGGGAATGTAGATTGATGGGTTAGAAGGATGGAGGCAGCTGAGAGCTCTGGTGAAAGTTAAAACAAGGGGGTGGGGGGAGAGTGCGAATGAGGCATGGGGTTACAGGCCTTGATGATGATAAGCGTGCGCTAAATGAATAAAAGAGAGCTCCCACGAAAGGGAATTTTGTTCAAAATGAGATTTCCAATTTTAAAATATCGAGATAACGAAGTACAGAGTGAGTTATAGCAACAGACTCCTAATCAGCCTTTCTACCTGTCTTTGCCCCTCTCCAGGCTATTACCCACACTGCCCAAACTGTGATCTTTCTAAATTAAAGTCTGATCATCCCTCCCCATCCTCAAACTTCAATCTGACAGATGAATTTAATCAGAAGTCTGCTCAAAAAAGTCCTAATTATCACCTCCCCTATCCTGATCATTAATACCTAATTCCTCTATACTCTCTCTCTGGCCTAATATTATACAAGCTTTTCTAGTTACAGTTCTCATACTATGTTTTACTTTACGAGTCTGTTTCCCCCATTAGATTCTGAGTTCCTTGAAAGCTGGAGCTAAGTTTTAATCGTCTTTAAATCCACATTTCAACAGTCTTCCTGGTGAAGTCAACAATTAGAAGTATTAGCCCTGGCATTTCTGGTTTGTTTATGCTTGTATTATTACCATTAATGATTGTTTCTTCGGTAAAAACTCTTTAGGCTACTTGTCCATTTTTGTGAAGATTTACTTAGTTAAAACTAGGTAGACAATATAATCTACAAATACACGTAATCAGTCACACTGTATTATGTGATCATATGCTGAAGCAAATAAAGTATTACAACTCTTCCAAGTTGTGGAATTCCCACTCTTTCCTTAGGACACCTCATTTACTGTCTGTGACATGTCTATTTAATAAATACAAGGCGAGGAAACCAGTGCAATCCGTATTTTTTTTAATTAATGAAAGAAAATTTTATATTTATTAGATAAAAATACAAACCAAACTTCTAATATTTCTTTCTGCACCTAGGGATCATCTTGCATATCCCATGAAATATATGCACCCTCACTTTAGATGTCCTTGGTCTAAACATGAGGAAATAAACTCCTTATCTGCCACTACCAAAAAAAATTAAAATACATATCATACTTCCTAAAATGCCATTTTAATAAAAGTTTTATTTTTTTAAGCTAAAAACTTTAAAGAAGTTTTGAGATACTCAGGTTTAAAAGATTGCTTTCCTGGCACCCTGTATTATTGGAAGAAGAAGGTAGCATAGGGGAAAGAGAAAGAAAACATCAAAAGGTGATTTGGAACTCTTACGGAAAGACTAAGCCTCCAAATTAGAATTCAGGTTACCAGGCACAGGCTGGAGGTGAACATTTAAAAGTACTCTGAATTCCTCCTTGGCATTTCATCACACTTACAACTACTTATTCAATTTCTGTCTTGTTATGTTAGTTATAATTTCTCCCAACAGCAAGAACTGTCTTCTGCCTTCAATATTCCTAGTTACAAGAACAATGTCATGTGGAACAGAATAGATGTTCAAAAAATATTTACTAAATACATGAATGAGTGAATGAAGTAATATAACTGAAGTCACGAGTAAGAAACTGATCGAAGAGAATAGAACAACAACAACAAAAAAAGTGCTAAACATTGAGCTTTGTGAACTAACGACAACAAAGCCATCAGAAGTGCCAGCCGTGTAGAATGGAAGTAACAGGAAAACCAGGGCTCTGTTGTTGGGAAGGGGGTAAGCAGTCACTGTGGAAGTCTAAGAAAAGGACATCTGACTTATCAAGAAGGTAATTGGCAACCTCAGAAAAGCTGTTTAGGTATAGTTATGGAAGTCAGCTGCATGGAATTAGGCAGAAAACGGATGGCAAGGACACAAAGGTAATACACTAGTCTTATGAATTTGTCAGTGAAACAAGAGAAACTGTATTATTACTCTAGAGGGCTCAGTAGGAAGACATGAAGATTTTTTTCAAGTTAGGTAGGTCTACACCTTTGAGGAAGAAGATCCAGAGTTTTTTCCTCGAATGGTGGAGGTGGTGCTGTGAGCCTTTTGTAGAAATGGACATACATGATGGCAAATATTCTCACTATGAAGGTAGACATCTACAAAGACAGTAAGTGCTTAAAAATCTAAATATGGACAATAAGTGAAAAGCAAGATTCCTAATTATCTATTTCCTTTTCCATACTTTTGGAAAAATAGGTTAAGATGAAAGATACCTGGAGTATTCTTGGCCTGGGAGATTCATTCTACTGGAGTTATCTTAGAAAAAGGGTGGTCCTTTCCGCCACCACCACAAAGAGCAAAGGAACACAAATCTTTATGTTATCTGCTGTTCCTTATAATGCCTTTAGAACGAAACTTTCAGCCTTTAACAAGGGCCACTGCTTCTGTTTCAATAAAACACTGAAGCACGAATGTGAGCTCAGCTCATTGCCTGTGGGGCCCGCATGTCCCCAGCCCTAATGGAACAAAAGGGCACAGCCCCCCCCCCCACACACACACACATAAACATATACTGTTTTCTTGAAACATTAAGGTCTCTCCTAACTTGCACCTGTTTTAACTTAGTTCAAACATAGGCTGTAATCACGAAGACTGCTTAAGAAGTTGCTCAGAATGATGGTGCGTGTTTTTTTAAAAACAGATTTCGTATCATATTCTCGCTTGCTATGAAAACTCGCCACGCTGAACCTTTAAGGGTTATTCTACCGCTCTCGCCAGTTTACCCCTTCCTTCCGACCTCCACTTGGCACTCTGTGTCCGGGGCATCACACTTAGCGCACAGTGGGCACCTCGGGTTGCTCGTGTGAGGCAGTCACAAGGTCCTGGGGCAGAGAAGTTGCAGAGCTCCGACGGGGAGGTCCAGTCCCTTAAGGCTGTCAAGTTAAAGAACTGAGAGCGTCTTGAAGGCAAGGGCAGTCTTTCTCAGCATGGTATCTCCGGCATTTGATTCCACCGCGGTACACAGTAGACACTGGATAATGCTTAAGGAATAAAAAGCCGCTCGGTAGGATATGAAATGCAACCCCCTTTAGCAACACTCGCTGCCCAGTTGCCACCCAGCGGGCACGGGTCCTACAAGTTGATAGGGTACTGTTGATTGTAATTACATAAATTCTGCAATTCTATGCTCCAATATCCATCTTTTTTCTCCAAACAAAAAGAGGTATCTGAGTTGCCTCCTATCCTGGTTCTCGGGGACTAACTTCTAACGTGCAGCGGTGCTGCGGACCGCGGAGCGCCCCTCGCGGCGAACGCGACCTTCCCTCGGGCGGAGCGGGCCGGCTCCCGGCGCGCTCCGCGGCTGCGCCGCGGCGATCCTGTAGGGGTCGCTGTTCCCGCGATAACTTCCATAAAGGCTCCGCCCCGCGGCGTCGCTCGCTTCCTCCGCAGGGGATCCCGACCGGAGGACCCGAACGCCAAGCCGTTTGTTTCCTGCGGGCCCACCGGGGCCGACGGGGGCGTTAGCGGCCGCACTCCGGAAGGCACAGGCCCCGCGCCCCGGCCGCGGCCGCCCGGACCCGAGGCCCGCTGGGAGGCGCTCGTTCTCTCCCCTCGCCCCACCCTCTCCCCCGCTTGACGGAAACGACAGCTGCGGCGGCGGGACTGGCGCCGCCCCCCTCCGCCTACCACGTCTG
Source organism: Miniopterus natalensis (assembly GCF_054644295.1). Taxonomy (NCBI): domain Eukaryota; kingdom Metazoa; phylum Chordata; class Mammalia; order Chiroptera; family Miniopteridae; genus Miniopterus; species Miniopterus natalensis. Next base: position 54,308,184 of record NC_142089.1, read on the forward strand.
CCCCCGCCGCTCCCGCCCGACGCCCCAGCCCGGCCGCGGCGCCTCCGCCTACCCGCTAGGTCAGCCGGCAGCTCCGCCCGGCTGCCGCCCAGAATGAACATTATGGACTTCAACGTGAAGAAGTTTGCGGCCGACGCGGGCACCTTCCTCAGTCGTGCGGTGCAGGTACTGCGGTAGGGAAGGGGTGGCGGCGTCCCGGAGGGCCGAGGAAGGGATGCTGAGCCCCCTGCCCGAGGCGGCGGCGCCCTCCGCCCCGGCCTCGCCGACCGCACGGCCGGCCTGCCGCGGCCCGCGGCCCGGGTGATGGGCGCGGCCTTGTGCCCTGCCGGCCGCTCCCCGGGAGAGTGAGGCGCGGCGGGGACGGGGCCCGGAGCTTCCTCCCGCCCCGGGAGGACACCTTGAGTTGGGCCTGGAGCCGAAGCACGGACGGCACCCCCCGCCTTTCTGACCCCCCGACGCGGGTGCTCGTGTGACCTCCCTCCCGGAGCGGGCGGAGGCCTCGGGAGGGAGTCCCGCCGGGTACGAGAGAATTAGACTATTCTTGTACCACCCCCACCCTTTCCTTTCCTCTCTCCCGCCCTCCCCGCCGAGTCTTAGAAGGAAGTTTCCTTTTCCTGCCCCTCGACCCAAAGAGCTGCCAACGCCGTTCCCTCCAGCCCCCCTCTCTCCCAGAAAGGCCGGTCCCTGGGCTTGGCAGTCCGCTGGAGAAATGGAGATCGGCCGTTGGCGTCCTCACTGTGCTAGGGCCACAGGAAGCCTGGACTTTGGGGGTTTCCACACATTCTCAGAATGAGAAGCACCGGCGGTAGGGCGCGGAGAGAGAGGGGAGAGATTCATGTTGTGCCTGTGGGCACAGTGCTATGTTTCCAGGACCCTTCAAGGGGAACAGTTAACCATCTCGTGGGTACTCCGCAATCAAAACAGTGTCAGTATTAGGGAACTTGGACGGGTTTCCGCAGTCGTCACCCACATTATGGCAACTCAGTGAAACCTATGAGCAGATGTAAATTTCACCACAACATGGGTTATAAACAGTCTGGTGTTTAAGACGACATAGTCACGGCAACAATAACATGCTCTTCGGTAAAGAGAAAACAAAAATAGTTTTCTCATATGCATACAAAATTGATACTGACATGTAAAGCAGTTGTATTGCTTTGCTACTTTACCCCAGTTTTATTGGCATAGCCAATCTTACGTTGCACTATTCTTGGCAAAAGAATGGTAGAACTAGAACAAGGTAATAACTGCCTTATTTAAAAAAAAAAAAAAAAATGTCAGACATTTCACTAGACACTTGACAGACTGTCTCCAGTCCTTTCTGTAACTTTGCCAGATAGATGTTACTAACCCCCTTTATATAAGGAAGCAGCCTCACAGAGGTGAGTAACTTGCTTGACTTGCGTGGCTAGTAAATAGCAAGTGCTGTCTGACCTACTACATATTGCAAGCTGCTTGTCTCTTTCTGGATAAGCATTGGAGCTTTAGGATTTATAAAATAATAGAATGTTACAGCCTAGAGAGGACTTAAACATCATCTAGTACAGTCCCAGCATTTCAGTAACACTTGGGCAAGTACCACTTAAGAGATGGGAAATTCCTTCTAGGTCTTGATTTCCAACTTACAAAATCTGCATGGTGAGTAATAAGCTAGCTGCGTCAACCCTCTTCTCTCCTTCCTCCACTAAAAAAGCAGGTATATTGTAAAGACATTGAACATTATAGTTAAAATAATTTTTTAACTTTAGCCTCATTCTCATAGTTCAGAGACAAGGTGCAAGAAGAATGAGTGAGGATCTGAAATGGATTTTGATTCGTGAGACTTAATATTGACAGCAAAACAGGCAGATACTTTGGTATTGTTTCAGTGCCGATTCCCTATGATTCTAGATGCTAAATGAAGATATGACACTACATAATGCCACTCTTTTAAATAGATATATTTTCAAGTACATAATCCACACTGCTTAAATATAGGACACATACTAGAATTCAATTTAAATCGTCAATAGACTCAATTTTAAAAATCTGTCAAAGCTTTCAAAAGAGCTTTCCAAATGAATATCAATTACTGATTGTTTCAAATTCTTTAGGAAAGAATTTTTAAATTATTTTCTAATATGTTAGCTATCAAATAATTTTCAGTCTTAAATACTTAACTGCCTACTCCATGACTGCCTGTCACTACTATTTTGAACACTGGTAATGAATAAAATCAAGAAAACGTCTGCCCTCCTGGAACTTAGGGTCTAGCCAAAGAGGACTGACTAGTAAATTCATCAGGGGTGATGGAGAAGAAGGCCAGCAGGGATGGGTTAATGGCAGAAGTGGTGGTTTCCATGTTGTATAGACATGATGGTTAGGGCAAGCCTTTCTAATAGGATCAAATTCAGAGAGGCCTCAAGGAAGTGACAGTTTCCAGTTTTTTGAAGGGAAAACATTTCAGTGATAGGGAACAAGTGTAAAGACTGAGGTTGCAGGGGATACTAGGGAGACCAATTAGTGAGCTGTGGACATAGGACAGGCAAAAAGGGATAGGAATTGTGACATGAGTGATAGCAGGGGAGATTCAAAAATCTATCCAGTATTGCTTGTTAGATTGGCTTTGCACTATGACAGAAAGTGAGTCAAGGATAATTCTGATGTTTGGCTTGAGCCATTTTCTAAGAAAGGAAATATTTCAGGAGGAGCAGTCTCCTTTAACATGTCCTTATATTAAGTCTGTATCTGTTAGAGATACATTCTGAAATATTTATGTATAAACTATATCATGTCTGAGAATTGCTTTAAAATAATTCAGAAGGAAAAAAGGGAGGTAGTTAAAACAACATTGGCAGAATATTTGTTGATAGTTTGAAGCTGGGTTATGGGTTCATAAGATTTCATTATACTATTATGCTTTTGTATGTGTTTGACATTTTCTACAATATTTTTTTAAAATAAAATATATAAGGAAAAAAAGATGGTTCCAAAATGTAACATGTGAAATTGGAATGCTGTCTGGCAATTTTCAACAAAACACTGCTTTTTTATATCAGTATTTAGTCAGTTAACATCAGTTGACATCAGTATAGTGCCAAAGTGCCAAGTTTCATGCTAAGAATAGAGTAAGAGCTATCTATGCCAGTTACTCATTATAAGTAATAAGAACAATAAGAGTAAAATTCAGAGTTCACATTTATACCTTAAAGAATAGGCCATTCTCTGGTTGGCCAACTGCCGTACATTTTTTCATTTTACTTAAATAGTTTTTAAATTAAAAATTGAACATGTCCCCTATTTTTTAAAAAGTAAAATCAAACTGTTAAGTCATATAAATGGGCCTCATCACTCCATTCTTACCCTTCTAAAATTTGTTTATGTCCTTGGTACTTTAAAATCGTATGCTAGGGTATGCCCTAGCCAGTTTGGCTCAATTTTTAGAGCATCAGCCCTCAGACCAAAGGGTCCTGGGTTCAGTTGTGGCCTACCGTATGTACCTTTCTTGTAGACTCAGTCCCCAGCCCCGTTGGTGCAAGAGCGGGAGGCAACCAATTGATGTCTCTCACATAGATGTTTCTATCTCTCTCTTATCTCTCTCCCCTTTCCACTCTCTGAAAAGCAATGGAAAAAATATTGAGGATAAAAACAAAACTAATCTAAACAAAAAAAAGTATGTTAAGGCAAAAATGTATAAATGGTTATATATGTTCCTTAACAGTCCATTTGGGTGGTTTTGTTGTTCTTAACTCCCTCAAAACAATAGAATACAAGAGCATCAGGTAGTCTTTGATCAATTGTTACTTTATTAGTGTCTTCAAAACCATTTATTAGTTCATGGAATCTGTCTTTTCAGTCCAAATTCCTTTGTTGAGCATTAAATACTCTGTTCTGGCCCTGTCTTTTCTCTCGTATATAAACACTATTCCTATCAGATTACTTTTTAATTTCAAAAATATCTTCTACTTTTATAACTGTAGACTTCTGTTTGTAAGTTAAAAGCTTGAATGCTCTCCACTGCCCCTCTGTGTAGTCTTTCTTGCTCTCAAGATACAACTTCAAGTCCATCTCAGACCACAGGCACTTGGTGTGAAACCCTGTGTCATTTATCAATTCTGTCTGTGGTAGTTTTCTTCTAATGAACTGTTATGTAAGATCCCTTGGAGCTCTAAAATTCTGTTATTCTATGGCTTCCACATCCTCAATGAGATTGTATGTTCTAATCTGCTGTTTCTTTCTTACTCCCTTCTCACAGCATCCAACATGGTTAATTTTTTATATCATTTTCTCCAAGCAAGGTAGTAACCATAAGTAAACTTTACTCTTTGAATCATTTAGCATGTTAAATATTTTTGTTATTTTATTAGTATTTTTCTAACATCATATCTGCTGACCTTGAAGTTGATTAATGGAAGTCTAAAATATTAAACTGTTTAATTCAACTTATATTTATTGAGTACCTCCTAAGGTACTTGGCATTAAAGAATTAAAAGATGAATGAGACCCAGTTGCTGCCCTCAAGGACTTCATAGTCTAGTCCTAATTTGTCATAATTAAATATTTTACTCCTTTTAGTAAATAACAATTTTGTGAATTGCTGCTCTCTTACTTGGTTTAATAAATCAACTGGGCACATTTTAAATTCAGAATTGATATTGAAGCAAAACTTTCTCACCATTTTTAAAATAAGAGTGTATGCTTTCCAAAAAAAAAATTCTCAAATTAAATTACTTAGGGAGGGGATTTATTTTCTAAAATTTACTTTGAACTGACTACTGGAGTTACACTATGAACTTCATGACTGCCAGCTATTTTCTGAGGGTGGGGGATGTCTATAAAATTTAATTGCAAGCTTGGCCTTGATCTCCCAACTTCATTTAGCAAGCAGTAATGGCATTTCTAAGCTGGAGGTATAAAGATGAAGATGATGCTCCCCTCAGCTAGCTCCAGTCAGGTGCTATTCGGATGGAATTCCAGCTTGGCCAAATGCTTTCTCTCAAGCCCTTCTGAAGTTCCATTTCCTTTATAGAATTTAAACTGCAAGTACCTTAACCATGTCTCTCAAATTCTAGTAAATAATACATGTGACATTCGAAGTCCATAAATTTACTTATTATGTAAAAACTCTGTGTATTTAGTGCTACCCAGAACTGTTCACATCCTTTGGTGCTTTTGGTATTACCTTAATAGACTACTAAATAGGAGATGGTTGGTTAACCTGATGTTAAAATAATTATGTATGAGCTTAGAACAGTGGTTCTCAGTCCTAGCTGCACTTAAAATTACCTGAGGAATCTTTACAGGCCACACCCCAGTCCAATTAAATTAGAATCCTTGGAGTTGGATTTGGCATCAGTGTTTTTGAAAGCTCCCCCAAGTAATTCCAAAGAGTAATTCCAAAGAGTACCAGTTGAGAAGAATTTACTTTACAGTTTACTAATACATTACATTCAGAATTTGTTATATGTTCCCCTCTAAGAAGTTTATTACTTTTAAAATATTGCCCAGAGAATTGATGGTTAGAGTTTTTATGAAAGAGATGCCTTTGATCACTCAGCCTTTTTACTTGTAGTCCTTTTTTCTTTCGAGTAAAGCAGGGTAGGGAATCCAAGATCCTTATGTCATACTATATAGGTTACATTCCTGTCCTGAAGTAAAGGAAGGATTACAGTGCCTGGCAGAATAAAGACAATCCTTTACTTAAAGCAATGTTTAAAGAAAATATATAGAGAGAATTAAACTTTTTGTTTTCATTTCATTTTACTGTGTTAGTAATGAAATGTTATGAAAAAGTTTTTATTTATTAAATGGTACTGCTATACTATTCATTAAAAAATACATGCTTAAAATCAATTAGTTTATAATCAGCAACTATTATCATCAAGAGACTACAAAGTCATTAATGATTTTGGACTGAAAGAAATTGAAAACTAAAATTTTTAAGGGTAAAACTCAATGTTTTGTAATTAGGAAAGGAATCTTTTTTTTTAAAAAAAGAATTAGTAGGTTTTTTCTCCTTTTATGTTTATCTTTAGGCATTATTGTTAAGATCATAAAAGCCTTGAGGGCAAGAGCCATGTCATATGTTGATTATACATCACACATACAGTAGAAGAAAATACGTACTATATTCTCATAAATATTTTTATTAATCTAAACTTCTTTAATTTATTCAGTTTAACTTATCATTTTCTGCAGTAAATGTATCCTTAAAAATGTTTTAGACAAAATACCTATTAAATATTGTACTATTTTGTTACCTTAATATATCTTACCTTCTGATTAACTATGGGGAAAATCCTTAAGCCACCACAATGATAAAATCATGGGAATTATTAAGCCTTCTACAGGTGCACATTTAAGGAATAATAATTTAAATTTATAATTTCAACTTAAATATATAACATTAGTAATATGCTTATGTCTCTCTCCATCCCTTTTTGTTTGTGTATTCTACATAGGATTAAGGTTACCCTTATTTGATTATTGACAGTCATCTAGAAAGCAGAGGTAAATTGTAGGATACAGCTGACAGGGGTAAGGAAGCACAGAATGTGTTTGGATAATGGTGATAGAATTAATTTAAAGTATTAACTTTTTTGACAGCAGGTATTTACTGTAAAGGTAGTATAGTATAATAAGACTGATTCAAACAGATGCAAGATTGGATCTCAGCACTGACACCTTGGGCAAAATGTTAAACAGTTCTGATGCTCAACTTCCTTTTTGTTTGATTTTTTGTTTTTTTTACCTTTCTGAACTAAAATAGTAAAAAACCTATTCACTATGTTTGTAAGTCAGTTTACATATTTTCTTTGTTTCTTCCTCAGACTCATACAAATAAATGACTTGTTGTAGATACTCATCTTTGCTCTATTACACTTACACACTAAAAAAAGTGTATTTAATGAGAGATACTTGTAGTGTCATGAGAATCACAAAGGAAATATTAAATAATTAAGCAAACAGGTCTTTTTGACCTGAAGATTGAAATGTTTTGTTTTTTAAATAATTAACTTTCCAATTGTTGGTTCTCTGAAATACTATTGGAGAAAAACTTCCTTGAAACCTAACCTGTATCAGATAAACTCAATGACTATTTCTTAAATCACTATTTATAAACAGTTTTTAGCAATTTCTAGCCCATTTGTTTAATTCCAGTGTGTTTCTAAAAAACATAAGTTAAACATGATTTTGTGTACTGAAAAAAATAGGCCTGCAGGTTTATACTGTTTGGATATTGTTTTTCGTTTAGCTCTCCTATAACAGAGGCCATATCTTCTAGTTCTTAGCAGAGTGCCTTGCAAAAAGACTCACATAATAAATACTGATTTTTAATTTATAGGTCTGTTGATTGTTGTATTAATCTGTTTTTAGTTTTTAAATATAAAGACTTATACCAAAAAATAATAATATTTAGTATGCATAAAGGTGGTGCTAATGATCCTTTAGAAATGCACCTGGAAGATAAATCATCAGAGGACTGTATACTCTTCCCTAGGGTCTTTACATAATTCATTTCTTATCATTCCATCTTAGGTTAGTTGTTACCTGCTCAGAGAGGCTATTTTTCTTACCACTCACATCTGACAACCCTCAAATTCCTGCTCCCTCTTCCAGACCCAGCTTGCATATTCCTCCACCTTTGAAGCCATCTATTCTGCTCTCCGCTCTCCCTTTGGAATGAATTTTTCTGTCCTCTACCCTTGATTTCATTAATTCAAGCAGTTAATCATTTAGTAACTCACTCAAGAAACAATAGGACCACCTACGTTGGTCCTCTCTCCACCTTCTTTTTATCTTTGAATCCTTTATTGTCAAAGTATTTAATTACTTGTTTATCGTCTGTCTTCCCTATTAAAGTGTAAGCTTCCTAAGAGCAGAAACCTTGTCTGTTTTTTGGCTGCTGAAACCCAGGTGCTTAGAATAGTGCCTAGCACATACGTGGATGCTTAGTAAATATTATTTGTTGAAGGAGTGAATGCAGTGAACAAATAGATATACTTGCTTATTAAGGTGCTAAATGAAGAATTTTGCTCTACTGGTGGGTCATCCTTTATAGATAATGTTCACCTGGGTGTATTTCTTTTCTTTCCCTCCTTATTGGTTGCTTTATCTGGGAGATAATCTTAGCATTGGAGGTAGACTTCAAACGTAAAATTCTAATCTATACCTCCATAATAGGTCTATTACTTAGAATTTGGGGATCTGAAAAGAAGACTACAGTTCTCTCTTAAGAATGAGATTGTAGTTACCCAAATGACCTTGGATTCAGGGTTTTGATCTTTTGCCCCGTGCCTCTGCTATCCTCAGTTACAGTACTCTCAAGTTTATGGGCTTAGGCAAATAGCTTTGGAACTGCTTTTCTCAGTCCCACCCATTGGGTCAGGGGTTGGCTCAGGCCAGTCTCAGTAAGACCTAAGATTTGACAAAAACTATTAAAGCTGTTATTTCTAGCTCCTGAACAAGACCTTTGGTGGGGGTTGTAATCAGAAGTCTAAAAATAACATTCTAGAGAATCTTTCAACTGAAAGTGCTAAGTGATAATCAGTTGAAAGTATTAGACCAAAAACATGGGTGCTGGAAGAAACATAATAAAACTTAGAAAAGTGGAGCAGCAGAAAGTATTTTAAGAAATGAGAAGGGGCAGAAAAAGCAAGGTGAACATTATATTTTGTTAGTCAGAAATGAGTCATGACTAATGAGCATAAAATTAGTGCTAGTGATATACCTGTTTTATGATGGGGAAAAGCCACATATTCTAGAAAAAAAATTATGCGTGATAAGCTGCCTGAGTCATCACTTATAGTATTTAATTAAAAGTATCCAGAAGTCTCCATAAAATCTGCACTGAAATCTTTTTACTTCTTTGTTACTATATGGGCAATGATGCCTTTCCTGAAAAACCAACACAAGATAATATGCATTGAGTATATTTAACTACATTTTATTATCTTTAAAAGATGTCTCCGTAGTATGAATAGGATATATTCCAAAGTTAGTCTGTAAATCGATTGCTGGAACATATCCTGAAGAAACAAATGATAGTTTCCCAGAATATCTCATAAAAGCCTGCCTAGCTAGGTGTGATTAAAGTGCCAATAATACAATGCCACATTAAACACAAACAGCCCTTTTTAAATTCAAAATAGTAATTACCAGGCACTGAACAAAGTGACACATACTCTTAATTAATTCTCAAAGTACTGTAAGATATATATTGCCTCTCTTTTATGATAGAGGATACCTAAGAAGAAAATATTCAAAAGCTTGCTCAGGTCACACAGTTAGCATTGTGGCCAGGATATGAATTCAGATCCAACTGACTCAAAGCTCTTATTCCTTACCCCATGCTACCCTACCTCTATAAGTCAGCAATATTTGTATACTTTATATACCAGACAGCGTGCTAAATTTTTTACACAATTCACACCATACATTTAGCAGAACTAAGTATGTGTTAACTATAAGATAGGACCATAAGTACTACAAAAGAGGTATAGATAAGGGCAAAATTACCATAGGGGCAAAAAAAGCATTCATATGCAGTGGTTTACAAACAGTTGTATGTTTGGCATTGTTCGGATTTGAGTTTTGTTTTTAATTATTGATAAAGGTTCCTAAAATGTATTTGAGGTATCTTTAATTTTTTTTTAATAATCAATAACAGTTTACGGAAGAAAAGCTTGGCCAGGCAGAGAAGACAGAATTGGATGCTCACTTAGAGAACCTCCTTAGCAAAGCTGAATGTACCAAAATATGGACAGAAAAAATAATGAAACAAACTGAAGTGTTATTGCAGCCAAATCCAAGTAAGAAACTTTTTACCTTTTGTCTACCTTATTGAGTAATCATTATTGACTAATCCTATTAAAGGTTCCGTTAGTAGGTTTTTTAATATTAAAAAAAAAGTTTTAATTGCAGTTGAAAAACAGAATTTTTTGTTTGTGGCTTTGAGGCTTATGGTGGTTGTTTTTTGTGCCTTGGTGAAGAGGACAGTGATAAACATTTCTTTGTGTATCCCCTAACAGATTGACAAATAATGTTTTTCGGGCTTTTATAGAATCCTCTTGAAAACTCAGTTTCAGGCAGTAACTTTGAATTTTAAGAGTTATGAAGGGCTGTGGAAGTAAATTAATCTTCCTGTTTCATCCAGGGGAGAATTATCCCTAGATAATTAAGGGGAAAAGTTAATTTGTTACCAATGATTTATGTTTATGTTGTTTTATGTTTTTACATAAATTATTCCATTTGATTTTTGCACAACTCTTAAGGTTTTTCATATCACCTTGCAGATAAGGTGCACAATAATTGTTTATTAATTGAAATTCACAAGTTACCATTTTGTCCAATGTAGCATAACTAATTAGAAGGGGAACTTGAACTAGAACCAAGTGTATTGACACCCAGTCATTTCACTTGTGAGCTTTACTTATCAGAACTGAAGGACAAAGGCAACAATGCTTGCTTTCCCTCCCCTTTTCCCCCAGTGTTATTGTGACCATGTTGTGAGTGCCATAAACTTACTTTTAGATACTTAAAATTCCAACTTTGTTGCTATTACATAAAACTCAAGCACTATACAAACTATTAAATTCTGTGCCATTTTATTTAAATTGCAGTGACTTTTTAAACTAAGCCTTTTACACTAGTCTTTGGATACCATGTGGTATTTGTTATTCATTTAAGGCTACTTAAATTATATACCTTAGCACATTAAAAAAAAAAAAGTAGTAGATGTTTTTCCTCTCACTCCTTGCTCTATCCAGAGTTCCTCACATACATAGTCTGTTCTAAAACATGTTTTCCAGAATGGCAAATAAAGTCATGTACGACTGGTAAATGGGAATAGTGTTAGTACAAAGAAGTTACAATGGCTCATAAATACAATTTTATATTAGTGTTTTAAGCCAGAGTAGTAACAGAATTCTTTTTGAGTTTTTTTTGTGCTCTGGTTATAAAGTTACTTAGAATTTGAGTAGTCAAGCCCAACTCTTCCTGTAAGCCCTTTCATTTTTAGTGTATGATTTTACAGAACCTAGAGCTTTTCAGAAAAATATATTAAATTATAGCAGAGTTGCCTACATATTTTTTAAGACTTATTGAAATGAAACATTAATTTAAAATATACCAAATGTTTTATTAACTGAATGAAATCAACAAGGGATTTATACTTTTGACTAAATAGGTAGAAAGCAGCAAAGCTAAGAATTACTCTACAAGTCAAAAAATGAAATTCTGAAATTTAGGTAACATCATCTAAATGATTAGTTTTAAACTGACTCATGTTGGTTTTAACTAATTTTATGGTTTTTAAATCCCTTCTTAAGAACCCTTCTGATGCTTCCCCAGTGTCTAACACAAAAGCGAGTATTATTTCAACAGCCTATTTTGTGTTTTTATAATTAACACTTTTGCCAACTCCTGAAGTATTTCTTTATTGGTTCAACTCATTTTTGAAATTTCATTGCACTGTGTAAACTTCCACTTGTGGAGGAGTTATATGAGATGGTTAAAAGGAACATATTTAACTTCTTTTGGGATTATAATTTTAATCTATATTTAATCATTGTTTCTGGAAATTTGGGACTTTTTCTCATTTGTCTCTGAAACACCTCACTGTTAGGCAGCAGTGTAAATGTGAATTTCTTGAGTATTACAGTAAAATGTTTATTCATATTTTTTCTTTCCATTTATACTAGTGTTCTATAATTGCTTTTAACCTTTTGTCTTGTATTTTAATCTTATTTTTAATGGTGAAATCTTTTGAGTGAATACATGCTCAGAGGCATCTAGAAATTTATATACTTTAAATATAATTAAATAAAATTAAGCCAAGGCATCATATTGCTGACCTCTGTCTGTAGACTGTTCCAAGCCTGGATTACTCTATTCTTAATCTCCTATGCCTATATTTAGACTCTAGGAAGGAGAGAGAGCTAGCAAATGCCCAAAAGGGTGTCAGAAGTATGTGACTCTTAGGATTTTCTTATATCCATATTTTTATAATTGGAAATCCCTGCTTGTGAAATTAAAAACATATATCCAAAGTTAAAAGTTAGACATCATATGAATGGGGCAAATGAAACTTCACTAGATATAAAGTGAATACCAGCCCTTTTTTGAAACTTAAAATCCCATGAAATAGTTATATAATAGTTTTACTTTTTTTAACTTATTTTTGTTCCATAATATTTTCATATTTCTAAAATAGTTTCTTAGAGCTATATAATACTCTAACATATAAATTAAAAATTATATATTAAGATAAATACTTGAAAGTATGCTAATTTCATGTTAATTCTACAGGGTGATAAATGGCTAGTAGTGGAACAAGTCTATTAAATAGCTTTGCTATTTTGAAATCATTGGTAATTGATAATTTTCCTTATAGATGCCAGGATAGAAGAATTTGTTTATGAGAAACTGGATAGAAAAGCTCCAAGTCGTGTAAACAACCCAGAACTTTTGGGACAGTATATGATTGATGCAGGGACTGAGTTTGGCCCAGGAACAGCTTATGGTAAGTAAGCGAGAGGCAAAATGTCTGTTAAATATCTTTACTTTTAGATTTTTTACTACTTAGAGACATCATTTACTTTTACCTTCTATTAGTGGAATCACTTTTAACTTCAAATTTTTTATGTTAAAATTTTGGATGAATTGAGAATTATTGGTTAGAAATAAGTATGCACAGTTCCATTTAATATTTAATATATTTAAGCATATATTGTTCTGAGATATCATGAGATTTTTTTTACTGGTTATATTCTGTCCTTTTTTTAGTTCATTTTATTGTGGAGAGTGTTACAGATGTGCGCCACTTCCCACTTGTTCTCCTCCCCCCTCCCACCCTAGGCCTTTACCTGCCTTTTGTCGGTTTCCTTGGGCTTTGCTCATGTGATCTTTTTAGATTTAGAAAGTTAAATGAATTCTTTACTTGCACTCTCATTGAACCTTGCAAACACCTCTGTTGTGGTACTTATGATATATTGCAGTTTTTGTTTACACATGTCTCCTCTATTTTTTTTTTTAAGTTTCCTTGAGAGCTTATTTCTTTAAAAAAGTACCTGGCACATAGTAAGTGTTTGAACAAATCAGTAGTGCTTTCATTACACATAATGTCATTAATACAAAAATGTTAACAATGGTTATTTCTGGATGTTTGAATTGCATTTCATTTCTATTTTCACATAGTTTAATTTTTTATAGTCATGTTTTACACTTTCTCCAGCTTTATTAGTTGTTGTACTGACTTTTTTTTTCAATATGTTTTTGTTGATTTCAGAGAGAGGGAGGGAAAGGGGGACAGAGATAGAAAGGTCAATGATGAGAGAGTCATTGATGGATTGCCTCCTGCACACCCCAGACTGGGGATCAAGCTGGCAACCTAGGCATGTTCCCTGACTGGGAATCTAACTCTGACCTCCTGGTTTTGAGTCGATGCTCAGCCACGGAGCCACGCTGGCTGGGCTGTACTGACTTTTTTAATGTATAACTCTGAAACTCAAAGTTATACACCATTGTCCTTCAAATCTAATTTTCACAGAACATAGGGCTATTTGGGATTTCTATAGCTTTTTTCCAATTGTTCAAGTGTTTATTAAGATTTCTGCAGGAAATTGGTTCTTAAGTGGATATGAAATGATAGGTAAATTAAATGATTTTTTAATATAGTCCTGATTTATGAAATAGCTCATAAATTCTGGAACTGAATGAACTTAAACTTTAGTAATTCTCTTTATGTCAGAAGGAAATAACCTAAATACTGTGTAATGAGTGCCATTTAACGCATTTAGATGTACAGTGTTTACATTGTGTTTTTCAAAATATTATTTTTTTCAGAAGTTGGGAAATACTTTAAATTTTTATAGTTTTACTTCTAAAGTTTAGCTGTGAGTTTTAGAAAAACTTTATACATTAAACAGATTTTTTTATTGCCTGCTTGTGCCAGACATAGTTAGATGTTAAGAGTCATAAAGGTTTAAGGAGACTCAGCCCTTTCCTTTACCATATTGAAGGCCTAGTGGAGCATGATCATTTGAAAAGCTTCTAAATTTTTTTCCTTTTTAATCTGTTTGCATCTCTAATAATTCCATTGAATGTACCCTGATTATTGGAATTGGGCTTTGTGAATCTATTATTAATTGATAATAGCTAACAATTGAGTATTCCAGGCATTGGAATACTACTATAAGTATTATTTCAGTAAATCCTCACTTTATATCCTATTTATAATATAAATTCTGTTATCTCCATTTTAAAGAAAGGAAACTGAGTCTTAGAGAGGTTACATAATTCATTCATGATCACACAGCTAGTAAATCAAATGTACATCTGTATCTAGAAATTGAGCTCTTAACTATGTTATATTATTACCTTCCTTCCTTACCAGTCACATCTAATTTCATCCTAACATGAAGGAATTAAGATCCACAGAACTAAAGCTTATTAGAAATAGAACTGGGAGAAGAATCTTGGTCTTATGGTTCCCTTTTCTTTCACCCTGTTTTCAGTACTTTTCTTTCAAAACATAGATTTTTTTCTTTAACTTAAAATACAGATATATACTGTTACTTATAGATACTTGAGATAAGTGCATAAATATAGGAACAGAAGTCAAATTTTGACTTGACCAACTTATTAAAATATTTTAAGCATTATACTTTTATAAATGGGTCTACACGTTTTGAGCTGTGATGGTACATACTTTTCAATGTATGCATCCCCTTTTGTCCCATTGGTAGAATTAGTACAATTAACTATGATATGATTACAAGTTTATCTTTGCCGTTTTTATTTAGATATTTATAATCTTATTACTTTTAAAATAAAACTGCCTTAACTACAGTTTATTCTATTTGATTTTTGCTTAGGTAAACAAGTGACAACAATGAAGCAGATCAAATTGCTGATTTATTTTAGCATGATTCTGTCCTCTGACATTATCAAACAATGGTTAAAAAAAATGTTTTTCCCTTTGCAGGTAATGCTCTTATTAAATGTGGAGAAACACAAAAACGTATTGGAACCGCAGACAGAGAGCTGATTCAAACATCAGCTTTAAACTTTCTCACTCCTTTAAGAAACTTTATTGAAGGAGATTACAAAACAATTGCTGTGAGTTGAAAAGTGTTTCATTTTTAGTAAAATATTTATATATTTACAGTTTTTAATGAATAATTTGCCATCTTCCTGACTGTGTAGATGTCACAGATTAGAAAATTTAAATAATCTACCTAGGTATATATCCAACAGAACACAAAACTAACCAAAATAAAGGACTGTTGATTATATGGACTCCATTTTTTTCCCTCTGTAGTATTGCTGAGCTACCCTTACATCCATTCTTATTACCAGCATTAAAATCTATAGAGAGTTTCCTGGAATGATTATAAAAATATGGCACAAAATATCACTAGTATAGCCATGGAACGATTCATGTAAACTGTGAGCCAGAAACCTAATTATTAGAAGCTATATTTCTGGCTATTAGACTTCCTATCTTTTTGCATCCCTAGAAGTCTGTTATTTCTTTTCACATAGCTGGGCACTTCTGACATTTTGAGCCAAATAATTCATTGTGGGAGCTGTACTGCATTGTGGGATATTGAGCAGCCTCCCTGGCTTCTACCCAGTGGATGCTAGTAATATTCCTTCCCCATTTGTGATAACCAAGAAGATACTACCAGATGTTCCGTGGGGGGGCAAAATCCCAAAATATTAAAACTAATATTCCTTTGTTTCTACCATCACCTGCCATCTTTCCCAGATACCCAGAATGTCTCAGTTGTTTTAAAATTGAAAAGAAAATGGAGTCACATACCCAAAATGGTCACTTTATAGCCAATTTTGTAATTATAGGGCTCAGTTTATCAGCAGATTCCTATATTTAATGGAAAATAATACTTTAAATACTAATGGAAAATAATAAATACTTTAAAAGTATGCTCTTACTGGATTTTAACATCATTAGCCTTTATATTTTTCTTTCCTAAACTTATAGAAAGAAAGGAAACTACTACAAAATAAGAGACTGGATTTGGATGCTGCAAAAACCAGACTAAAAAAGGCAAAAGCTGCAGAAGCTAGAGCTTCAGTAAGTAATGTTTTTTAATTTAAAAAAAAAAATTTTAGACTAATAACTTTCAGACTTGTAAAATATTTTACTCATATATCATGCAAGCTACAATTTGTGATTAAGACTAGAATATGACTTCAGAGTGTCTTTTTTTTTATCAGAACTTAATACATCCAAATCAGTACAAAGTAGTCCTATCAATAGGCAATATTCTTATTTCAGTGACACCCCTGTTACTAAAAAAAAAATAATTGCTCCTCAAGCTGTCATATTACTTAAATATCCTGCCACCAGTGATAGCAAATGGGTTTTTTATATTTGAAATATAAAAACAAATAGTAATTAAAATGAGAATGAATCACGTTTGAGAATGCTTGTATGTGGCTTAAAAGTAGAAGTGACTCCCTTTCCCATGTGACAAACTGACTAAAGGAGTTGTCGCCAAGAATAGTTCCAAAAACATTTAAACAGTGACCACATGGACTTACAGGTGACAAGTAGAAGAAACCTATTTGGATAAATAAGTTATTGTATATTTTTCATAAAAACCTCAGATAAAACTGAGTGGGTATATATTAAATATAGATGATATGCATATAAAACTTTCTCTAAAGGTTTAATTTATAAGCTTATTTAATCTAACATTTATACTATTTAAATCTTTATTCCAAAGTTTGAAGAGATTAATCAGATTTGAATTGGAACACCTTTAAGGTAGTACAATATAAACAAGCCTGAATTTATTAGAGGAAACTAATAAGTTAATTCTTTTTTTTTTTGAAGACCTAACTAGCTTGATTAAGCCATTCATAAATCTCATGAGTTGGGCAGCATCCCATCTAGCAACTAGAAAGGTGCTCCCCAGTTAATTCTTAATTTGAGCTAAAAGATATGTTTTGTTAAGAGTCTGACATTCCCACTGCCTTCTGTTCCTAACTCACTACCACTGCCACCATCAAAAAGCATTGCCTTAAGAAGCATATTACCACATTGCTGGTAAAAGTCTGTTGTGGCTCTCTTGTTTTGAGAAAGAAAAGGTTGAGTCTTGGTTTTGAATGAAATTTAAAACTGGTAACTTGGTGTTGGACAGTGATCTTATGAGATTACCCCAGTACCGTTTATGAGCAAAATAAATTATTTTCTTCTAGACGGTTTCCTATTGGAAATTCTGTATTAATTACTGCAAGAAAAGAGCTATCTTTGACAGGACAGTAATTCCAAATTCACTATCAGTTTCACCTCAGAATTATCCTGACATCATCATCAAGAACAGCCTAACTTCCTTAAACAGGCATTTTGCATTTATTTTCATTTGCTTAGAGAATACAGAAAAATAGAAACCACTAGAAGTTTGGGTTTGCTTTATTTATTTTCTTCTTTGACACATTTCTTGGTTCCTAGTTTGCAGCTGAAGAGGTTACTCTAAACTCAGACTTTCTATGATTTCACTTATTTATAAGTTTCCATGGAGTGTTTTGTGACTAGTTTTGAATAAGAAAGCTGTGGGTAGGCAGAAGGGCTTTCATAGGTGAAAATTTAATAAAAATTATACGTAATGGTGGCAGTTTTTAAAATGATGCATTTTCCCTAAATGATTCTAATTTAAAATCAGGCATCAACCATGTTTTTTGTCTTTGAAAATTTGAATCTTTGGGAAAATTGAATAAGCACCACTATGAAATTCCATAGAACAAATATAGTTCTTTTTTTAAGTAGAAAATCGTTTTATCAGCTGTTTTAATACCTGTTTGTGTGTTCTCTATTGTGCAGAAATAACTTGTTTCACTGTGTCCATTGGTATAATGTGTTCTTTGTCTCTTACCTATGTATATAAGCAACTAAACTCAGCTCGCCTTGAAGGAGATAACATTATGGTAAATTTCTCTTACATGCTCAACTTCCTGCATGTAAAATGGCTAAAGGTTTGTTGGCCTACTGTGTTTTCTACATCTTGAATAAGTGCCTTCTCTTGCTATTATCTGCATGTGAAGGTCTAAAATATTTAAAGCCATGCATTCCTTAGTTTAACAAAACATATAGGGAATACTAGCTGAAGTAATATTGGAACTAAAAAGAAAGTATGTGTCCTAATTGCCAAATATATTAGCTATACCAAATTCAGATACTGGAATCTGATTTTACACATAAATTTACTGTACCTTTTATATCCTATAAAAGATGTTAATGTAGCTGGCACTTTATATGCTCACTTTTGGCAAAGAAAATTAACAAAATTTACTTAGAGAAAGGCATAAGATATACACAAATTTACTTTGTTTCTCGGTACCTTCATTGTTCCCTTAATTTTCACCCAAACTCAACATGGAATTAATTTCTTTCACAATTCCAGGCCAAGACAAACCCCAGTAATTTAGGTACTCCTATAATGGCAAGGCCCATTCCCCCATGTGCTAATTCACTTAAGAAAGTTGCAGAATAGTGATAACCTTGGGCAACAATTGAGAATGAGAATTGTTATGTAATATCCAGTGTATATATTGAGCTTGATTTGAGGAAACTTTAGAGATGTTAGGAATTTTTATTTTTTAACAAAATAGAAATACTAAAAATCTGAACATTGCCCAAATCTTAAAAATGTTAGCCAATAAAGATTTATGAGTGTTTGGTATATTATACTCCTAGATACATTACTTCCATAGAAGTGACATGGAAACTGTAGTACTGTTAATAATAAATTGGCAGTTAACTGCTTTTATTCCTAATATTAGCATTGAACTAAAAGCAGGGGGGAAATCTATGAAGCCCTGGCTAAATGAGGGCTTTTCTTAGATAGCAAGAGAATGCATTCATTCATTTCCATTGTCCTATCTGTAGGTGAATGAAAATATGAGACTATTTCCATCATTGGCAATATAGTATGTAAATCATAAGTTTTTCTTTTGTAAAAATATTCCAAACAATTAGCAAGACTGTTTCATTTATTCAGCATTTATTTTATTACTAATGTCACCTACTTATAATAAGATGTATTTAAGTCTGGTAATTTTAAATTCATTATATCTCTAGTTTATTGCAAACTCCCCCCTCCCCCCCCCCGTCCCAATGGCTGTATCAGTGTTCATTGTCCATTTCTCTTTGCTTTATTTTAATTTCCTAAAATTGTAGAATTTTAGGCCTAATAAAGAATTAAAAATCATTTGGTCCAAACTTCTCATCTTACATATGAGAAAACTAGAACTAAGAGGGGTTAAATATTCCTAGTTTTAGAAAACTGTTATTCAAAAGTTGATAGTATTTATACATATGAAGGCATACTTTCATATGTATTAAGCTGTACTAATTTAGTTACTACTGTATTTAATCTAATGTGATTCTGGAAAAAGGAGTATGTCATCTGAATGAAAGTATTTACATTTCTCTATACTAAGTTGTAGAAAAATGTTAAATTCCAACTTTCATGCTGTATATTTTTCTCTAATTTTTAATGCTGGCTAGATTTGGGCAGAGGAAGTGACAAAAGTAAGTAAATTATTAAACTACAGAATTATGAAACAAAAATTTTATTGTCATTCACTCAGAAAATATTGGGCAATAACTGTAGGGCCAGTCACAGTCTTTGTTACTGTATCTTATAAAATCTGAAAATGATTATGGAACCCTCAGGTCCACAGAGCAGTAGAACAGTGCTGCAGAGATATTGTTTGCACACTATTGATACTTGTTATATTAAATGGTAATCTTTGCAGTGCCTTTCCAGAAGACAGTTTAAATACTTGGTTTATTCATATGGCAGTAATGTAAAATAAAGTTAACACCGTGTTCTCTGTCTTCATGTCACACAAATGAATTTTCTAGGTAAACTGAAGCTTGTTCTCTCCATCACCAAAGCCAATTTTTCTGTCACTTTAGTTGAAAACATTTGTAAAAGAGTATTTCACTGCTGCATTAAATACAGGATAGCATATATTTAATTTTACTTAAAGTTAGGGTCTTTATTATGAATATCCATTATTGTAACAGGTCTGTTGTTTGTCTTTGAAGTGTGTTGTCTTCTTCCTCAGTGTCAAACTGTCACTTTTAGAAGCTGTCCATATGACTGCTACTAGCCTGTTTTTACCATTTCTAATCTTTCTGGCCTTGGAAATCAAATAACTAAGCAAGAATTAATAAATAAAATTTTGACTGTAGTACAGATTTGTTTTGTTTCAAATGCTATTGGAAGTCTTCAGAAGCATTTTTCATTTACTTTTTATGTTCAGGCCTACCAAAATCTGACCTTCAGATGAGGACAATCTTGAGGATTGAGGGCAGGTAGTGGTGTGGCTCCTGACTATGGATAGTTTTACACACTTTAACTTTTAATTTTCTGACTTTATAGGATCGCTGACTATACAGTCTGTACCATGCATAAGTTATGGAGCTGTTGATTCTATAACTTGGAAATCCAATGTGAAATTTTTGACTTATGCTCTCATACCCCTTTGTGGAATCTATTCATCAATTTAGTTATAGTTTCACCCTGGCTTCTGATTTCTTTTTGAACCTCTAGCGTAAAAAGATAGAAGAGTAATATAGAAGAGAATGTAGGTTAAACAGGAAAACCAGGGTCTCTTCCACTTTGGTTAGCATGCAGGCATACCAAAAAAATTCTGATTCGATTCCGCAGTCTCTACAACTTTGGGGAATATTTGATATAATGGGAAGCAATTCATGAAAGAAATATTTATATTACTTATATGTAGATATGAGAGGAACTTAAGAAATATATCAAAATTGATTTTCTTCTGTAAATTTCACTTTTGTCATAATTTTAAAATGTTTAATTTTAAAAATTTATATTTCTGAACTATTACAAGATTTAAGCCCATAGGATAAAGTAAGTAACACTGGTCAAGTTTGTCACAGCAAATGAACGACCTAAATTTCTAGCTGATATCACAGACCAACAAATTCTTGCCCTTTTCCCAAGTTACATCTTAAAAGAACTCTACTTGCTTTCCTAATCCAAGTTATGCTATCATATACCTCTAGATCAATTAGCCCAGTAACAGTAATTCTAAGCAGTAGGTCTTTTCCCTAGCGCTCTACATCTTAATTGTAAAATTAAGTCAGGGAATGAGATCTTCTGGAAGACAGAATAAAAACCCTTTCAATTTATTGTCTTTCTTTAAACTCTTTTTACATGTAATATGGATCATTTTCTTCCCAAGTAAATTGATTACACTGAACCTAATTTCAGTTAACCTCAGCCTCCCAGATTATTATGATCAATTATATGTGTCAAAAATGATTTGGGAATTTCATTTTTTTGCAAGTACCCTAGTCATACACTGAAACTTGTTTTTAAAAAATGAGATGTTTCCTTCCTGTCATTTACCGATTCTAAATATAAAGTCTAGATTGTACAAAAGAATGACTTCCTAGGCTTTGTAACATGGTACCTTTCTTCACAATTAAATAATTAAATTTTGCTCAAACATGGAAGACTGATCCCTTGTCCTTAAGATCATTTTATATATATATATATATATATATATTTCTTTTTTTAATTTTTATTCAGTGTTCTAGCTTTAAAACATTATTTCCACATCTTGACACTGAATCACCAAAACCAAACTCTTCAGTCCGGGAGCCATGAAGCCTTCGTAATACCTTCTTTGGAATCTGATGTCATCATTACCTTTGATCATGCTTGTTCGAGGCAATCATGGTAGCGTCCCCCTTAATGGGAACAAGTTTGAATCTTCTTTTCATATTTTGACTCACTGGCAGGTTATTAAAATGATTTGAAAGAGAAAAAAAACATTATTTCCACTTCAGACTCAAGCGTCCAGGTCACTTTTAGTCTACTACTTAGCATACTTGCTTATAACTTATACAAAAATATTGACATTTAGTAGGCTTTTCTGCCATTTCTAATAAGGCTATTAAATCAAGTTGTACTTGCACAATCAAAGATCTACATGGAACTAGCCTCATTTACTTCTTTTTGGTTTGTTATGGTTACTTCTATTAATCAAAACATTTTGCATTCAAGCAAGCAGAACAGTAAATAGTGCAAATGTAACACTGAAGTGATCGATGTTTTCCTGAACATTTTCCTTAGGAAGAATATTGATTCTTTTCTTCTCCTGGAACTTTTTTTCACTTCGTACTAGCTTCCATATGAAGCTTACTTCAGCCCCATTATCATAGCACCGTGTATTCATTCTGGTTTTAGTCAAGTAAATTTAATTTTAACACTTGATTTACTGAGTAATTTAAGCTTATTTCTGTAATCCAGTCTAGTGGTCAGTTCTTAGTTCCCTCTGCCAGGCCTGTTGCCAATGAAATGAGAAAAACTATAGCAACTGATTTTCTATTTTGCTGCTACTTCCTTGTTGACTGGTTCACTAGGTTAACTATTGCCACCAGGGGTGAAAGAGAGGGAGATGGGGTGTGAAAGGAAAAAATTCCCACCTTGTTTTTATACTTACTATACTTTCATTGTCTTGGAAATACTATAATTATTTGGCTGGAGGCGAGAAGCCATTTATTCTGCAGAGGTAGAAAATATCATAATGACATTAGTAACAATGATGATTCCCAGTGAAAGAAAGCCAACCATTTTGGGTGACCTCCTCACTTACTACCAACCAACTCTTGCTAAAGGTTTGAGAAGATGGTTTTTGCCAGTATTTACTATTTTTACATCATGTTGACTTCTTAGTGAACTTTTTTCCGCAGCACTATACCTCTATCAGTGGTTGAAGCTAGAGTGATGTACTGTAATTCACACACCTCTTTCCAGCTCCAAGTTCAGGGACTTCACCTTGGTAGCTTGAAATCACCTGTGGTAGGAGTATTTATACCATGAAAATCAGCACATTTGTGCTTTTTTATTTCCTAGAAAGCCAGTTTACTGCAGCACACCACTCATTGGAGGGTACCCATTAACTTGCAGAAAAATCGTAGCATATCTTATGGATAATATTTCTGCTTAAAACATTTTTCATGTAAAGTTTAGGAAGAAAACTTAAAGACATTTATGGAGGAAAAAGAATCCTTTGATGGAACCTAAAAACTATGTTCTAGAAGCAAGTATGTGTTTGGTAACTAAACACAAGAGGTTAAAATCCTATGGTTTCATTCTGAAGTAGTTCATTTGAGATTAAAGACTATCTTAAATTCAAAGAAAAGTAACTATAGTAGTAATTGAGAATTTTTAAAAATATTTTATACATTTTAAGATTTTATAAAATGGCAAAGTTGATATTTAGAAATATGTTGATTGTCCCACAGTAGTCTTTCTAGGCTTTTATGTGTATGCCATTAAGCTTTCACATTAATAGATTCTTTTGAGTCAGGTGCTGGTAAGGAATCAGTTCTATTTAGATTAATATAGAAAAACTAAGGTCATGAAACCAGGGACCAGTTTAGATACAAAGCAGAATCAGAGAATTGCCGGGTTGTCATTTTGGGGTTGTTTGGGGGATTTTTTAAACAGTCTACACAAATGTGTGTAAAATAGACTAAGTCCTCTTAATGAGATTCTAAAACTGTGTTCCAATTTAAGGCTGAACAGGAACTGAGAATAACTCAGAGTGAATTCGACCGTCAGGCAGAGATTACCAGACTTCTGCTGGAGGGAATCAGCAGCACACACGTGAGTGCTCATTTACTGGAGATTCATTTGGGACGAAAGACTTTGGTAGTCCTCAGGCAGTTTGGGAAAGAAAGCCTGAACTTCCTTTTTAGTCATTTATCAGGGAGGCACTTTTTAAGATATATGAAGAAATATTTTAAAGTTTTGTTTACATCTCATCACCTAGTTCTCCCACCATAATCAACTGTTTGAACCGTTTGTTGGTTTTTGTTGGCTAGACAGTTTGTTACTACACTGTTGACCGAGGTCAATCTTAATAAGCCTTGTAGTAAAATGCTAGATACTAGTGATTTTCCCTGAGTACAGTGTTGTGTTCTGTCTCCCCTTATGATTTACCACTTTAAGTAGATAATAGAGCTAAGAAGTGACTGTAACTTTCCTTTACAGGCCCATCACCTCCGCTGTCTGAATGACTTTGTAGAAGCCCAGATGACTTACTATGCACAATGTTACCAGTACATGTTAGACCTCCAGAAACAACTGGGAAGGTGGTAATTTCCTCTTCACACATGAAATTCCTGATAAGAGAAGAAATTCAGGTTTTTGCATATAAAGTAGTAGTAGTAGAAGTGAAGATTAGAAAAATTAAAGGCTTTTTTTTTTTTTTTATTAGCTTGCTTAAAATCAAACAAATTTTTTAAGGAAAGTAAGTATCAGACTCCTGAGGTTACAAAAACACTTTGAGCTCTTCTGGCACAGAAGAATGTTAACAGGGATGAGAAGATAGTTTAAGTGAATACCTTTATAGTGCTATATTTTAAAAGCTTTAAATATGTTTGAAGTTCACTTTTCTCTTAAAAATCTTTGCAGTTGATTGAGGAAGATAAAGTAAATCGACACAGCTGCCCCTAGAGATAAACAAACTTACATTTATTATTTACTTTTTCACTGTTTTTAAAAAAGGTTTTAGAATATTATGTAAGACTTCAAGCCCATTGGTGTTAGTGAGTGCAGTGATATACTTTAATGCAAAATAATAGAATGTAAAGCATATAAGATCAACCATTCAAGTATTTATTGAATACCTGCCAAATTTTCATTCAGTATTTAAAGTTCACATATTATTGAACTGTTCTGTACTTTAGTATTATATAAGCAAATAGAACTCAAAATGGCTTACCCTTATGCAGCTCCTTATGTTGTAAGGTGACACTGGAAATAAAATGATGTACAGGACAAGCGTGGTCTCTGCTGTCACAACACAGGACATGGGTGGACAGGCCATGTGATAAGTAGCAAGGTAGAAGTGCAGGCTACTGTGAGGGACATCTAACTGTGACTCAGGTGGGTCTAGCAAAGTTACACAGATGAGATTATTTTAGTAGCAATAATCTAGAGCAGGGAGGGGGAACCTTTTTTCCCTCAAGGACCATTTGGATATTTATAACATCATTTGAGGGCCATACAGAATTACCAACTTAAAAATTAGCTATGAAAAAAGCTAGATTTATTGAATTTCGAGTCCCACTTGCAGGCCATACCAAATAATTTCGCACGCATATACGGTCTGAGGGCCAGACGTTCCCCACCCCTGATTTAGAGAAACAGAGGTGCAAGAGCATGTATTCCAGGCAAGGAAGAATATGTATGTGTATAAAAGGGCCAGAGGAAAGAGAGTGTGACAAGTTCAGGGAACTAACAGTAGTTTATTCTGGTTGGAGCAAAATGTTCAAGTTAAGAATGGGGGATGTAGATGAGGCCAGAAGAGTGAAGCAGGGTCATGGTATGAATGCCCTTTAAAGTAAAAAGTGGTGTAAAGAGTTTAAGATTTATATAGTGAGGAACTATGGAAGCAGGGGAATGATGTGTAATATTTGAAGGAGGAATATCAAGAGAAGTTATTTCAAGAAATAAGGCAAAAATGCCCTCAACACTTCGATGTTCCTTTCTGCATATTAATCTTTCAAAACTAGACTTAGAACAAAATTAGGCACATTTACAAAACCAATTTTAAATCTTAAAAATGAGTCGTAGCCTAATGCCATTAGTTATTCTACTAGGAGTTACAGAAGGATTTACATTTCTATTATATTTGAAGTTTTGTTAGTGGTATTAATATCTGAAAGCAGAATAACACTGGTTTCCCCTCATCATTACAACTATTTTAAGCCCAAGAAGCTTTAGTACTTTCTATTCACTTTGTCCTAATACTCTGGAAGTGCAGCAGAGGGGTTGCTATTGTTACCATTCATTCTTGCTTTCTGCTTAAAACCACACAAGTGCTTGGAATTCAGCCATTCAAACCAAATCTAGTTATTGCTGCACTTTAGGATAAGCTCAGACATTACAAAGTAAAACTGGTGCTATTACTCTGAGAAAGAATGTCTAGCTTGTCTCTCTGCCCTCAAAGAATTATAGTACTGGTAATGACCAATGATAGAGTGGAAGAAATTTTTGGCCTTTAATTTGTTGCAGGTTATGCTTTTTAGAATATAGAAATATTCAAATGCAGAACGTGAAAGTCATCCAGGTACACAGTAACAAGTTCAAGAACTATTTCTGAAGAGTAAAACGAGGTGGTCATGTTAATGGCTAAAATAGCAGCGTTATTAGTAGTAGTAACTGAAGGACAGCAATCACCTAGGAAGGGCTTTAGCGTCTCCACACTCTTTCAAGCACCACATATGTGATAATGTTATAGTACTCACACCAGTGAGGTAGATACTATTATAAGAAGCACTAGTCACAAGATTACTAATACATTTTATTCTTAAATAATTGGGAGGTTTTAATATATCAAGTTACACCAGAAAGTCTATAGTTTTAATGTGTCATTAAAGTTCTTAGAAGTTGAAAATGGCCTTTCAGGTTTTTTGGTTGGTTAGTGTTTTGTTTTTTGTTGTATTTTTTCCATCAATTCCCCAAAATTGACATAGGTGAACCATAGTGGCTAAACATACTAGTAAATTTGAAAGTAAAATTCCATGGTTAGAAACTTTAAAAACCCCATATGGGAGATTAAAGATGGTGGCAGACTGAGTGGAAGCTACATTGACATTCTCCAGGGACCAAACTAATTACAACTAAAATACAGAAAACCATCCTGAATAAAAACCTCATATGTGTGGAGAAAGCTTTATTTCTATCTTCAGAAATATGTATATTTAATCATTGCTGAGGACTGAATTCACTCAGGAAGAGATGCTAGGAAATGTTCTTAACGTTAGAGGGAAACCTAAATTAGAAATTCATTCTTTTTGTCATTAGAACACTTTTATCCATCAGAGAAACATTTGCTTTTAATTTTTTTAAATGCACTATTCTAAGCATAAAGGATACAGTGTAAGGATACCAAACAGATCAAATCCTTGCTTTCATAGAATCTACATTCTATTTGGAGGTACAAGGGAGTAGAAAAGCAGTGTATATGTGAATTACGTCATATATTAGAAGGTGATAAATGTTATAGAGAGAAAAACAGCAAGGTAGTACCTCGGTTAGTAGTAGAGGTTTGTAGTAGTCAGGGAAGACAGAGACTTAGAAGCTGTAAGAAAGCAAAGTATGCAGCATCTGAGAGAAGATGCTCCAAGAAGGGTACAGCAAGTACAAAAACCCTGAAGCAGGAGCATAGCTGTTATATTCAAGCAACAGCAAGGAGGACTTGGCTGGAGATGAATCAAGGAGATGGAGCTGGGACACCTAGGGCTTTAGAAGCCACTTTTGGGACTTAGGCCTTTATTCAGATATGAGGACCCTTTGGAGGGTTTTGATCTGAGGAGTGACATGATTAGATTTTAGCCTTTTATAAGATCATCTTTGTTGCTCTGTTGAGCATAGGTGTTAGAGGGCATGGGGTGGAAGCTGACAGACCTGCTTGGAACCTATTGGAATGACTTAGTCACTCAGGAGATGATGGTGGCTTGGGTCAGGGTGATTGTGGTAGATGTGGTGGAAGTGGTCAAACCCTGGGTGTATATTTTAAAAATAGAACCAGCAGGATTTGTTGACAGACTTCATGTGTATGAGGCTTAGAGGAGTCAAGAATTACTGCAAGAGGAATAATCTAGACAGTACATGTTGTCATTAAAATATTATTAACATCTATAAATCTTTATTCACAGTGGAGGTTGGTGGAAAGTAAACACTGCCATCAAGTGGTGGCATTCAGGAGCTTTTGGTCACTTGAAAATAAGTAATTAGCCATTTTCTTTTCAACAGTTTTCCATCCAATTATCATTGTAACAACAATCAGACTTCTGTGGCACCTGTACCATCTGCTTCATCAAATGCAACTGGTTCTTCTGCCTTGACTTCAACAAGTGGCCTAATAATGACCTCTCCTTCCAGCCTCATTGACCTTAAGGAGGGCAGTGGCAGCAGGAAGGCCAGGGTTCTGTATGATTATGATGCAGCAAACAGTAGTGAGTTATCACTTCTGGCAGATGAGGTGAGTAATGTGGGTATAAGAAGAAAACTGTATCAGAGATTCACATATCTTCTAGTATTGGAAATAGTTTACCATGAATGGTTTCATAGATTTCAGATGGTTATAATAATGTTTCATAGAATTTTAACTACTATTTAACAAAATAGAACATAATATCACCAATATTTAAAACTTGTAACAGCTAAATAGCTGGAAGATTTCTAAAACTGCCTCTAAAAAATAATCCTTTAACTTCTAGCAAAATTGACAATGTTTAAAGTCCTTTGATAGTGAATAATTAAATACAAATCTGATTAGTTTTCTGTGTGTTTATTTTTTAACCTAGTAACTGGAAATATTTTTATTTTGTAGGTGATCACTGTGTTCAGTGTCGTTGGAATGGATTCAGACTGGCTAATGGGGGAAAGGGGAAATCAGAAGGGCAGGGTGCCAATTACCTACTTAGAACTGCTCAATTAAATAGGTGGACTATGGAGAGATTATCCATCATGACACCGTATTTATATACAATTAACTAAATAAAGCAGGTTTAGTATCTTCCATGTTAATGTCTTAAAGAGACTGAAAAGAAAACACCAGCCATCAGAAACTGGCTTCCTGCCAATAAAATTGCATGGTAACTATTTCATTACAGAATTTATGTTAGAGCTTTCATGCCAAGAATGTTTTCTTATAAAATTATCTTTCTACTGAGGTTTCACTAATAAGCAGCTTCTACTTTTGAGCCCCAACTTAAAGCAGAAGAACTGTTTTCTACTGAATTTTTCATTAATGGCAAGCTTCTTTTCTGTAAAATAAATTTATTGTGAATTGATATCAGTGACTCGTTTATTAGGTATAGCCAAAGAATAAAATTAAAATTTGTTTTTAACTGTTGGTTTCAAAAGAGATCTAGGACATAAACCTCTTTTGTGAAGAATATGTTTCTGAATGCTTCCATGAACAGAAATGCAGTTATACCATGTTTACCTTGTTTTCCAACAGAAATTGAATGATTTCAATACTGTGTTTCGATGGGTTATTTTGTGTTGTGGTTTTTTTTAATATTTTATTAAACACTACTGAATGATTTCTATTAAATTTAAGAACAACTAGTCTTTGAAAAGCACTACCATATTTCTCTGGTATATTTGCAGTAAAGGTTCCAAAACATCTGAGGCAAGTTCAGTTCACTAAGCAATGTTTAAGTTTGTTCAACTGGCACAGTGCATGATTAGAATTGGACTCATTAAGAATATACTGCAGTACAGTAAAGAGAATTTGTTCTTATTGAACAACAAATCTTTATAAAAATACAGACTAGTGCAACTATATTCATCATAGAGCAAAGTGTATACAAATAATCCACTTTTGGTTACTCTGAACCTACTAATAAAATTTTAAAAATTTATTAATGAACTTGGGTTATCTTGATCAGGATCTGTAGTCAAGAAACACACACTAATGAAATTATTAGTGACACACTTTGAGTCAGGAAATTGTTATTTGGACCATTGCTGTGAATCCACAGATTGTTTCCATGTTGGAACTTCTGTCATTCTTAGTCTATCATTCAGTAAGCATTTGTTGAGGTCCAGGTAGTATGTTACCAACCGAACAAGATGCAGAATCAGTGTCAATGTCATGATAGAAGGTATAGGGTACTGTGTTTTGGAGCTTTGGGAGTCACCTGATTCAGATTTGGTGAGTGGAAGATGGTTTGAAGAGGAAGTGCTTCAGAGGGGAAAAGATGTGCCAGGCCTAGAGCCAAAAGAGTGTAGCACATTCTGACAGCTGAAAGTAGTTCAGGCACTTACACATGAAGCGCAAAGGTGTAGCTCATTTCTTGAGGGAATGTTAATGTATCAAAATGATATTTTTTGGTACTTTAAAAAATTATAAATACTTAAAAGGATATGTCAAAATGGTGTTTAAGAGTTCCTAATAACTTGGTAAACATGTTGATAATTTAGCTCACAGTATAAACTTAACCAGTAGTTGTTACCTTTGTATTTCGGTGCTGTGAGACAAATTCCTCTGAAATTTTATAGTTGTACAAGACACTTTGATTCACACTGTGAATTGCCATACTCTTAACCCAAAAGCTGCTCAGGCTGGTTAGTTAGCTATAGAACCAAGTGAGCAAAGCTTTCTTTTTCCCCCAGGAAGGAAGTTCTACCGACAGCCTAGAGTACTATGTATTATGTTATGTAAAGTCAAGATTTAGGCTTTAAAGATCATACCAAAAAAATCAGATCAACTTAAGCAGCAACTATAAATTAGGTTTATAGGAAGTAGAGTAGTAAAGGGGAAAGAGTATGGACACTGGAATGGAATGGTCCTGGATTCAAATCCAGTCTTCCTCATATACTATGTTCTTGAACTTCGACTCAGATGATGCATAAACTGCTGTTTCCTTAGTAAAATGGGAATATTATGCCACCTTGAGGTTGTTACTATCTTATATGTTAGGCAGCTTTTAAGGAAAGTTTTGTCATGTAGTAGAAAATTTCCTAAATATCAGTTTCCCCTTACTAGCCCTTGTAGCTTCCTGACCTACCAAGACTGTAGGCCTCATTTATGACTGTACCAGAGATACCTCTTTTATATATGTGATCTGATATGTTGTTCTCCTATCCTATCCTCCACCCTCTTTAGATCAGACTCAGATCTAGGTTTAACCTCACCACAGTCAGTGTAAATTTTTATCAACCTTCTGCCTTCCACTAAGTATCAACTATAGAAACCCAGTAATGTACATTAGCCTTCAATAATGCTAAGGTTCAAAGGCTTCTTGTGCCTTTGTTTACCACAAATCTACCACAACATGTGGATTTGTTCTTTTTATTGCTTTTTTAATGGGTTTTGTGTGATTGGTTGGTTGGGGGGTTTTCTGTTTTAAAGTCATAGATTTAATTTTTACTCAGGTAAAGGCCCATAAAGTTTCTCAGGCACGGAAGAAAAGCTTGGGAAGCCTTTTAATTCACAGTGCAATTCAGAACTATTTAAATAAACACTGTGCCCCGGAGTTTAGGTATAGTAATATGTGAAGGATACACATGAATAAAATAAACTTGGCAATAATTGTAGGCTCTTTTACAAACAGAAAAATAAGTGGTTGGATTGTATCTACATATGTCCTTGAAGTAATCTGACCTAAAAGGCCATGGTGTTAAATCGTTTTTTATGGTGCTAATTAGAAGAATTCATATTGTAGGAGATTAGGCCCCAGAAATGGGACTGACTCTGCCTCATTCCAGGTAACTTGAGAAATAAGAAACCTGAATCCGGTAGATGAGAGTCCATCCTCATAGTCTGCCGTTACCCTCCAGCCAACAAGCCAATGCGAATGTAGGAGCTAATATTGGGAGACATTTCTGAGATAAACTGCGGGGAAGGTGATGGAGTGCCGGACAAGAAGCAACAGCTTTGTGCACTTAGGCTCAGCTTTGTTGACGGGATTCCTCAGAAATCCCTGCTGTACCTCCCAAATGCCTGAAATCTTGAAATATGTTGCCCTAGTATGTAGCACTTCAAGCCTGGGTGAGGAGCCATAATAGATAGATTGCTTTGCAGTTTGACTACAGCCAGCTTTGTCTCAACCCCTTCTCCACCCCTAGAGACTCAAAAAGGGAGGAGGGATTTTCAAGAGTGCACCAGCCCTTTTCCCACATAGTCCTAATTAGAAAATCTACTCTGGGCAGTGGTTCCCAGTGTGAGATCCCAAAACGGGCAATTGCAGCACCACCTAGGAACTTGTTCAAAATGCTAATTTGTACTTCCAAGTATTTTCTACCTTAATTTGTACTGATTTTTTTTGTAAGGGGATATAGAACTAGTCTTAGTTCGTGTAACATTTTTAAGGTATCTTTTAAGATAAAAATTGTCTTTGTTCTAGCATTAATCAAAATTATAGTTATATAGTTACTTTTATAATTTATTTGTTTAGTATATATTGATCACTTAAGAATGTAGGCTTTTTGAGATACAGGCTATAATTCTTTTTATCACAGTTATTAGCACAAGGCCTAGCACATAGTGTGTGCTCAATAAATATTTGTTGAATGAAAAAAAAATGCTGTTCCTAAGCCTTATCCAAGATCTACTGAATCAAACTCTAGGGGTAGTACCTAGCAACCTGTTTTTACAAACCATAGGTAAAGGTAGAGAACCACTTCAGTAGAACAAAGAAAAGTTGCCTCTCACCTTCAGGGCTATTATTGGACATCACTTGAGGAATTCCTGCCTTCTGCACCTGCACCAAAAACTGCTGCCTTAAGTGTAGAAGAACCTTGCTGGGCTGTCTTATGAGTAAGTGTGAAGGTAGAGGGCACGCTCAGCTAAGGAAAGGAAACACTGCTTGGAATGCTGTGGGGGTTACTAGGATAGTCTGAAGAAGGGTAAGCACTACTACCACCCACATGTCCACTCGACACACTGACAGTTTGGCATCAAAACACCCGGACAAACCATTACGGTGGTATCAGACTAGCATGTGCCTCCCTGTGACTCGGGTTGCTAAGCTCTGCTCTCATTCCCACTTCAAAGGAGGCTTGTTTAAGAATTGTTAATGCTTTCTTAATAATACAAGTCAGATGTGTTGGTAAAAAGGAAAATACATGAAAATATAGCTTAAAAGATAAAAATCACCTATAATACCACCATCCAGGGAGAACAGTTATTTAGGTGCATAGCCTTCCAGACCTTTCCGTGCTTTTATAGATTTTTTTAAATGGGATCAACTTGTACAAACTGTTTTGTACCTTTTTCACTTAACACCATGACCATCCTGCTGTGTCAAATGTATTACTGCATCTTTTTAATGGCTGCATGGTATTCCATCGTATGTGCCACATTTTATTAAACTGTCGATCTCTAGGTTGTTTCTAATTTTTCACTAATAAACTGCTTTAAAGAACATTGTGTTACTAATCTTTTATGTGTTCTTAATATTTCCTTTAGATGAGTACTAGGAAATGGAATTGCTAGTGGGAAGAGTATGCCAGTTTTTAAAAGCTTTTGTTACTGCCTCTTCGACCCCTAGAAAACTTAATCAATTTACACTTTTTTATCAGCAGTGTATGAAATTGTTTCATTTGGGAGGGCTTCCAGCTGAATGTTCTTATAGCCTTCTGTTTAAACAGTAAGAGGAAGATAAAAAGACCCTGCAAAATTAAAACCAAGGTCAATCTTAAGTTATCCTGACATTCCATCGTTTACTGGTGTGCCTTCTAGTCTGTATTTTGTCATACTTTGGGAATGTTTGGAGTATTAGCTTGCCTCTTGCTTTTATTCAGCCTCCTGGAAGCACACTATCACCTTTCCGACTCTGGCTGAAATGGTAGGAGCACAATCTTAAGTAGATTGGAATCTTTTAATTTGGGTGCAGGCTTACCATTGGTTTTGGGGAGCATAGTTCCCCAAAACTTTGGAGGGTAGGCAGAACACTGGCTCTCCCACTTGGTTGCCTGGCTTTGTGTCAGTCAACCTCCTTGAGCCTGTTTGCTAATCTCTGGAAAGAATATTATAAGCCTACCTCGTGGGGTTGAAAGGATTAGCGCCTGGCACCTAGTAGATGCTAACTTACTAGGGTTTCCAGCTGCGTATGTTAGAGCAGTTGCCATCGTCAGCCTCTGGAGTAAATGCCACTGCCGAATACAGCCTGCCTTGGAAGCTGTCACAGTAAGTGGGCTTTGCCTCGGACACCCTGTACCCACAAAATCTAGTTCTTAAAGATTTTGTCTCACTTTTCCACACTCCGGTAACCTAACCAGATAAAACGCCCCAACAAGGTGTCTAATGGAAGATTTCAACTACTATGCTCCTGTGGTAGTGTATCAAAGGGGTAAGCATTCTCCAATGGTGAGCTGGGCGGGTCAGCCATGCCCAACTCGCCCTTCTAATTGAAACCCCCCCCCCCCCCCGGCCCACAGCTGACCTCTGTGCTTCGGAGGGCTTGTCCCCCACCTGTGAGAACCTGACGCGCACGGCGCAGCGCAGCTAAGGTGATGGTAATGAGCTAAGTCCCAGCCGCATCTCCAGAACTAGAGGACAGAATGGATCAGTCCATACGAAAGCAGTTTATTTAGAGAAGTATCCGAATTCTAAAATTTGCTCAGCAGTCCTCCCAAAAGAGAGGCATTCAGGGCTAACAGCTAAGTAATCATAGCAGAGCCCCAGATACCAACCCTTTTTCACATTGGGATGAGTGCCGGTAAGTTTATATTAGCATCTGTTTGGTTGATTATAACTTAGAACTACTCGGCCAATAAAAAGTGAGTAGTAAGAGAACTTCAAAGGAAGGCTTTGGGTTTGTGAGAACAAAACAAATGACTGATCATGAGGTGAAAGAAGATGGTCTGCTATTACAAGCAACTTTTCTGGAAGCCAGATGACTCAAGTTTAGGGCGTGTGTTTCTTCCCAGTCCAGTGTTCTAGTCAACTTGAGCTATAGTAGGTGGTCTCAAACATCCACCTACCTTGACACCTGCTTACCTTTTGTATGCAGTTTCCTCTCTTCAGAATAAGCTCCAAGGCTCCCTCCCCCATGAAGATATTCCAGACCTCCTCAGGCAGAATTAATTATCCATAAATATATACATGTAACTCAACTACGGCATTTATAGCTTTGAATTGCAATTGCTAATCTCGCAGAGCTCAAGGTCAGGAATGTCATGTCCCCTAACTGCTAGCTTACCCAAAGCAATCCCCATAGCTGCTTGCAGCATTCTAATTTCCACTCATCTATATTAATGATTCAGACTTGGTGCTGTATTGTGTTTTTGCCCAAAGACACACTGCCCCTTTTGGACATCAATATGATAGAAAACACGTTTACTCCTCTTTGAGAGTAAATCCCATGACAATCTGTCATCATTACTTCCCGTTGACTCTGGGTCATTTTACACAGTGCTCATCACCGATTTGTGTTTTGCAGAGCAGTACTTCATTAGGGAATGGACTTTTTTGCTGGTTATAGGTATACGTCAAGTTAATTTAGGATCAGTCACCTACTTCCATGAAGTCAGGATTGGGCTGTTTACATTGTTAAGCTGCTCTGTGTAAATGTTCTCTGTAGAATGGGTTAACTTTCCTTCCTTTCTCTCTACCTCTTTCTCAGCCTTTTCTACATTTCTGGACATACTCCCTCTCCCTTCTTTCAAAAAAAGTAGATGGTTAGGAAAATATATACCATATAACAGGGAAAAGGTAAATGTGCGAAGGAAAAAAATGATAAAATAGTCCAAAAATGCACAATAGATCTGACTCAGCTGTGATGCATGAGTGACAAATCTGACTCAGATTCTAGCAGCCAAAGCAAAGAAGGAAGCAAAGCGTGTCAAACCTCAGACGGACTGTGCCACAGGGACCCGTGCTGGTTGCTCAGGAGAAGTCGCTCACTAGGGCCGACACTAAAGACAACATCAAGCGCCAAACACAGCTAACTTAACAAGATCAGAGCTCTTGCCCTGACTCAGGATTAAATCTCACATGACCGCTGTACTGCAGTTTTCGTCAACCTGGGAGTACAAAAGAGAAAATGCCTCACTTTAACACCCTGCAATACAATGACTCTGAGACTTCACCTGGCAGATGGTGAGCAAATGGAGGAGTCCCCTTCCCTACAGATCACTAATAACCTCCAGCGATACTTATGTCCACAAACCAGCCCCCCCCCTTTCTACCTACCGATGGAGAGGGGATGCGAGGCCACCCTCCTGCCTCACTCCAGGGCAGCTCCGGGCTCCTCCCCACCTCTCCTATCCCAGTTGCCTCACAAACGTTCCGTGGCCACTGCCAGCGCAGTTGGGTTTTGCAGGCTGCAAGCTGGTTAAAATCAGAAGGTCACCGCTGGCCTCCGAGGAAGCATCCTACAGAAGGGGGGATGGAATGCTGTTTTAATCCATGCAGTTTAATTACAGGCAATAAAGTTGCTCGTTACGACTCAAAGTCCTACAGCGGTTACTTGATAGAGCTCTTTTCCTCTCCTACACAACTCATGGGGACCCAGCTCCCCAGCAGCCTCATGGTGACGGGGATCGGACCCAGGCACCTGTGCTTCTTGCTAACCCCCTAACCCACCCTCTTCAACACCATCTACAGTCCCCAGTGCCTGCTTCGCTGCTCCTTCAGACAGAGATGGAAGCCAGAGCACTGTGGCCTGGCGAGAGGTCATTTCTTCCTTCCCTGTTATATTCAACCGAGGGCCTCTCAGAGCACAAGGCCCTGAGCGCAGGAGCTCTTCCAACGGCGCGCACACAGCCGGTCTTTCAGGAGCGCGTCCCCACGAGGATGGCAGTGGAGGACCAATTCCGGGACTGGACACTTTGCAGACCTGGAACCAAGACTCCCCTTCATCCCATAGCTGGTGTGAGGAAGCTGCTCGCCAGTCCAGGCTATTTCTACCTTCATGATAAGTTCCCTCTTAGGGGTGATGTTCTTCCATCCAACAGCCTGGCTTTGATTAGAACCATCTCACAACATCCACACTTTATATCATATTTGAACCTCAGTGTTGAGAGCACCAAGAGCCCTATCCTATTGCTGGGCTGTAAAATGTTACTATTCCTCTCCTGCCCAGGCAGAATCTTACGACGAAACCACCTCACACAGGAGTAGATTTTGAAATCAAAGAAGCACATTTTTAAATCCCAGCTCTGCCAATGGTCAGCTGTGGGTTGAGCAGGTTACATAACTTCAATTCCTGTTGCTTCACCTGCAAAATACAGATTGAAATACCTACCTCCCAGGTCTGTGGCATGCAGTCATTCTCAAAACGTGGTCCCCCAGCCAGCAGCAGCAGCAGCAGCACCTAAAGGATTTATTAGAAATGTAAACTCTCAGACCCCTAGTGAATCAGAAGCACCTTGTGTTTCGACAAGCCCTGGGGTAATCTGATGCACACGAACTTGGGGAGCCACTGGTTGTAAGGATTAAATAAAACAATGCATGAAATGTCTTGACTCAGTAATTAGCACATCATAAACACCTAACAGTTTCTATTATTCTAGTTACTCTCAGGATTTCTAAAGTAATGAATCAACCACACACCCTTCAGGCAAAGTTCCATATATATTTCTCATCACCGATCTTTTCGTAAGAGTTTGGCAGCTGAAGGTTTGTGGTTCTCTGATGAGAATATGAAGTATGAATCTCTATACTTTAACCAGTCATGTAGAAAGTGAAGTGAGCCCTCACCAGTGTTGCTCAATGGTTAGAGCGTCGGCCAGAGCCCTGAAGGGTCATGGGTTCGATTCCCAGTCAAGGGCACGTACCTGGGTCAGGTTCGATCCCTGGCCCCGGTCAGGGTGCTGTGCGGGAGGCAACCAATCCATGTGTCTCACATAGATGTTTCTCTCTCTCCCCACCCCTCCCTTTTTCCCTCCCCCTCTCTAAAAATCAATGGAAAAATATCCTTAGACAAGGATTAACAACAATAACAAAAAGAAAGAAAATGAATTGAAATAATTTTTACCTAAAACTAACCAATTTAAATCTGTACAGTCATCCTATCTCTGCAAAAAGGAGCACTTAGAGAAAGGGTCAGGACTTTTCTCAGAAAACACCCTGGAGTTCCCAGGCTGGTTTGGCTCCGTGGTTAGAGTATCAGCCCTTGGACTGAAGGGTCCCGGGTTTGATTCCAGCCAGGGACCGGGCCTCGGTTGCAGGCTCGATCCCCAGCCCTGGTTGGGGTGCGTGCGGGAGGCAGCCAATCAATGTTTCTCTCTGTCTCTCTCTCTTTCTCCCCCTTCCACTCTCCGAAAAGCAAAAATATCCTCAGGTGAGGATTTTTAAAAAAGAAAACACTCTAGAGTATGCTTATACACATGGGAAAATGAGACACTGAAGCTTTAATGCTCTGTACCGTGGAATATACACACACCATTTTTTGACCTAAAATTTTTCAAAGCATATGTTACCTGAATCACATGTTGTGGTTACAAAACAATTTCAATTGTGCACTCATAAAATGGCTAACTCTATTCCATGTAACCTCCTGATGAATGCCTCTAGATAAATTTGTTTCATAATGTAACTCT
Organism: Miniopterus natalensis; assembly: GCF_054644295.1. Taxonomy (NCBI): domain Eukaryota; kingdom Metazoa; phylum Chordata; class Mammalia; order Chiroptera; family Miniopteridae; genus Miniopterus; species Miniopterus natalensis. Next base: position 54,346,256 of record NC_142089.1, read on the forward strand.
AGGAAACTAAATGAATTTACCTTTAGGTAGGGCGTTTGGATATAAACCAATTACTTGTCGCAGGAGACAATTAAAGTAATTGTGGTTTTAGAATAGTTCCTCGTAAGCCATTCTTTCTCAGAGCATTTAGATAGCAAGTCCAGTAGAAATTAAATTTGTGGTTACATTGCCTCAGGCAAATTATTCACTTAACCTCGAAGGCCCACAGATTTCTCATCTGTAAAGTGAAACGACTAAACCAGATGATCTCTAAGGTCTTTCTAACTCTTGCATCCTAAGATGTTCTCAACGAGGCAGAGCTGTTCATATTTTAATACTAACAAGCGCTAAACCCTGACTTATTAACTTAAAGACCATGCACCGTTTAGCAGATAGTTGATGGACTGTTTTCTCTATATTTAACTTTAGATGACAAAATTTTTCCATCTAAATTTTCTAGAAGAGACTGAATGATAACTTGTGAGAGATTCCTTTGTATATCCCCCTCTACCTGGACCTCTGAGGACCCACTTTGTGCTTAGACTTTCTAATGAGCACATATGAATATTCAGAATCCTAGACATTACTGAGTATTTACATCTTCTTGAAAAAAATGGCCAGCACTGATTAAGCAGTTCACTCGCATCACCTTTAAACCTGACAGGGAGGTAAGTATGCTTTAACCCTCTGACAGAGGATGAAACAGGGTTTAGAGAGCCAGAGAGCCAGAAAGTGGCAACGCCAGGGCTCATTCTTTGTCTTCCCAATTCCAAAGCCCAAGCTCTTCATCTGTGTCAAACACAGACACCAATTCTTTTTATACATGCCCCAAAATATGGTCAATGGCTCATTTCCTGTACTCCTTCTGGGCTAGTAACTTTTCTTGGGGGCAGAAATAAAGTACTTAACATAAAGTGACTATAAACCACTGCTTAACCAACTAAAAGCCAAGAAAGGATCTTTCAGCCCCATGACCACCACAGCTGAGAGTGCGGAGAAATCAGCCTTGGCTTAAAGCAGGCGTTCCCAGCTGTCTTGTGTTTCAACAACCCTCCAGCGGACTCTGATGCACATGTTTGAGAACCACCTGTTTAGAAAAGCACAGAGAGCCGGTTGGTGTGGCTCAGAGGTTGGGCACTGACCTGTGATCCAGGAGGTCATGGTTTGATTGCTGGTCGGCACAGGCCCGGGTTGCGGGCTCGGTCCCCAGTAGGGGGCGTGCAGGAGGCAGCCGGTCAATGACTCTCATCATTGATGTTTCTCTCTCTCTCCCTCTCCTTTCCTTTCTTAGAAATCAATAAAGATTTATTTTTAAAAAATAAGAAATAAAACAGCATAGAGACTAAAACTACCTTTTTGTCTTTCACTTCAAAGCTGACTTACCTGCAGAAACAACAAAAGAAAATGACAGGCCCCAAAATATTGCCACAAGCTGTTAAATGAAGCTTAATTGTAATACCATTTTACTGATCCTATTAATTAAATAAGTCCTTGCTAATGAGTAATTTGGTGAGCAAGTGAAAATGCCGAGAATATAATTTTGCCAGGAAGAAGGGAAAGAGGCCATGAATTGGAAGAATTTATTCCACAATTCGGCTCTAAGGGCAAACATACTCTATAAATTTGTCTTTTAAAGGTAACAAATCTATAAAACCTTTGTTGTTCTTTCTAGTCAGAGTTTTAGTTTCCATTGAGGGGTTTATATGACCTGTTCGGTAGGACAAGAGAACACCATTAAAAATAAGAAGAAGAAAATAAAATAGGTGCCCAGCCTGGGTGGTTCATCATCCTGTGCACCGAAAAGTTGCTGGTTCTATTCCAGTCAGGGCACATACCTGAGTTGTGGGTTCGATCCCCGGTAGAGGCACATATGAAAGGCAACCAACTGATGTTTCTCTCTTCCATTTCTCTCTCTCTCTGCCTTCCTCCCTCCCTCCCCTCCTCTCTAAGCACGTCCTCAGGTGTGGAGTAAAAGAAAAGAAAAAGTAGGTGCCGTTCACTGGCATTTGCGACATGCCTGTCACTGTGTGGAGTACTTTACACACATTCTCTAATTTCATTCTTACAACACTACGAGGTAGAGAGTGCTGTCCTTGCGCTGCACACGACACAACTGAAGCTTAGATAAAACAGTAAGTGGCGAACCTCCTCCGCTCATGTCAAGATCCCAGAGTCTCTAGAGGTGGTGAATTCCCTAAGCTTTCCTCTCCCTTCTCTAACCCTAATCCCTCCCAGTCCTTAGTCCCAGGACTGTCAGGCACTGGAGGCCAGTGCTCTAGGCCTCCGTCACAACCCAGTCCCACTTTTTCTTTACCTCCCATTGTGGCTAATTTTAAGCTCAATTTCTGCAAACTCTAGCCTTCCAACCCCCAGATAGCTGATCTGGAAGGGCTGCTCAGTTCAGCTCAGTACCTGAGCTTTCCAAAGGGCCTTTTTCAAAGTCAGTTGCTTAAAACTAGGAGCACATTTATATGTTATAAATGGTGACTAGGCTCCCAAGTCAGTGCACCAAAATCCATTTAACCTGTAACATACCTAGAACAGTGTTAACAGTCAGAGCAGCCCAGAAGAACATAGGACTGCTGAAGGCCCCTAAATTTCTCTGAGCCCAGGCTTTTTCACACCCCTTTAGTCCCAGGAGAGTGACAAGAATATAGTAGGAAATAATAACAGGTAGTATTTATTGAGCTTTTACCAAGTGCTTCACAACTATTGTACATGCATTTGACCTTCATAGCAGCTCTGGGAAGTGGGCATGATTACCCTCAAGAAAATGAGGCACACAGAAGTTAAAGGCCTTCCCAAGGTCACAGGGGGCATAAGCAATAAAGAGAGGAACAAAGCCCAGGCAGTGTGGATGCAAGACCATGTGACTAATCAGGGTGCTGCACATTGCCTCAGTGGGCCTTTTTTGCAGGCTGAGGGTTGGGGAAAGGACCCATGGAGACTCTGCCATTTAGGAGCTGCCATGATATGTGCAGGGAAATCACATAAACAAGCAGGTAGGAAGTGACGGGAAGGGAGGCCTGTGGTGAGGCCCTCCACAGTGGTGGGTAAGAGCGTGACATCCACGCAGGCTGCTGGGCCTCAGGAGAGGGGGCGCCAGTGAGGCAGCCCCCCCCCCCCCCCCCCCCCCGAGAGGATGGTGTTGCTTATACCGGAGAACAAGTTACCCTTCTCTTCACAGTTTCTCCTGACTTTGGGCCAGTTCATTATTGCTCTGTAAAATAAGCACCACAACAGTTTTCACCTCTAGGGCCTTTGTAGGAATTAAATGAAATAATTCACCTGAAGTACTCTGCCCTGTGTCTGGCACCATTCACTGAACATGTCCTCTTATAATTTGACCCTTTTCATTACAGCATGATACAGTTGACTCTGGAAAAAGCCAAACCCCACTGGAAAGCCCTTCTCAATAGTCATGGCCAAGGCAAGCTTGAGGGAAGAGGTGTTGTCCCTAAACCAGGATGTGGTGCTGAATGGCAGCCCCAGGACCCACCCTCGGTTGCCTCAGCCATAAGGGCCGCTGTTCCTGCCTCCTTTCCCAGCAAACCTCTTACAGCACCACCACCAAGCCTCACAGAGAACTGGCTTCGGTCCTTTGTTTCTGCTTCTGTGCTCTCAGGAGGAAGGAAGGCAGTCAAGAAAGGCAGGCCCAGAATAACCAGGCTGCAGAACAGGCCATAATTTACCCCGAAATGGTCTCTAATGGTAAAGGCAGGGAGAACAGAGAAGGGAAAACAGATGCCCCTTGAAGTTTTTCATCAAAAACCTAATGAGCCATATTCATGAATGCAATGGCGTTTTATGATCTGCTCTGCAATTCTTTAAAATGTCTAGGTCCAAAGCCAGCCAAGGAGTCTGCTGACCTGAATGTGTTTCTGCAGAAATTTAGAGAAAGCTGGCAGTGCTAAAACCATGTTACAAGCCTTAAAGACATTGAAATCATTACGGTCCCTGAAATGGCTATAGAAAAAATAAACAATAAAAAAATAAAAGAAAATGCATAACACCTTCCAAAGCTTGTTCCGGCCTGAGGGCCTAGCATTCTCTGGACTACTCTACCAAAGAATCTTTACTGGTTCAGCTCAGTGGTTAGAGCATCAGCCTGCAGACTAAAGCGTCCTTGGGTCAATTCCAGCCAAGGGCATGTACCTGGGTTGCAGGCTCAATCCCTGGCCCACCCATGGGAGAGGCAACCAATCGATGTTTCTCTCTCTCTCCCTCCCTCTTTCACTCTCTGAAAAGCAATGGAAAAAATATCCTTGGGTGAGAATTAAAAAAAATAATAAGAATTTTTACTTTGCTGCCTTTCTTTCCCATCTAGTTCTCAGCTCAGTGTCAACTCCCTCCTTTTCAGAGGCCTTTCCAGATCACCGTAGCTAAAAAAAAGCACCCCTTTTTATTAAACATTTAGCTTATCACTTTGGTTCCTGTCTGAACAGCACTCAGAACCTGAAATCTTCTTGCTTACTTGTTTTCCTCCCCCATGAGAGCAGGACCTTGTCTGTCTTGTTCATCACTGTAGCCTCTATACTTAGAAAAGTGAGAACAGTGCCTGTCGCATGGTAGACATGTAATAAATATTAAATACTGAGTGAAACACACACTGCTGCTACACTCAGATTTTATTTTATTTTTCCTGGCAGATTGATCTCAAAGAAAAAGCAGGGTGTTTATCACACATATATAAATGTTACCGAATCCTAGAGGTGACCTAGTCCTAGCTCTCCGAGGCAAGTTAATAGACAAGCCAACATATGGAGCTATTCTCTGTATCAAATTTTACAACTGATGTTGATTTTTGCACTGGAAAGGGACTCCATTTCAATTCTGCTTTTGTTAAAATGACTACATTTATTAACAATCTTATTCTGAAGTACATATCCTTTCCAACAGTGCTTAAAGGTCTATAAATATACCAGGATTTTCTGATAAGAAATTGTAGCCAATTAAGATTATTCTGGCACGAGGTAGTATCTCAATAAATATTTGTGCAATGACTGAGATTTCAATGTTTTTTATCTGTGCAATGTTACTGAACAAATATTCTTTTCTGGCTTCAAATAAGGCAATACTTTGGAAGTATCAATAATCAATTCTTGTCCTGGCTGGGTGGCTAGGTTGGGTGGAGCATCATCCCATACACCAAAAGTTTGAGGGTTCGATTCACCATCAAGGCACAAACCCAGGTTGTGGGTTCGATCTCTGGTTGGGGCATATACTGGAGGCAACCAATGAATGTTTCTCTCTCACATCGATGTCTCTCTCTCTCTTTCCCCATTCCTCTCTCTCTAAAATCAATTTTTAAAAAGACAAAAAAAAAGAAGAAAAAAAAAAGAACATATCCAGGATTTTTTTAAAATTATTTTTAAATCAATTCTTACAAGAAAATAAAAGAGTTAATAGAAGCTTTTATTAGTGAAACAAGTCAAACTATTATATTTTGAACAAGGCCTTTTCCCCCTATAAATGAGACAAACTACAATACTTTACAACAACATACTTATTTTTTTAATATTTTCAAGAAGGAAAGATTTCTTTGGGCATTTAGGAAAGTAAACATTTGGGAAAGAATAACTACAGGAAGTTACTTTTGCAATTTTAGTATAATAACAGGCTTGTCTACCAGGTATATTACCCAGCATTTTTCCTCTTAAAGAATCCATCAGGTACTAGACAACAAAGAATCTTCCTTTAGCAAATGAGGCAGGAAAGGTTTATATTTAAATAGAAAACAAGCAATCTAAAATACCAATCACATGTCACTTTAACAAGGCAATTTATATAATTAGGTGTAAATTATTAATTATCTTCAAATTGATTAAGGTCCTAGCAAAGCTTCAATTGGTCTGACTATATCTCAAGATCAAACTGCACTCATCTGGCTATGAAGGAAGTATCACGATGGGCCCTGGCCAGTGCGGCTCAGTTGGTTCATCATCGTCCTGTGCACAGAAAGGTCGGTCGCTGGTTCGATTCCCAGTCAGGGCACGTGGCCAGACTACGGGTTTGGTCCCCTGTCAGAAGGCAACTGATCGATGTTTCTCTCTCTCCTCTTTCCTTCTTCTCTCTCTAAAATCAATAAAACATGTTTTAAAATAAAATAAAATAAAAGTAAGTATCACAATGGAATTAGGCCCATTTAACTAAAAAAATCTCTTCAATATTACACATTTTCTTTCATTAATAATGAGAATTATTAAGTCAGGGCCATCTTGGTTCTGAGTCTCTCCAGTTTTTTTGGAAGAAGACTCACCATCTCTTTACTAAGTTCTAGCTCAACTTCTATTTCCTAGGCAGCCTCAGGGTGCTTTTCACAATAATCAACAATAAATTTGTAATGTTCCAAAAAAAAATCTAGGTCCAGAGCCAGCTCTCTCTGCTTGCTTCCATCCTGGTGCCGAAACAAGCTTTGCTGTCTTTGCCACTGATGTTATTCTTTGGCCAAAGGAAAGAGAAAAAAAATAGAGGCATGATGGATGGCTCCTAAACTTAACATTTGGTGTTGCCTCCCCTGTTATATATTAGCTGAAGAGGCTGTTGGAAGACACGACAGAGACATTATATGTAAATCAATAACAATTTTTCTTTTGTGTTCAAACCATGAATACTGACTAGCTAATTTTCATGGCGTCTCTATAAGATAAGTGAGCTGTATCATCCTGTTCCGATTCAATTCTTCTTTAGCGTTTTAATCAGCCTAGGCAATTTTATTTTAATTTATCTCCATGAAGTGATTTTTACCAGCACTCTACATTTTCATCAGATTTTCTTGTCATAGCCAGATACAGCCGGCACAAGCGGTTAAGCGCTGCAGGGTGGAGCAGACCGATGAGAATGGAGACCCGAACAAGGCATTGCCATGGCCACTGTAGATGGTTGGAGGGGCCAGATGAGGGACACGACCCAGCTGGAAGTGTCAGGAAGAACAGTCTAGTTGGTGTCAGTACAATCTTCAAAGGAGAAGCCCAGGCAACAGTCACAACAGTTGAGGATACAGAGCATTAAACAGATGTACAGGATTGTCCCAAAATGGGGCATACCCGTTTCCCTCACCCCATTAATGGGGAGCTTAGGTGTGTGACCTGCTTTGTCTAATGGATGCTAGCAGGCACATAAGCAGAGTCTCATAACACATTCACACAATTCCACTTATCATCTTGGGCTTGGGCCAGCACCATGAGAGGACCCGGCCCTGGTTGCACCAGTTCAAACAGGATGAGAGACAGGGGATCAGACCATTAGACCTGGAGCACACGCACAGCTCCGAGCAAGCCGGGGCAGGCGCGCATATTGAGTGTATTATACACAGCAAGCTCTCTGCGGCTTCAAGGCCTTCACAAGTGCGTCTCCTCGGCCTGCATTGCTCTTGTGCTCTTCCTGTGGAAGGCTCAGCCTTCTCACCCTTCCAATCTCAGCTTCAGGGACCCCTGCCCTGACTCTCCTTCAATCTAAATGATGTCCCTCTCTTAATTCTTTCTAAACACGCTGGTTCTTTTCCTTCATTGACCTTCCACAATAATGTGTTTATTGTTTGTCGTTTCCACTAGATTGCATTCCTTGAAAGCAAGGAGTATTCCTTCAACATCATTTAGTTTGAGCACAGTCCTAGCGTATTTTTTAGGTCCTTAGGAAGCATTTGTGGAATGAAATAGACCAAGCACTCTGATGGGGGATGTGGCAGTAACTACGACAGTGATGAACAGAGCCCTTCCCTCAAGGAGCTTTGACTCTTCAGGGCCAGAGCACCAGCCACTGCACCGTGGTGGACTCGAGCTACTTAATACCTTGCTGTCTATTGTCAGAACTGACCTGAGAGATTGAGGCAAGAGGTCTGAGTGGCTACTGCTGCATAACAAATGATGCCAAAATTTAGTGGCTTAATAGAATGCAGGCTGTTCAGGGGGCAGATAATTTGTATCCCCTACGTTGCCGACCTCCTCGCCTTCACTTCTTGTGGCTCTGTGGCCTCCCTATGCGGGACTCTCAGTGTCTTGTCTTTTTCCTCCTGGAAGGCAGCCTTTTCCCCCCCAAAGCACTTCATCACCCGGCCTCTACCTCCTTTTCTCTCCATCCAATCTTAACCACCCTGTATCCCATCTCTTTAGGTTTAGGGCAACTCTACAACTAACCAGATAGATGCATCTGGCTTTCAGAGAGATAAGTACCACTTATAGCTTACTAGGGACTTTCTGTGTCTTAAGTCTACAATGACAAACACATGCCAAGCTTTCCATCGTGAATTCACAGGGGTACTGTGAAATATTTTAAATTTTAGAGGGAAACACAGAGACATCTGTGAGACTCTGCCCAAATTAAGCTATTTGGACTTAACCACTTAATACACAGAACTGTTAGATGTTTCTTTCATCCTAGAAGAGCCATGGGAAAAAAAAAAATATGCCATGAACTGAGAAAGTTTGGGAAATTCTGCCTTAGACCAAAGAAATAGGTAAGAATAACATTTGGAGAACCTCAGCAAGCTCTGGAGAAAAGCATTTGTGGGGAGAAGACCCCTTCAGGAGCCCTAAGACACACCATGTAGGTGGGTATCCACTCTTCCAGTGGCTCAAGATGTCTACCTGCCAACAAATTCCTCACTCCAGGACCATCTTCCCCTTAAAAGTGCAGCCTGATCATAACCCTGTCGACAAGGAGGCATGTGCTTAGAGATTATGAGATTCAGTGGTTAGAGATGGGGAGAGCCTTCCCTTTATCCCTTCTTGTTGGGGGAAATGAACAGAAACCAGCCAGATCCTGGATGCATTTCCACAAAGTCTGACCTTCCTAGACCATGTTAAATAGCCTCCCCTTCCCTTCCACTATCCAGATCCCATCTCTTTCCTTACAACCCATAGTACACCTGAAACTAATATAATATTTATGTCAACTGTAATTTTAAAAATACATGGAAAAAAAGACCCAGGCATATATAAGGTACTTATTGTTTATTCAGCTAACCCTTGAACAACAGGGGTTTGAACTGCATGGGAACTGGGCAGGTTCACTTACACAGCAATTTTTTCAGTTGACCTGTGCAGTTCAAGCCCACATGTGCCTACTATATATATATATATATATATTTACACATGTGCAGGGTGGGGCAAAAGTAGATTTACAGTTGTTCATATGGAAAATAATACAATTAATAAATAATAATATAGGAATAAACTGTATTTTGTGTTCTCACAACTGTAAGCCTACTTTTGCCCCACCTTGTATGTGTACGTGTGTGTGTGTGTGTGTTTATATATATATATATATCTCCTGAATCTGAATTCTCCATAGAGTGCAAGCTCCGTGAGGGCAGGAATCTGTTTTGCTCACTGCTGTATAAGCAGTTCCTGTAGGAGCGTCTGGCACATAGTAGGAATACAATAAATATATTGAATAAACAAACTGCAGTTTCATGAGAGGACCAGGTCCTAATGCCCATCACCCACTGAATGAATTAACTTCTCTCCCAAGCATCAAGAATGGCACTGCCTGTGTCCCCATTCTTAGAAGGAGAAAACAGTCAATCAAACCACCTTCTGTGTGCTGTGGTTCAGATGAGGAACTCTGGCTGAGAAAGGCTGAGTTCATGAGTGAATGAGTGGATGAAAGTCCCACTTCTTCCAGAGAAGCTGCCTTCTCTGGCCATCCCATTTCAGGGTCAGTTAGTATGTTAATAAGATTAACAAAACTTTTTATTTCCTCACAAATGTAGTAACTCTCCCTGCCTCTATTAAGCATGTATTGGGTTGGAAATGGTTAAGAGTGAAAGGCTCCTGCTTAATGATTGGTGTGCACTTAGGAGAGGGTTGCTCGACCATTACTGTAAGGTGACTTTTGGGACCCCGTAGCTAATAGCCCTGTAAGCAGATCCAGCCTTTTAAAGATTTCAAAGAAGGCACACACACAATCAGGGCTGCAGTTCTAAGTACTGTCTGGTCCTGATAAGGCTGGCTGGGAACGCCCTGTTCTACCCTTTCCCCAAATCAAATGCTCTTTGAGAGCCGGCCAAGCATTTAAGACCAACCAAGCAGTACTAAGTGCATTATCTTGTCTAAGCAAAGCATGAGAAATAAATTAAGATTCTTGCTGACCTCACCAGCTTAAAAAAAATAAAAATAAAAAATTACCTGCTCTTACCTAATGTCTGGTCAATGTCCTAAAAAGAATCTTCCTCATTCCTTTAAAATTGTACTTAGGCTGAAAAGATTAGGTTTTTTTCTGCACTAAGTTCCTTTCTGCAAGGATGCTTCTGTTCAACGTTCTTTGGCCTTTTCTAAACCAAGCTCTCGTAAGGGCAATGGAATTTTCATAATTAGTTTACACCTATAAGATCTATCCTAGGAGCTGGGAAGGCAGTTCCCTGAGTCATACAGGCCAAGGGTAGATAACTGAAAAGAAAACCAAGATTTTCTTAACAAGGAAGCAAGGAACCAGTAGTGTCCCTTATGAAGGATTTTATAGGCAGAACAGACTTTTAAGGTGAAAATAAACTTCAATTATTTTCTAGGGTTGCACTTTCAGGATGTTCTATGTCAGCTGCAGTGACTCAATGACTACAGGAAAAATAATTTTTTAAATCTAGTTGTTTCCTTAAAGTGTAGCTTTTTAACTACTGCATGCCATCTATGTGGAAGTTACATATATCAGACTTCACATACCCAACAACATGGTGGAAATTAGTGACAAATACGTGATTATACACCAAGCTGAAAGTGCAAAGCTACGGACAAAGCCCAATAGCTGGACAGAGGAGAAAGTGTTTGTTTCCAGCTGGGGGAACTTAGGGGGACTAGCACAGTCCCTGGTACATAGGACTATCTTACCCCTCTTAGTCTTCTTTTTGAATTTCTCTTGTTTATTATTTCGTTTATTTAAAAAAAATTTATTAAGATCCTCTCACTCAAGAGAAGATGTATTACAAAGATATATAAGAAATAATTCATGTTATTGAAGAGTTTACTGACTAATAATGGAAGAGACCAACATGTAAACAAACAAGTGCCGTGGCATGAGAAACATCCCATAATAGAAAAATTGAAATAATTTTATGGGAATTAGAAAAGGTGAGAGATTAACATCGATTAAATCCTGCTTTGTTCCTATGGCTTAAAATCCGGATTTCTTCATGGGGCTTTCAAAGCCTTTTCCAACCTTCCTCATTGTCCAATCTGCCCCCCTTCTGCTCCCCAGCAAGAAAGATATTAGATCTTCTCAGGCCGAGAGGCGGCCAGTGTGATTGTCCCTGCCACTCCATTGATTCCTGTCCTAAGGTGAGGCTTATCACATTACCAGCATGCCAGTGGGCACACCTGGTACAAGCTGGAAGTCCTTGCACATGCCGTCAACAGTGAGCAGGTGACCAGACAGCCTTTCCCTGCCGCTTCACTTGGATCCATTCTCGTGGCGAACACGCAGCCCCGTCTCGCACCAGCACATGGCAGACCGCCCCAGGCCCGCCTCGCCCCGCCGAAGCCCCAGAACAGTTATCTTCACATTTTCTTGCATTTTCTCCTACGTTTAAAAAAAAAAAAAAACAATCTATGTACACCCTACATAATTTTAAACTGACATCAAAAAGTTTTTATCATAGAACATAGATGCATAGTCCATGGACACAGACAACAGTGTGGTGAAGGCCTGTGGGTAGGGGGCTGGGCAGAGGGGGTCAAAGACGGGAGATGGGGGGCATCTGCAATAGTGTCAACAATTTTAAAAGATCTGGTTTACCCCCATTACAAAAAAATTTTTTCATCGTATGTTTGATTTCAAACATACTCTGTGATGTCTATAGGCTCTGAATATATTTTTTTCAAAATCTTGGAGCTGAACACTTAGTTTGTTCAGTTTACAGACAGTATCTACCATATAACTTTGCAAACCCAGTTTTTATTGTCAAGTCAATCGTCTCAATCAGAATCACTTTCTGTCAGAAAAGGTCTTCATTTTTCAATTCAAATAAGCATGTTAATGCCCACCCCTGTGACAACCATCTCAGTTTTGAATTCTAACTGGAAGATAAATGGATGGATGATTGGATGGTTGGTTGGATGGATGGATGGATGGATGGATGGATGGATGGATGGATGGATGGATGAATGGATGAATGGATAGATAAACAAGCCCTCAGAGTCTTTAACAAGAGTCTGTCTCTTGATTGAAATAAGAGACTACTCCCTTCAATATTCTCTGCTGGTGCTCATAGAATGGCCCCTTGGGAGCAAGGCATCCTGGAATTGCCCCTTTGTTTGGTGCCTTAGATCAATCACATTCATAAGACTTAGGATGAGTGAGAGATTTGTCTTTTATTTGTAAAGATGGAGATTTAAAAGAGGAAGTGGGAAGAACCAGCAGATCACAGACTCGGCGGGAAAGAGTACAATTGGAATTTAAGGACCTAGAAACTGATTCTCTTAAAATTATTTTAAGGGCCCCATGGAAAGTCACTTGCTCTCCTCCAATGGGTAGGCATTCCTTGGATTGTACACGGCCAGCCTGCAGTCCCATGAAGAGGCTCAAAATTCAACGCCACACATGGAGTTGGGTGTATTAGAACAGTAGAGCTTGCCAGATTTCTGATCCATATCTTGGTTTTAAGAAACTCCCTCATGGTTATAGGCTTAATCCCCCTGAGTTTTCTGTTGCCCATTGACTGTGACTTATTTTCATTTTGTTTCCTGGATGGAGGTTAAACTCCTTGCATGAAGAGGCTGTGAAAATTTATTTTAGCTTCTCTTCTCCTTTCCTCTGAAAAGAAAATCCTAGATGAAGCATCTCTTTCTGGGTTGAAAGTTATCTGGAAAACTACCTTGGCAATTTAAGGGTGGGTTGGTGAACAAAGCTACTGAATCTGGAGTTGGACCTTCTTACTGACGAATGATAGTCAAGTAACTTACGGACTTGAAGTTATTGGATGTGAAAAAGTGTGAGGAGTCTCCCCTGCCCCAACCCAGACCACACACACCTCTGTAGGGATAGGAATATCTGTGGGAAAAGGTGCTTCTTGTTCTAGGGTGATTTCAGTCTTCCATCTTATGAAAATTTCCTACTGGACTTGCTGGAAAAGTAGAAAATGCTGTATTTGCTGTAGTCTACAGTCATGGGACATGTTGAGCTGCCCACCGACTTCAATTCAGTTCAGCCACATTTATACACTCTGTGTACCTAGTAATAAAATGAAAGAGACGGATTTCTGCCCTGAAGGAGCTCACAGGTCATAGGTGAGGCTGAGGTTTATACACACAATTGCAGTTATAATGGCTGCCATTCTAACCACCTACCCAAGAACTGCTTAAAAATGGTTTGCAAGATGCATTGGAAGTTGGCCACTTGGCTCCCCTGTCTGGGTCCCGCCTGGTTCTTGCCCAGTTCTACCCATCCCAGTAAGTATCCAAGTTCAATTCTCCCTTCCAAAGGGAGTAACTTCATAAAGAACTTCCCAGTTGCTCTTTGGTGTTGCTTTGTGGCACATTCCTGGTAAATTAATCTCAAAACTATTCTATCCTGATAACAAGATACTATTTCTTCACCATTCCAGAAACCTAATCCAGGTTTCTCATCCTGCACTGTTGGATATATGATGGGCGAAGTATTCTAAGTGATTTCGGAAGTGTTTTCTCTTTCCTGAGGGCTTGAGAAATGTAGCTTTGGGATGTGAATCTAGAGCTTCTGGGACAGGCAGGTGCTCCCGGACTTAGGATTTAATGTAGTGATAGTTGCTGCAGTTTAATGTAGTGACAGGTCCTGTGCGCCAGCTGACAGGGAGGTTACTGTCTTTCCACTGGGGCACCTGGCTATCCCTTGAAGGAGAGGAAGGTTTGAGAAAGTGATATTCTCTCATTTTAAGAACCTAATCAGGAGCTGAATCAGAATACCATTTGGCAGTTCCTTCATGAGTGATTCTCTAAGGCTAACAAAAATGTTTTGATGAAACAGGTGATCAGTTTGCATTTCCTATCTAGGTAAAAAAAAAAAATTTTTAATACTGGAGTTATAGTCAAAGGAATAGAACACTTATGACCTTAGATATGATATATAAAACAAGATTATTGAGGGCAGGAAGGGATTTTTGTACCTGAAAGGTCTGAAACATCAAATGAATGAGCCAGAACTTGGGCCTCATTCTGGCTGCCTTTTTTGTTGTTGTTTTTAATGTATCAGATACCTTAGGCTAAATTTTATCTGACTTAACCAAAGTGGAAGGGGGGGGAGAGGTTAATGTATCACCTAGGAAAGATCTTAGCCTTCCACCAGATTAACAGTCTAGAAGCAAAAATGAGATTCCCCCCCCACCACCACCCCTTTTTTTGAGAATAAACATGTTTATTCGAGGGAGAAAAAAATGAAAGCTTTCTCTTTACCAGACAGCAGCTGAGGAGCCAGGTGCAAGCTCTGGCCGACAGGATGATTCTCTCCTCCCCTACCACCATTCTTCCCAGCTCCTGTACCCCACCCTCCACCCCAACGCTCTTCCCCACTCCATCCCCATTAAAAATCAGCCAAAAAAAAAAAGTTACTATGACTAATTCATAAAGGATTAGAGCAGATGTACAATCTTCATATATTTTAGGTTTGGGTCAAACTGACTCTTCTTAACTGCTCTTCCTAAAGCCCAGTGATAATCCTGTGTCTTCCGCCTGCCCCCTTCCTATTCCTTTCCCAGGCATGCTAATTAAAGTTCCATGGCCAGGACTGCAAAGGGACTTGAGCTGGCTCTCTCCGATGGGTCCCTTAGCTATACCTCCAGCCCCTGCTTCCTAATTGGACATGCCGGCAGAAATCAATGCAAAGCAACTTCTGTAGGAGCAGCTGCCAAGGCCCGTTCCCTTCCCACCGGTGCCCATCACCCCTCCTCAAAAGAGGATATTTTTCTCTTGTCACATTCTTGGGCAATATTTCAGGAGCTTACTCATCCTGCCACTCGCTTCCTCCAGCCCCATTCCTCTGCGCCCAAAAGAAGACATTAGGAAGGAAACATGAGAGACTTTATTTTAGCCTAATTGAACAATAGCCCTTATTTCATCTTGAGTAAGACAAATGGGCTGTCCGACTTCACTTCTCACTTTATCCGTAATGAGGTTCCTCTCCCAACTGTTTACTAAAGTATTAAAAAGCACTTTGCAGCACCTGCTGGTATAGTCCATCAAAGAGAGCCAATGGAACAGATGAAGACATATGAGAGAGTCGGAGAGATAAGGTGCCTTTTATGAAACTTCAGGTTCCAGACCTATTAGAAAGAACTGCTTTCTGCCCATCCCCCACCTCCTCTATAAATTCAGTGGCAGGGGAGGGGGAGGTGAGTCTTTTTCCCCTTGGTAGCAAAGTGGTTTCTATAGGGCAGGACAGCATCTGGCAGGTTTTCCCAGGGTCAGACCAAGGTGGGTAACTAATTGCAGCCATTAGCATCCAGGTGGTAAGAAATTGCCTGAATTGCGAGATCCTAATAAACCATTAGCCTCTCTATCCTGGAGACACTTTTGTGGACCCTTCTCTCACCCACTGTGATGAAATACACGACTATTCCAGCTCAGGCTCTGTCCCCAGCCGTTCCTCAGAAAGATGGGCACATTCAGATGCTGATTGCTACAAAGGTGAGCACCCGGGAGCAGACCCTGCTCAGGTTTCTGACACTGAGTGTGCCCTGTGACCTGACATGAGTCACTAACCTTCACTGCCACACAATTTCTTCCCTTACAGAACAGGGAGGAAACATGTTACACTGACAACTATCCTGGCGTGGGTGATGAACAACCATCTGTTCGATGTATTGAGATTTTTATGTAAGAATCAAGTGTGGATACTTTATAACATTACAGCCACAACCTTGTTCAAAGCTTTCATTCAACAAGTGGAGGGCTCACTACACTCATACATGTAGTTGGAAGAGAGATAAGACATAGAAACATGAAAAGTGAAATGAAAGGCATAGTTATGTTGGAATGGCAAGTCAAATTTCTACTCTTCATCCAAAACCCCACCAATGCCCTTTCCTGGCTGCCGTCTTTGGTATCTAAGGTAAACTGTTCATTCCATAGCTCATCAAAGCCTCTTACCTTCTACTGTCATCTGCCTGTTCAGTCTCCTCTATAGACTGTTAGCTTCATAAAGAAAATACTGTGTCTTATTTATTTCTTTACCCCACAGTCCCTAGTGTTGCTCCTGGAACATAGTAGGCATGCAATGTTTATGCATTAGTAAATGGATGGAGTCAATAAATAAATGCTGAATACTGACCATAAATTCCAGAAGAGAGGCAGTTATGCTATGGTTGAAAAAGTCCTAAAATAGGAGCCACAGCCCTAGGTGTAAATCACCAACCTGTCATTCTATAAAAGCCTGACTTTGGGCTCTCTGAGCCTCAGCATCCACATATGAAAAATAGGTATGCTAATACCTGAACAGAACAGGGTTATTATGGGAATTAAACGAGATAATGTAGGCAAAGTACTGCTATATATATTTTAACTTTTGTATCCTGTGCCCCTTTACCCCTTTAATGGTTGGAACACAGCATTGGAGTTCAAGGAGATACCCAAGAAGTAACTACATGTTTCTAGGTTATCGAAAGAAGTAAAAAATCATAAACCACAGGAGTAGATAAATTCTCAGAGAGAAAGAGAAGAGAAAGAGTCTGATGATAACATTTTACAAATACCCACAATTACAGAGGGTAGCGTTAAAGAAAAAATTATTCCAACACTGGTTAAAATGATAAGAAAGACTTTATTCAGGACTGCTGCAATGGAATCAAGACTGTCACTCTAGGAGAGAGGTAGGACTCAACTCAAAATACAGTAAGGGCAGCTGGGGAGCAGGCAGCTCTAAATGTGGGGGTCATTGGATGGAAAAGTACTAAAAGGTGACATCAGTGGGAGGAGGATTCTTGCTACACTGATTCAGGGTTCTTCCTGGAGGCAAGCCAGGGTGATCAGGGGGCTTAGGGGTTTGAAGAGGGTGTAATTCTCACTAAAATGACAGTAGGGCTTTTGCTAAAACTGGACTGGAGAGGTCAAAAACAGGGCCCAAGGAAAAGGCCTAGTCGAGAAGAGGGCTCAGAGAAGCCTAACTGAAGTTTTGTCAAGGAGAGTGTCTTTGTCAAAGGGGAAATTGTAAGCTAACAAAATGACTAAAGAGAATAGTGTGTCATGGAGGCAATTCAAGAAGAGAAAGGTGAAATCTGTGGAATGGAATGACAAGGTCCAGGAAGACAAAGACTAATATATATCCAGCAGTATTTTGGCTTCTGGGTCTTAAATTTGAGTCATTAATTATAACTTTTTTTGGTTTGGTGATTATCAAAATTCTCAATGTATTTTCAACAGTCTATTTATCAACAATGAAAGACACACTTTATGGAGAAAGAGGGAACTTATGAGTATGTCCTTCTTAAAATATCATATTTACAACCACACACTATTCTTTCCAGGCACAACTAGACCAGAACAGAAACAGTGGTGGTATAACTTCCTCTGTTCCAGATGTGCTACTTCCATTTCCTCCTCTGGTTGAATTCATGTTTGAGCAACCACATTTTGCTTCTGGCTCATACAGAGTTTGTGGTTGACTAAAACAACATTACTTTTTTTTTTTTAACATAAACTAAGTGAGAGGCTGTTTAACAGTATATTTGCCTCATTAATGATTTTGAAACTAAGTTGAGATTTCATTTGTACCTAATAAGTCTGAACTTTTCAAAAGTATTGATTCAGATATCCAACTTTTAGTTACCCCTCTTATATTTCTGTCACCTAAAAATTCAATTATTATGCCTTCTGTGTCTCCACACTTTTGATTGTTTAAATCAAATAGCCCTACACTAGAAATCTAAATCCAGTTAACTGTTTACTAATCCACCTTGTGATATTTTTGTTTAACTGCCTAGTATTAATTAAAACAAAAATCTACTAAATTGAGAGCTCCTCAAGGGCAAGAACTGTGCTTATTCGTCTTTATCTGCCTCTCCTCTAGCCCAGGGTCTAGGACTATCGTATCTCTTAATCTATACTTTCTCTGCTTTTTGGGGCGTTGGGAAGGACTTTAAGGATAATAACATTTTTGAAGTAGATTTTTTTCAGATTGTCCCTGGATTTGTTTAATTAATTTCCCCACGTTTAAATTCAGGTTAGACATTTTAGCAAAAATACTGAATAAGTTATGGAGTGACAGCAGCAAGATGGCAACATAGGAAGCCCCAGACTTTGTTCCCCCATAGAAATACTAACTTAACAACAATATACAGTCAAAAAGCTTTATGAGAACTCCAGAAACCAGTTTGGAAGTTATAGTACCCCAAGCAAGTTCAAAGCCAAGAATAGCCAGCCACATCAAAATTGTCAAGAAAAGCTGTTTCATTTCAACTGCATCAATACGTCTAGTAATGATGAACCTCTTCAGCTTTTGTTCACCTGAAACCTGCCTTGTATGTGATGAGAAAGCAACTCATCAGTTACAAAGAAACTTCCACAAGAGTATCAGCAGATTTCTCAGCGGAACTATTGCAGGTAAGAAGGGGCTGGACTGATATATTTAAAGTGCTGAAAGAAAAAAACCCTACCAACCCAAAATACTATATTTAACACAGTGTTCTTCAAAAATAAAGGAGAAATAAAGACCTTCCTAGATAAACAAAAGCTGAGAGAGTTCATCATCACAAGACCTGCCTTTACAAGAATTGCTAAATGGAGTCCTTCAAGTTGAAACAAAAGGATACTAAACAGCAAAACAAAAGCATATGAAAATATAAAACTCTCTGGTAAAGGTAAATATATAGACAAATACAGAATATTATTATACTGTGATAATTCAGCTATAGAATTTAAAAGATAGAAGCATAAAAATAACCATGACTATAAAATTAGTTATTTGACACAAATTTTGAAAAGATGTAATTTATGACATTGATAACATAAAGTTGGGGGGAGACGTAAAGGATTAGAGTTTTTGTATGCAACTGAGGGAGATTTCAATACCACATTTTCAATATAGATAGATTAACCAGAGAGAAGATCAATAAGGAAACAGAGGACTTGAACAACAGAAAATAACAATTGAACTTAACAGACATAACACTCTATCCAACAACAGCAAGAGTGCAGGTTCTTCTCAGTTGCACAAGGAACATTCTCCAGGATGGGTCACATGTAAGGCCACAAAACAAGTTTTAACAAATTTAAGAAGATTGAAATCATACCAAGTATCATTTCTGACCACAATGGAATGAAACTAGAAAACAATAGCAGAAGCAAAACTTGAAAATCCACAAATATGTGGGAAATGAACAATATATACTTGAACAACCAGTGGGTTAAAGAAGAAATCACAAGGAAAATTAGGAAATGTTTTGAGACAAATGAAAATGGAAACACAACACACCAAAACCTATGGGATACAGAAAAAGCAGTACTGAGAAGGAGGTCTGCAGTAGGAAATGCCTATATTACAGGAGAAGAAAAATCTCAAATCGACAACCTAATTTTATACCTCAAAGAACAAGAAAATAAACCCAAAGTTAGCCAAATGGACTAAGCACTGGCACTAATAAGATAGTCTCTACCATTCGCAGCTTCCAGTCCCACTGGGGTGCAAGTGCTTAGGGGCAGTTCACTGTGCCAGACCGCAGGGGCTGGGGGATAGGGTAGGGACGCAGGAAGGGCACTAAGCCTCAGCCACCCCTCCTAGGCTCTTGGCACTTTACTCACACTCATCCTGTGTGACCTCTTTCTCGCCCCTAATTTGAGTTGACTTAAATAGAAAATAGATGAAAATAAAGAAGATACAATTAATTAAAGACCACTCATGGAGATACAAGAGTCAAATTATGTAGATGCCTTGAAAAAGTGGCAGTAGAGCATAGGGAGAAAGAGCATAGACCCTGAAGTCAGAACTGTCTGGTTTTTCTGCTCACTTAACCTTTCTGTGCTTCAGTTTCCTTATCTATAAAATGAAATATAGCCCAGCCGGGCGTGGCTCAGCAGTTGAGCGTCGATCCGGGCGATCGGGGTTCAATTCCCTGTCAGGGCACATGCCCGGGTTGCGGGCTTGGTTCCCATTCCGGGGCGTGCAGGAGGCAGCCGATCAAGGACTCTCTCATCGTTGATGTTTCCATCTCTCTCTCTCCCTCTCCTTTCCTCTCTCTGATATTTAAAAAAATTAATAAAATAAAATAAAATAATAAAATGAAATATAACAGTACCTCCCTCACAGGGTTGTCTGGAGGTTACATGAGATACTATGATAAAGCACTGACTTCTAGCAAGCTAGTGTGTTAACTACTATTTTTATTATTTGGATCTAGGCATGGTCCTTTTTCTAAATTATAAATAATTTATAATTAGTAAGGCATGTGGAGAATTTCTCCTGCTAAAATGTGGAGGCGGCTAATGGTTACCTCTTCCCCAGTGACAGAACTGAAATCTTTTTATCCCTGGTTCATGGATGATTTGGGCCTAATTTTCTGACCCAAATCATCCCCTGTGGTTGAAGACAAAGCTGCTCTCCCCACAGCACCCAGAAGCTCAGAAACTTTATCTTTTCCTGGAGCTGCATTTATAAAAATATCACCAGCACATCTTTCTGCTTTAGTTCAGATTTCCTTCTGGTACTGAAAGTTGCTTTCTCAAATTTTACTTGAAATAAGTAGGTATGCACTGGAACCTGGATACCTTGTAGCTATTTGTTTTGGTAGTGAGATCTGACCAGGAAAGAGCTTGGTAGGTGTATGGCAAATGGGAACATGGGAACGTGGGCCCTTCCCAAGCTCCAACTCCCCCTCCCACCCTGTGGGAAAATGATGAAAGCCTTCAGTGAGTGTGCTGTGGGACTGACCTTAGGAGCCTGGCCAGCTCCTCGGTCAAGAAATGGCCAAACAAAAACTGCTCCTGGATGGGAGCCCGGACTGTAAACAACGGCAGCGAAACAGCTAGTGTTAAGATCTCACACAGCTTGCACACGAGCATGTCCCCCTCCCCTGCATACTCTATTTTGCTTTGTTTTCTGTGCTCTATATAACCATGTACTTCGAAAGCCTGGGTTGTGGTAAAATTTCAGTGGCCAGCTGCCCCCGGTGTGGCCCATCTGCAGGCCAGATGGGACTTGATGGAAAATTTCACGTCAATGTTCCTCTCTCTCTCCCTTCCCCTCTCTCTAAAATCAATAGCATATGCTTGGGTGGGGGTTAAAAAATAAATTAATTTCAATAAAAAATGTTAAATATACCTGTACCATGTGACCCAACCATTTCACTCCTAGGTATGTACTCAAGAGAAATGAAAGCATGTGTCCTGATATACAAAACAAATACAAACGACACAGATAATGAGCTGAGTGAAAAGAGCCAGATGGGGGGGAAATGGTATATAATGTATGATTCCAGTTATATAAAACTTTAGGAAATCCAAACTAAACTTTAGTGACAGAAAGCTGGTGGTCACCTAGGTGAGGAAAGGGGGGTATGGAAATGGCTGGCCATGGAAAGGAGGGCTTCAGAGAGGCAGGAGGAAACGTTTGCGGGGGTGATCCTGACTGTGATGATGGATTTTCACAAGCATGTGCATATGTCAAAACATAAGTTATACACTTTAATCATGTATAGTTTATGGTATGTCAACTATACCTCAATAAATATCAGAGGGCGTACACTATTTTTATTGGAGAATGGGCTTGACTGTGTTTTCCTTAATACTCAACCTCTTTTGTCTAATATATAATTTTTAATATATAGAAATCAACCCACCGCACTTTTTCTCTCCTTATATTGCTGGTATAAGTAATATACCAGCCCTCAGTAGTTAGTAACCAGAGTTCCAGAGATCTGCTTGCACCCTCAGAATACATCTTGACAGCTGCCAGTGGGTAGAGGTCATCTAAGCCGCAACTGCTCCAACAGCTGAGGGAAGCTGGAGAGTTAGTGAGAGATGAGGGCAGGGAGACTGGCACACACCTGCCACAGGGTGCTGGGCTGAAACTCAGCCCCCACTTGGGGTCAGATGGGGATGACTCATGCACCATAATAAGGACACAGAAAACTCATCTTTTGTGGCATTTCAGCTCTTCTCTCAGATCCTCTTGACCTCTTAGCCTTTATAACCTTTGGGGGAACCCGTTGTATTTATCTGCCTGCCATTCTCTGAAATTTGCCCGCAGAAGAAGGGCTGGTTTGCAATTCCTCCCTTTGTTCCTTAAAGCCAGAGAAAGAGGATCTTTGACCTCTGTTTCTAAGCACAGTAAACAAAGGCCTTCTTGGCTGCCAGTTAGCTCAAAGTGCTCATTAAGCAAGAAGTTTTCTGGCCAGTGGTTGAAATGACATCATGCTTCCTCCTGGAATTCAAGTAGAGATAAAAATCAGGTCATTCAATTCACAAAGAGAGAATGCTCCCTTCTCCTACCAGCATTCAGCAGTTGCTGATTTTCAAAGAGATCAAGGAAGATTTGAACTGCCTTTTAAGAATGTCTCTTAAACTACTTCCACTTAATTCCCGATAATATGCAAAGGTTTTTCCACTCCATAATGCCTGGTATCAGAGAGCAGGGGGTGCTACTCACTTACCTTTCCTGAGTTTTTAAATGGAGTGTTTAACCAGACCCTGCAGTGGGCCAGTGGGTCTCATTAGCTGATGAGGACAACCCTTCAGGGCTCCCTAACAAAGCACAGTGGAAGGAAGAAATTTATTATCTTTTTCTTTTCGCATCATTAATCATGATTTGACGTGGGGAAGAAAAAGATATTGCAATCTTAAAGAAGTCCATTCAGATTCCTTTAAGTTAAAACCCAAAAAAGTAAAATTTTCCAAGGATGGTGATCTCTGTCCTGTGTTATTTATTTTTTAAGACCAATATAGAGATCTTTTATTGACTTCATTCAGTGACTCATGAAACAGGCAGCTATACAAAATAAAAGACTTTTATAGAGAGTAAGTAGCAGAAACAAAGCAAAAAAGTGGGTTGACTATTGCAAGGTCACTTTCTTTTAGGGGATGACAGGGGTCAATCAGGCAGATTACCTCACTAACGCTGACCAGGTGATTCCTGATTGACTGGTTTAAGATTTGATTTCCGGGAGAGCTGAAACTGTAATTAAGCCATGGCTTGGTGACGTGATTCCATTTGAGGCCTGTTGCCTTATCTTAACACTAATATAATTGATGTTTTCCCAAAGACCCTTTGCCAATAAGAAAAATCTGGAGATCACAGGTTTGTAACCAGCTTCCAGATCTAGAATTTTCAGATAAGTTCACAAAAATGCTAGATACACAATAAAAATTAAAACAGAAAAAAACAAAATACCTGCATGAGGGGAAGTTTGTTTTTGATAATCTGTGTTACATTTTTTATTCTATATTAAAATGTACAGCATTTCTTATTTTTAAAAATGGCTTCAAAACACATTTTGGTGCCAAAAAGGTAAAGTTAACATTTTAAAATACATTGTAAACATACACATTTCACAAATTTTTGATCTACCACTAAGAATGTGGCATTCATTAAGCCATAGGTAACTTAGCCATAGATAAACCACCTTAAAATTCTTCTGTTCAGAAAAATGATTCCAAACTTGGAAATACATAGAAGGATAATTGGGTGACCTTTTGATCATGCAAGGATATTTTCTAATAAGCCCATCTAATGAGGGTAGTCTAACATCATTTGACTATTATCAATTGATCAGAAGCGCAGACCTTTCACAAGTCTACAACATGAGAGTTTATCTCTATAGAAAGCTGATAAGTTATGATATCTGTTCCTCTACGTGATAATATAACTCAAAGGTTATGATATTGTTGCCCTGCCGGACATTAACCAGTTTTCCATCTAAGTCAGCAATCTTGTTTCACCATTGCCTTTTCTGCTGTGATATACATAGAATCGGCTTTTGTTATTCTGCCAGTTCCCTCATCAACAAATTAAATACAACCTTGACACATACTATTTGTTGTATGAGAATTACCCTTTTAACAGTCTGAAATTATTCTTTGACATTCAACCATCATTTAACAAAATTTGAAAAAGAATATTTAACAAACAGGCCTTAGTTTGGGTTCCCCAGAAATAGACCCTAAGACAAGGATTTGAGCACAGTAGTTAATTTTGGAGGTTCAAGGACTCCCTGAAGGGAGGTGGGGAAGTGACACAGGGAATGGAACTAAAGGGGTTCAGAACATGCCGCCCCAAAATACACGGCTTGGGCATGTGGATGATATTGAGCTGGGGGCAAACAAGACCCAGCAGACACAGAAAAAGTCCCTTCCTTTTCTTTGAACAATTTGGCCTTTTACAAAACAGATACCCGAATCTAGATCCAGCCCCTGGACCAAGTTCCTCCGGAACAAACCTCATCTCTCTTCTCCATAACAATGCCTTCCTCCAGCTGCTCCAAGGGGCTGGGGTTTGTGTTCCTTCGCCACCTGCTAGCTTTGCTCACAAGCCCCTAGGAAGCCTTTATGTTGGGAATGCGGGAGCCTCCAGGGGAACCGGCTTCCCCTGTGTCCCCTGCCCCCTCCCACTGCTCTGGGCCCGACTCCCACAGGAGGCAGGGGAGCTGTTTCCTCTGCGGCCTGTGAGGCCTGGCGCAGGCTGCGGGCAGCCCGGCTGGGACGTGTCAGGGCTGGCAAGCGTCAAGCTCTCGGAAGCATATCTGTGGCTGTGGCTGTTTTTCCCCTCTCACTCATATTTCTGCTCTCTGAGGAGAGCAAAGATCTGACCACAGTTCTCACGTTAGCTGGGACAGACAGAATCGTCCAGCTGCTAGCGAGTCATCTGAGGAAAGAAGCCACTTGTGGTTTGAGGAGCCCTTTGCAGGGGGCACGTAGAGACACACACTGCTTAGGTTCGAAGGCCCGGCTTGGTCCTCAGTTTCCTTCTTGGGACTCTTTCCCTCCGGGGAGCTTTTCCTGGGCTGCAGGCAGAGAAAAGGGGGAAAGTGAAAACACGGCGTGAGGGAAGCACAGGGCAGGGAAGCCCGTCACCAGGAGAGGCGCCCGCGTGAGCGCCTGCGGGCCTGTGCCCTGCGGGTGAGCCGCTGTGGGCTTCCAAAGCAAGCAAGGTGAGAGGAAGGTGGGGCTTTTTCAGATGAAAGGAGACAGTGTGGAAGTTTTGCTTTGTTTTAAGCACTCTTGCTTCTTTTAAAACACTAAATTTAAAACTCTTGAAGACAAGTTTAAAAACTGTGATGGCAGCAGGGTTCCTCCTGTTTCCACAGCCTGCGTTGGGGCCTTCCCTCTCGGCCCTGAGTACATTCTGCCTACACTAGCTTTTTGGTTTTGGTTTTAGTTTTTGGTTTTGGTTTTGGTTTTGTTTTTTAGAGAGAGGGGGAGGACGGAGAGAGAGAGAAACATTGATTGGTTGCCTCCGGGGATCGAACCTGCAACCCAGGACTAGGAATCAAACCCGAGATCCTTTGGTATGTGGGGCCAGGCTCTGACCACAGCTCACTGACCAGGCACAAGGATGGGTGCTTTTACGCTCACTGTCTCTCTTTTACAACACCTCTGTGAGAGATTTCATCTCATCCCTATCTTATAGATGAGGGGCTGTTATATAGGTAGTTAGGCTGACATGAGCAGAGCAAGGACAATGGGCCAGGTACAGAAACTCACCAGGGCAGAAAGGGGCAAAACTGGGAAAACAAGAACCTCACCCCCAGGGTAACCTACTGTCCCCTGGCACATCACTGGCCATGCCATTTAGAGCCCCCTGAGCATTTTCTCCCTAAGGATAACATCTAGGCCTCAATTGTATTTCCGTTCCAGGCCCAGATAAGCAGCAAGAAACCAGGCAAGTGACACTGTGGCTGCCTCAGGACCAGATACATTGACTAATGACCCCCTGCCCTGGCCCTGACCACAACCCTGAAAGAGCACACCTGGAAAGCTGATGAATATTCTATATAGACACTCCCCTGACACCTCCCCTAAGATTTCCACCTGCAAGAGATAGATCAATACCCTCAGGACAAAGGATCCAGCTCCGGCTCTCCCTCCCAGGGGAGCACGCCAGCGCCATCTCCTTCCCCCTTCTTCCCTCTGAGGGGACCCCACGAGACTTGGAACCAGGAAAGCAATGGGCAGCGGCAGCTCTTCCCGGGCTTACCCCCTGGACCTGCCTCCAAGGCCCCCTTGTCTCTCTCTGACCTCCCAGTGAGCCAAAGCAGCCCAGCCTCGGCTCTCCTTTTATTTCTTCTGTGCCCTTCCTTGTTTCACCGTCCTAAGTATATTTCTGCTGCGGTCAATAAACTCTTGCTTTCTTTTCCACACTGTCTCTTGATTGAAATCTTTCCCCCAAGAAGACAAGAACCGAGGTCTCCCCGTCTCACCAGTAACAGAATGTTTAAGTTGTTCACCCAAAATCCCAGGGCAGATAGGTACAGAGCCAGGACTTTTACCCAGCTCTGGGGCCTCTCCCCACTGCACCAGCAGGAATGCTCTCCTCGTTCTGACAGTCTCTTCAGTGTGTTAGGTATGCAGCACCCTCAGTCATTGTTTATTACCACAATGATAATAATTTGTAGTCAACTAAGACTATGTATTTAGGATAAGAAATAACCTTTGCAATGTCTAATGATATTTTGTAACTCATTTTGCATGATTGCCTTGTCTAGATAAGTTCTCCTCCGTGCCCAAGATTTCTACCAACCTAGACTATTTCCAGTGCCATAGATGAAGATAAGAAACCTGGATGGCTTCCATCTCCACTCTCTGCCTTCTTTTCAGCCTTCTTTCCGATTGTGTCTGTGAGTGATGGAAATAAAGGGCTCTCAGCTGTCTCACCCTGAAAATGAAGGGGAGCCAGTCCCTGCCACAGTGTCAACAGACATACACTCTGTGTATGTGTGTGTATGTGTGTAATAGTAACAATTTATAAAATAGTTACTACGGTTTAACCGCTGTAGAATCTGAGGCCCAGAAGATTTTAACTTAAATTCACATAGTTAGGAAGAGGCCATGCTAAGACTCAGACCCAGGCCTGTCTGATTCCAAAGCCATGCTCTTAACCACTACACATGGCTGCCTCGTTTCCCCCGGGGCTTGGCCGTCAGCTACAGGTGAAAGACGTTCAGAAGGGTCAAAGATAAACCAAAATATAACAACTAGAAGAGGCTGTCGGACAGCATATTTAAGACCGGGGTGGGGGGAGTGTCAGAAAACCATTTTCCATGTGTAAAAATATAAAATACTTTCTGAATACTAAGCCTTGCTCAAATAGTTTTGACACCAGTGACTGATAGAAAGCACATTAACGTGGAGAGCAGGCAGCAAGTTAATAATCTGAATTTTAAAGAGGCTTTTTTTCCCTGACAGCTCAAAATTGTTTTATAAATTTTAAAGAAATGTTAATAGATGTCTGACATGAATGATTAAAGGAGAACTATTTAGTGTTGCAAAATGAATTAAAGCTTTAAAATGTCTCTACACAATTATAACTGAAAGCAAAACTGCTAAAATTGGAATCATGAATTGGGAAGTTGCTACTTCAAAAAATAAAAAGAAAGACCTGAAAGTTCTCCTTCCACAAATAAAATGCTCTTAGCCCTCTTGACTGGGGTGGGCTTGGAGAGGGGAAGGGGGTGTCTAATTCTAGCAAGAAGTATTGATAGAAAAATGCAGGCTGAGCCCCATAAAAGGTGCTGTGATTTGTACAAAAGGAAGGGGACCGGCTACCATGGCCTCTTTGTCTTTCTCCTCAGCCTTTCTCTTCCTTCTAGAAGTGCACTTTCTGTTAGGAGCATTCACTGCTTCTCAAGGGCATCACAACTCGCGCCTTCATCGTATCTTTAATACATTCCAAAATCGCACCTCATAAATGTAGTGCTTTTGAAATCATAGTTCCCCATGGAAAAGCACTCATGATGGTACGTACTCGATAACGTCACTCTTCAGAGAACAAACCTATAATGAAGTGAGCCTGGGAGATGGTTATAACACAGGGAACCCACGTTCTTCCTCTGTAGCTAACCCTACAATGTAGAAATATCACTGGCCCTAACAACTGCATTCTGTCATTTTGAACAGAGGAAGAACTCCCATGCTTCAGAGGAAACCATCTCAGGGTACTTTGCTCTCTCTATCTTTGAATATAGGGCGTCAGCCTCAGGCCTGCATGACCCAGAGGAGCAAAAATTACAGACACAGCAAGTCCTTGCTTAATGTTGTCAATAGGTTCTGTGACTTTAAGCAAAACAATATAAAATGAAACCAGTTTTATCTTAGGCCAATTAAGATAAACTCGCATTAAGTTCCTAGGCATCTCATCAGTGTTCTAACAAAATGGCATTGAACAAAACCACATCATTCGAGGACCTGCTGCATTCATTAAATGGTTAGTCTTCAAGTATTTAACTTAATCAGATATTTGCTAGAGAAGGACACTGAGGTGTTAACAGGACCCATAGTCTGAAGAAGACTTTGGGAACTGGAGAGTTTTGCTTTAATTCTAGTAAAATAGACTCCATAGTCATTGGGAAGGTGTTTGACACTCTCTCCAACGGGTTGTCTGTTTCTGTTCTCTCTGATACCTCCCTGGAGACAGAGCTTGTGCAACTGGGTGGGTGGTTTAACAAATCATGACCTAATCTATATACTATGAAGTCATTAGAAATGAAGATGCAGATAAGTCCATTTTAAAGCAGCTCTGTTACCCCATTCAACAATCTTATGCAGAACCCTAAATCATAGAGGGAATTAAAGGCAACAGCTCCGGTGTAATCCAAGGGGGGGCCTGGTACATGGTCTGTGTGTTCTCTTGGGTGTTGCGGGCTAGACAATTCCACATTCCAAGGATTCCCTGGAACAGTTTGAAAACCATATTATATATCAAAATGTGATTAGTAGTTATCTAGGATATCAGATTTGAAGGTGATTTTATTTATTTTATTTTTTTCTCGGTATTTTAAAAAATTTCCACAAAAATGTATTTTTATATAAAGAAAAAAAATTAATTTTTTTAAACACATAAGGAAGCTGAAAAATGTGTAGAACTCAGGTTTCTTACTCTTAAGGGGTACAAGTAAGTGATGAGAACAGAGGATGTGAGAGAGGAATGTGTCTTTCTGTGCCTGCAGGCTCATGCTTTCTTCCCCCGGAGATGTCAGTGGTCCCTAGACAGTGTTGACTCTGACACTGGCCTAGCCGCCCTGCAGTGGCGCCCAGCAGACACAGTGGCCAAGGTTGCTGCCCTGCTGTTTCCAATCCAAGCACAAGACCGATTCTTTAGGAAATCCAGGGCTCTTGTTGCTTAGCTTTCTGGACACAGAGGTGGTCGGTTTTGAGGGTGTGATATAAGCTGCCCACAGCTTTCTCACCTGCGGCCTGTTCCACCCCCTGCAGCCCTTTCTTTGGCTAAGATGCCAACATTGCCTTGTAAACTCTGACTCTGTACCAACCTCTTTGTTCAAGCAGAACGATTTCATCTCAGTGCTGTTTCCTGGGCTGGTTTTCCCCTCACACTGATTTCCCAGCAGGTCCCGGACAGACCGCATCTATCATTTGATGGGGTTTAGGTCAACAGTGAGCTCAGAATCAGCTACCCTAGAGTAGTTATAAAAGTGATAGCTTTGGAGTCCAGCAGTCAGACAAAAGTCCCCGCTCTGCTTTCAACGTGCTGCATGATGTCTCCCAGATTACTTAACCTCTCTAAGATTTGAGTATTTCATTTTTTCAAGTGAAAATAATAATAAAACACCTGCCTCACAGGGTTGCTTCATGGGCTTGCTTTAAGGATTAAATGAAGTCATTTACGTAGAATGCTTAGCACAGTGCTTGGCATATAAGAAAAACTTAAATGATAGCTTTTATTTAATTTATTTATCTATTTATTTATTGTTAACCCTTGCCTAAGGATATTTTTTCCCATTGACTTTCAGAGAGAGTGAAAGGAAGGGAGAGAGAGAGAGAAAGAGAGAAACATCGATGTGAGAGAGACACATCGATTGGTTGCCTCCAGCATGCACCCCGACCAGGCCAGGGATGGAACCTGCAACCCAGGTACGCGCCTTGACCAGGAATTGAACCCCTGACCCTTCCGTGTGTGGGCCAATGCTCCAACCACTGAGCCACACTGGCCAGGGTGATAACTTTTATTATTATTATAATTATTTTAATATTTAGAATCTAGATTCCAGAGCAGAGGGGACAATGACAGTGGGGTGGAAAAGAGCACCGGAGATGTTAGTTCTAGTTGCTGTGAAATGAAGGTGCTACTCTGTCCCAGAAGAGAATCTCATCAGACAGTGTCTCAACGAGACAGCACACGCAATGGGCAAATTAAAGAGTTTCATCAAGGGATTATTTACAGAGCTGTGGGCAGGGTGAAGTGAGCCAGCGAGAGACTGTGAAGCCTCAGGCCCAGCCTGTAAGGGGCAAGGGTCGGAGCGATGTTAGTAGAGCTGGTGAGACAAGGAGCCCGGGAATAGGTGCCAGCCCACGGGAGCTGCGGTGGAGGGATTCAGGCACAGCCTAAGCCCCAGCCGAGCCGGGAAGAGCAGAGGAACACCTTCCAGACCTCTCTCTCCTCTGCACCTCCAGCCTCCTGCTGGTGCCTCGGTCAGCTAAATCCAACAGGAACCTACTGGGCGAGCAAGCCCCTGGATGCTCAGAGCAGGACATGCTCAGTGCAGAATGGGCGTAGATGGGCCAGCAGGGGAAGCAGCCCCGCAGTGCTCCCCGGCCTGGCCTAGAGGACTGGGCTAAGGAAGGTGCACCGGCCAGGAAACGTGGGAGCCCAGGTTGCTGAGGGCTCAGAAAACGGGCACCCCAGATGATCCTTAGGATGTCGGCTATGAATCTAAGGGTGATCAAGAGGCGGCTTCGAAAAAGGAAAAACCCAAACTACACCCCAGGCAGGTGGTCCGGCAGGTGGGAGCCTGAGAGCAGAGGCGAGTGAGGACCCTGAGAGTGGGCAGGAGGCTGGGTGGCGTGGACCTTAGAAGGGGGGCGCTGGCTGGGGCTGGGGCTTTCTGAGGGGCCGACGCGCAGGCTTCACGGCTCGCCTCTGATTCGAACATGGGCGGCATGTGATTTATTTGTTCATTCATTTATCCATTCGTTCAACAGGTATGTATTGATTTCCTTGTCTGTGTGAGCAGGGAGCTGGGTGCTAAGGATGGAACATTGAGCAAGACACAAGTCCTGATCTGAAGGCGCTCAAGTCTAGTGGGGTCAACAGCCAATCACAACACAGTATTATGTATGTATGTATGTGTATATGTATGTATGTATGTGTATATGTATGTATGCAGAGATTTTCAACCTTTTTCATCTCGTGGCACATATAAACTAATTACTGAAGTTCTGCGGCACACCAAAAAATATATTTTTGCCAAACTGACCAAAAAAAAGGTATAATTCTGATTCATTCACACTGGATGGTTCTTGTGTTGGCTGTTGTCAATGTTTTATTTAACAGTCTAAGGGAAATTAGGTCAGTGCCCCTGACTAGTTAAGTACTGCATGTTTTGAAAATTCTTGCGGCACACCGGCTGAAAATTACTGTATGTATTCATGCATGATAAGTGGTCCTGAGGGATCACGAAAGAGGGACACCCAGCCTACGCTGAGTGGGTAGGGACACTCTCCCAGGAAGGGGACATCTAGGCTGACCCTGAAGGCTGAATTAACAGAGAGAGCAGAGGGAGAGGGAGAGGTGGGGACAACCAGAGGTCGCTTCCATGTATTTAGGGAATTGCCCCTAATTCAGCATGGACAAGTGGGGAGTGATGAAAGATGAGGCTGGGGGTAGGCAGAGGGCAGACCCCAAGGGCATTGTGTGTCAAGGTGAAGACAGTGAAGACAACGGGCAGCCAAAGAGGAGTTGTAGGCAGGGGAGTGACACAATCAGACTGAATCTCAGCAAGTTTTTTCTGGTTTCAGTACGAAGGGCAGATCCGCGCGGGGTGGGGGTGGGGGGCTCCACAGGGGCAGGGAGACCAGCAAGGAGGGTGTGTCAGCAATCTGAGAGATGTGGGTGCTGGTGCCAGACCCAGGGAGGGCCGGTGGGCAGGACCCACACACATTTAGGGGAAGAGCTGGCAGCAGATGACTGGATGTCATAGAATGGCTGCTAAGGCCAGTTGCTAAGACTGGAGCCTCAGGTGAATGAGGCACAGCTGGGCGTGGGCAATGC
Organism: Miniopterus natalensis; assembly: GCF_054644295.1. Lineage (NCBI taxonomy): Eukaryota > Metazoa > Chordata > Mammalia > Chiroptera > Miniopteridae > Miniopterus > Miniopterus natalensis. Next base: position 54,378,341 of record NC_142089.1, read on the forward strand.
AGGGAAGTAATTCTGCAGAGATGTGTCTGTCTTTTTGGTGAGTCTGTATGCTTCATAAGACTGAGAATAAATCATTAAACAGATTATACTTAGTATATGTATAATAGGGCTGCTGGGGTAGTGGGGAGAACGTATCCCCATCCTATAAGATTGGGAATCCTATAAGATCGTTATCTTAGAACTTCTCAGAGGCCTTAATAGCCTAGGGCACTTCACGTCCTACACTTAGAAATTGGTACTGTTTCAGAAGTTTTAACAGCAATTTTGTGTGTCTGAATCAATCAATTAAAGTATCTAGGCTTGCATGTCTGCTTTTTAATATCACTTTTTCCAGTGATTTATTTTTATTTTGCAAAAGTGTCAGTCAGCAAAGAATGAAAAAAACAAAACAAAAACCCAACAGCTGGTCCTTTACCACGGGTAGTTTAAGAAGCACCGTCTCAGAACACACCAGGAAATATGTGCTCTCAGTGGCTCTCCAACTCAGCTGCCCATTTTCATCTCCTGAGGAGCTTTTAAAACGTGCAGATCCTAGGTTCCACTCCCAGAGATTATGATGTAATTCATCTGGGAAGCAGCCTGGGCATTGGGATTTTCAAAAAGATCCCTGAATGATTGTAACATGTGCCAAGGTAGAGAACCACTGTGCTGAAGGAAAGCTCAGGAAAACTGTTCTTAGTTTCCCCCTGAACTGCTTTGGACCAAGGGTGGGGACCGTGGTTCTCAGCCACGGCTGCACAGAGGAACCCCTGGGCCAGTTCTGAATGGACTTGTGCCTGGGCCCCACCTAAACCAATTAAATCAGAATCTCTGCCGGTGGTTCCTGGGCCCTGGGATTTTAATGAAATGATTGTTGGCAGCCAGGGCTGAGAAACACTGGGTTAGGAAGTCTGGTTGCAGATGAGACAGTTAAAAGTAGGGAGATCATTTCATTGCTTTCCCCAGGGTCTGGAGCCAGAAGCAGCCCTTGTGATTTCAGATCTTGAAACTTTTCTGGGTCTGCACAGCCAGGAAGCCATGGTCGTAGCTGGGGATGTTGGTGTGGTGGGGACACATTCTAGGCCTCACCACAGAGACCAGCGAGAGGCCAAGAGGTCCTGGCACCAACAGCATCCTGCTTTCTTGCCCTAGATGCCTTCCTGCTCCTGGCGATGCTATAACTCCCAGGGAGCACCTCTTCTATTTCTTTTCCACTGAGCCAAAGTGACCCCTGAAAGGCAGGTTTTCTGCGAGAGGGTGTGAAACAGCGCGGCTCTTTATGCCTGGAGTTGCAGGCCTCTGTGCCAGGCAGCCATGTCCAGGCCCGTGGCAGCTGTGTTTCAGATGTCCCTCACTTCCCAACGCGCCCTCTGTGGGAGCCCATCAGTCACTGAGGACTCCTTGTGCTCGGGGAAGCACTAATGCATTCAGACTTCGCTTCTGAGAGGAAAACAGAGGGGAGGTCGAAGGCATTCATATAGTAAAGATTGTCTTTGACATTTGCTGGTAGAAGCTGGGGGAAATCATTACAACTATTTTTTCTTAAAAATGCTTGTAGGCGAATAATGGGACAGGCCTGGCATAAAGGAATATGCCCCTTTTGTTGGCACACTGCTGGGTATGATAAGTTATTTCTCACAACAAATCTTGAATGCTCTCTTGTCTTGCTTATGTGGCCAACACCAATCCTACCAAATGCTGCAGGACAGTGATGTTTGAAATTGTCTTCAAATGTAACTTTGTGTTGAAATTCTTAGTTCAAAAAATCTACTTGAAACATTAAACTCTAAAACCAAACAAATGTGTGTGTGTGTTTTAAATATATCTTTATTGTTTTCAGAGAGAAGAAGGGAGGGAGAGAGAGAGATGGAAACATCAATGATGAGAGAGTCATTGATCGGCTGCCTCCTGCACGCCCCTGACTGGGAATCGAGCCCCCAACCCGGGCATGTGCCCTGACTGGGAATCGAACCGCGATCTCCTGGATCCTAAGTCGATGTTCAACCACTGAGCCACGCCCAGCAGGGCCAAACTAATGTTTAATAGCAACAAATGCTCAATAAATGAGAGGATCTCTTTATTTCAGGGCACTCAGCCTTAGAGGGGGGAAAAAAGCAAGTTTATTTATTTAGTTTCTGGTATAAAAAGGTAGCAGATGATTTGGGCTATGTAGACACTGGCAATTTTTATGTGGTGAGCTCTTGGTTATGTTACAAACTGTTCAATAGTTATAACTTTTCTATGGTTGCTTTCCATGACAATTATTTATTCAAGAACGTTAAGTATCTATGGTATATGAGGCATTGTGCTAGGCCCTGGAGATTCAACCCATGGTGAGCAAGACAGACATGGCTGTTGTCTTTATGAAGTTTAAATTTTAGTGGAGAAAATAAACTAGTAAAGAATTCATTACAGCCCAAATAGCGTGGCTCAGTGGTTGAGCATCAACCCATGAACCAGGAGATCAGGGTTCGATTCCCAGTTAGGGCACATGCCCGGGTTATGGGCTTGATCCCCAATAGGGGCCGTGCAGGAGGCAGCCAATCAATGACTCTCTCATCATTGATGTTTCTATTTCTCTCTCCCTTTCTCTCTCTGAAATCAATAAAAATATATTTTTTAAAGAATAGATTCAATGACATGGAAGCATAGTTGAGACTGACCAAAGGTTAGAGGGATGGAGGGGGGCGGGGGGATGAAGGGGGAGAGAGTAACCAAAGAATTTATGTGCATATATACACAACCCAAGGACACGGACAATGGTGGGGAGAGTGACTGGGGAAGGAACGGGGGGGAATGGGTCATTGGGCAGAAAAAGGGACATTTGTAATACTTTAAACAAAAATAAAAATTACAAAAAGTTAAAAAAAAAAAAGAATTCATTACAATGTGGTAAAAGAGGTCCATTAAAAGTGTACATGACTGTCTCTTCTCCCTTCCTTTTCTTCCCTTAAAAAAAATATTGCTTCCCTTCTTCCTCTCCTCCCTCCCTTCCTCCCTTCCGTCCTTCCTCAAAAAGCTATTATGCAAGTCCAAACCAGGTGGGCAGCCGGGTGGAGGGGGCAGGCCTGAGCAGGGATTGTAGCCTGCACAAGATTTGGACAGCAGTACAGCGGGGTCAAGAGATCAAATACATACCAGAAGAGCAAATAAGTAAGTAGGCTGAAGATAAATCTCAGTCAGGTTTCTCCCGAAGACAGAAAAGGGAAAGAAGAAAACCTTAAAATGTGCCCTGTGATGGTAAATTGGGATTGTAGGTATCGTTACGAACACTTGATTTCCAATATATACTGACAAAGAATTAAGAGAGACATAAATGTGTGTGTGAATGTACATACATCTATTTCCTAGCTTTGACTAAAAGGAACTAGGAGTAGTGACACCCCAGTAGCAATGAGCACATGTACTGCCCAGACCTTAAATTACAATCTATTGAACAAACTAAGAAGCCCATGACTCCACAATGATATAAATAAATAAATGGAGAGGAGAGAAAGCTCCTCCTTACAGTAGAAAGCCAACTAATAAATGTAGAAGGAATGATAGAATTAGAAAACCACCACTTGGTGTCAGTAATAATTGCAGTGATAATCAGGTAAGAACCACCAATGGATGCTAAAAACTCATGGGTGAACGTGGGATAAATAATAGGAGTTTCCATAGTCTCAAAGTATCTTCCCGCAAAATACTTATTAACTGCTGTGGTAGGCAGCAAAGCGGCCCTTACAAGATATCCACATCCTATCCCAGAACCTGTGAACATGTTGCCTGACATGGTAAAAGGGACTTTGCAGGTGTGATTAAGTTAATGATCCTGATATAGGGAGATTATCCAGGTGGGTGCAACGGAATCCCAGGGTCCTCATACGTGACAGGGAGGGGCAGGGGGGGCAGAGGAGATGTGCTGATGGAAGCAGGGCTCCGAGTCAGAGAAGGACGTGAAGATTCTTCACTGCTGGGTTTGAAGGGGGGAGGAAGGGCCACGACCCAAGGAATGCAGGTGGCCTACAGAAGTGGGGAAGAGCAAGGAAACGTCTTCCCCTCGAGTCAGAAGTAACACAGCCCTGCCGACACTATGATTTTAGATCCATGAGACTCATCAAACTTCTGACTTCCAGAACTGTAAGATAATAAATCTGTGTTGTTTTTAAGTCAGTCAGTTGCCTTTTGCAAGTGCCCCAACAGGACCGAAACCACAACCCAGTTTTGTGCCCTGACCCAGAATCAAACCAGCAACCCTTTGGTGCACAGGATGACACCCAACCAACTGAGCCACTCGGGCCAGGCGACAGGTACTATCTTAACGAAAGTGCTAAAAATTAACACCGTTAGAAACAGACAAATCGACATTGCACGCCATTAGAGAGGATGCAATGAAAAGACACAGCATGTTCTATTTTAGCTAAAAATGTAAAAACTAGGTTTTATCATGAAAAAGTCAGGCAAGCCCAAACTGAGGGACGTTCTACAAAATGACTGGCCTGTAATTTCTTTTTTTAAATACCAAGGTTATGAAAGTCAAGGAATGCGTGAGGAATGTTCCAGATTGAAAGATACTAGAAAAACATGACAACTGGAGCAATACATGATTGTGGATTGAGCCCTTCGCTACAAAGGAGCTACTGAGACAACTGGGAAAACTTGAATGGGGTCTTGTAGAAAAGGGTGTAGGGGACTTCTCTGTACTATTGTAACTTTTCCAAGATATTGTTTCCAAGCAAAAAAAAAAACTCAGTAGGTGATTATCATGGTAACAGCAATCTTGTGCCGTTGTCAGTGTGGGTGAAAGAGCGTCAGAGAGGTTGGTGGGAGATGAGGGGGGAGGAGGTGAGTGGGGGGATCATGTTTGAGAGGCCCCCTGATCTCACCAGTTCAGTGACATGAAAATTCGCCTCCAGGGTCCTGAATGGCAGCCAGGCGCCGGCGGTCTGCCTGAGCGCCTTGGCGTTGAGCTGAGATCTGCCAGCTTGCCAGGTCAATCTGTCTGCTGACACCGCCTCTGGAGCGGCTCCTGAAGATGCCTCCAGAAGCAGTGCTGAGAAACAGTGGGACGCGCCTTTGGCAGCTTGGAAACCATCAGTGTGATGATTTTAACTGAATTCGGCCAGCAGGTGGCAGCAGGCAATTCAGGGAAGGAGGAGAGACGCCCCGAACTGGGAGGTCTGCTGCTGCGCCTCGGTGTCAGCCAGAAGGGGGCAAAGGCCTGGCTGCCTCATTGAGCTGCTGGCAGCCTTTGAATTAAAGGGCTTCTGCCAGACAAAACCTCAGGCCGTCCAGCCTCACTCTCTGGAAATAACGGGGGAAGGAGGAGTCCCAGGAGAAAAAGTCTTTTTTGTGTTTTGAAAGAAAGAAGCTTTTATTTCTTTCTAATAATGAAAACGAGAAAAAAGAGAAGCCATTATTTAAGGCACTGTGAATCAGACGGCTTAAGAGTCCCAAACTTTAAAAAGATAAGAAAGAGTTGGACTCACAAGCCATGGGGCCTAAAGTGGCATCAAGTATCTAGATAATAAAAGCAGGGCCTGGATTGATTTATCTGTGAAATAGGGAAGGGGGTGTTGAGAATTAGGTAATGAATATATGTAGAACAGTGGGAAGCACTGAATAGAAACTAGCTGCAGTTATTATTGTTTACTGAGTGCTCACCACGGGGCCAAGCCTCAAAGTAAGTGTTTTTTTATGTGTGTTGTATCCTTTATTTCTTATAATAGTCTTATATATTTTCTCGATTTTTTCCAATCAAGCTTAGAAAATGTAAGTCATTTGCTTAAATTCACTTGCGCACTTCCTGGCTGTCTCTTAGGGCTGCTGTGAGGGCCATCAGCAGGGATAAAGACAGACCTGGTTCTTGCCCCCTGGGTGCCATATAGATAGTTAGGAGCAGAGTCGGGATTTGAGCCCAGGTCTGTCTGATTCAAAAACCTTGCTTCTACCGCCTTCCATAATAAAATAACCCAGCTTACAGAATGCCTATCGTATGCCAGGAACTTTACATGTATTTAGTTTTGGACCCAATGAAGTAGGAATTGTCACCATTTTACAAGTGAGGAAATATCAAGTGTTTTGCCCAGCGGCCATGCCGATAGGGAGTAAAGTGTCTTATGTATTTGAAGCCTATGCTCCTTCCATGGGCAAGGTACTCTCTCTCTCTTTTTTTTTTCTTCTTTAAATGCATCTTTATTGATTTCAGAGAGAGGAAGGAGAGGGAGAGAGAGAGATAGAAACATCAATGATGAGTCATTGATCGGCTGCCTCCTGCACGCCCCTGACTGCCCTGACTGGGGATCGAGCCCGCAACCTGGGCATGTGCCCTGACTGGGAATCGAACCCCGATCTCCTGTATCCCAGGTCAATGCTCAACCGCTGAGCCACGCCCGGCCAGGCTGGGCAACGTACTCTCGATACTTCTTAGAATCAGAAGAGATTTGTACAAGCATCATCTCATCTTGTCCAAAAGTTACATCCAATCCAACACTGATAAATCATGAAATGAGAAAGGCATCTGAGTGGTACGGATCCTCTGAGATCTTCAGATTCAGTACTCTGTGTGTGTGCTGTTGACACGGCGGCGATATGAGCATCATGGGTTCGGCATAAAAAGATCCACGATTGAGACTTTGCTCTGTATGGCTTTAGGCAAGTCATTTAACCTTTCTGGGACTCCATTTCTTTGTTTGAGAATTATAGATATCAACATGGACTGCACTGGATAACTGTAGAGATTCAGTGAGATGCTCTGCCGGGCGTGGCTCAGCGGTTGAGCATCGACCTAGAATCCAGGCGATCAGGGTTCGATTCCCAGTCAGGGCACATGCCCGGGTTTCGGGCTCCATCCCCAGCAGGGGGCCTACAGGAGGCAGCCAATCAATGACTCTCATCACTGGTGTTTCAATCTCTCTCTCCCTCTCCTTTACTCTCTCTGAAATCAATAAAAATATATTTAAAAAAAAAAAGATTCAATGAGATAATTTATGTGAAATTGCTTTGTACACCTTAAAGGGAAATCTAAGAATGATGTCAATCCTTGCTAAAAATCCAGTTCAAAACCTGGTCTTCACGGTTTTTTGCAGTCTGGTTTCAGGCTGTCTTTCTGGTATTAACACTCTTTTACTTCTACATGTTTTTAAGTAGACATGAAATTGTAATGAAAACTGGCTTAGGAAATTAAGGGAACTTGCTGATTAATGTAATAATTGTTTGGTTAATAGAATACTAGCTAGAGTATTATTTCAGCTTCAGGAATAGATTAATGTGAAACCCATTCCTTTTTGTCTCTAGTTAGGATGCCTCCCTCTGATGCCATTCTTAGACTCTCCCCTCGTGGTCACAAGCTGGCTGCAGCTGCTCTTGCCTCTACATCCTCTTAACTTCAAATCCGTGGAGAGAGAATTTTTACAGTTGAATTCTGGCTAGAACTCTGCCACATTCAGACACAGTCCTGGTTCTGATTCTAATTGGCCTAAATTGGGTTGCATGTTCATCACTGAGGCAGTCACTTTAGCCACAGAGCTAGATTATGCTGACTAACTGAAACCAATCGCGGCCCACCACGGAGCTAAAGGTTGTCAGTCTCTCTCATATTCAAGGATAACACCAGGAAGGACTTCTTCTCCAAGTACAATATGGGCTATCATTTCTACTAGATGGAGGGTGAATGGCTGTGGTTGTGAGTGGCAAAAACAATAGATGTCTCCCACACCATTATTATAGTCAAATTGAACTATTTGTAGTGTCTGAACCACATTCTGTAATTTCCTGTTGCCAGGTCTGTGGGCATGCTTTTCTCTTGATCCAGAACACTTGATCTCCCTTCTCCAAGCTCTGCAGATCAATCCTGCCTGGCCTTCACAATTCAGATATTATCTCTTTACTGCCCTTCTTTTTCTGAGCATCAGTACTTCTCTTATCTCCTACCTTCTCATTATGTTTTAGTTATTTATATGTTTGTTTTAACTCCACTAACCCTACCTTTTGGATTGAATTCCTTGTGTGAATGAAAGACTGTAGAGGAAGGAATTACCATATTTAAAAATGTTAATCAGTAGTGAAGGTAAACACTTTAATGAATTACTTAAAATGTGAATCAGTAGAATCCCAAAGAATGAGAATTGATTAAAGAGGCAGTTTACATTTGTACAGTAAAATTTATTTTCCGATTGACTAAAGTTAACCAGACATATTTTCAGGGCAACCTTTATTGAAAGATTGATATTGAACCACCATTAATTCTGCAAGAGATCTCAGTGTTTGAGAGTGAATTATTGTGAAAGTGGATATTCCCCTTAGAGTGGGTATGACAGGTAAATTCCTCATTTTCTTGTCTTCCCCTCAAGGGTCTGTGAAATCATTGACACTTGTATTGGGTGTGTATCTCCAGGACCAAGACAATGTCTAGAACACAACAGGTACTCCGTAAATGTTTGTTAAACGCAGGAGTGAAGGGGCAAAAGCAATGACTGGGGAAAGTAGTGCTTACTCATTTATTTATTTGTTTACTTATTTATTGCTTACTCTTTTAAATGTTTTGAAATAAATTCCCAGATGTCAGTTTATTTTGCTACCTTTTGACAACTTCTGCTTCAAAAAAAAAGGAAGGCTAAGGTTCTGAGTCATAAGCTGAAAGAATGTTAGTGCCAAAGCAACATTCAAATGGTGCGGGAATGGATATGAAAGCGGGAGAGGTGAACCTAAGTTTACTGTGGGTAAAACCACAGATCCTTAAGTCCTAATGGATTATACAGAGTCCTGGTGGCCCACTGAAAATGGGTAAAAGAGGAGTATTTGAAGAAGAGACTATTTTCAAAGATGTCTACGTAAACCAGACACATTTTCATTGCAACAAGATTCCAAGGAAAGGTGAACCCCAGGGCAAACAACAGGCGTGAGCCATCACTGCCCCTAGACAGGCTTGGGCCAGATGATGAAACCGTTTCCCAGACCCAAAGAGAGCTGAAGGAGGAGGCCACCCGACAGGAGCTGTGGCCTTTGAACCTAGCCACTGAGCCAGGGGAATTAACACCCCACCCCCTCCCTCCTTCCATCCTTTCTTTTTCTGCTACTCTCTCCTATTGGCCAAACTCAACAGGAGGCTGGAGCACAGGGATGTGGACCATCCATACAGGTCAGCCTCCCAGGACACAGGTAGGCAAAGAGAGGTGCAAGAACCGGCAGAGAATACTGACAAAGATCTTGAAGGTCTTCTAGTCCCATGATTAAATTATTTTTTTTTACAACAGAAACCTTTATTCTTCACATATTAGACTTAAGGACAAGCCCAGTAGAAAACAACGGAGTCGTGATGGAATGAGCGTGGAGGGAGTGCCTGTTGGGTGCCCCCTTGCTCTCTGTGGCCGACTCTAAGGCACCGCCACAGAAGCCCCTGTGCTCCGTAGGACGCAGTGTCAGCGTCGCTGACAGTTTATACTCTTCATTTGATAGATGAGGAAACAGATTCCAAGAACTGATGGAGCACCCTGCTAAAAGGTACCCAGGGGGTTAGTGGCAGAGCTGTCCGCTAGAACTCTCGCTTCTTTGTCACCGGTCCTGTGCTCGAGCATTATTTAGGCACCAAGTGGGCGGCGGTAAGGAGTTTCTGGAAATGTGAGGCTACCACTGGTTTGGGGAGACAGGGCAGCATGATTCAAGATTGCAGTTAGGTCGAGGTTCCATTCCTGACTCTGGGGCTTTTAGGGCAAGTTATTGTTAAACCTCTCATTCTTAGTGGCCTCGTCCGTGAAAGAGAAATAAAAAAGCCTAGTTTTTAGAGCTGCTGGGGGATAAACCAGATAAAACTGATGGTGGGCTTAGAATAGCAGCTGGCTCTGCAGCCTCATCGGTAACGAGTGGTTGTTGCTATTTATAGTAGCTCCTTGAAGGTCTCTGAAATCACGGAACAGTCTCCTTGACATGCTTTGAGAAAGGCCCAGGGCCGGAATGTGAGCAACCACGAGGTGAAGCGAGAAGTTTTATAAGGGACACTTGCCGGTCTTGCTTTCCTATCGTCCGTCCTTCCCCCTTGGAGAACCTGTCCCCTATTCCCAGTCCCTGTGGCTTGGGGGTGGCTGACGTGATCAGTGTAAACCCCCCCTCCTCCATAAGGCATCGGTCCAAGGATGGGCAGCTCACCCGGGTTGTCCGTTTATAGTAAATCCTAGGGCTTTCACAAGTTACTGGGAAAGATGTGCTCGTCTCGACTGGGAACCGTTGCAAGAAAAGAATGATATCAGCATAGGCTTGCTGGAGATACATGTGAGGCCAAGAGTGCAGACACCTCAGAGAAGGATCGTAGCCGAGAGATAGAGAGAGAGATAGAGATAGAGATAGAGATAGAGATAGAGATAGAGATAGAGATAGAGATAGAGATAGAGATAGAGATAGAGATAGATAGAGAGAGAGAGAGAGAGAGAGAGAGAGAGAGATTGAATCCTAATGACATCACTTAAGCCGTCTGGCCAGGGGCTGGCAATCTTTTTCTGGAAAGGGCCCTGTAGTAAATATTTTAGATTTTGCTGGCTGTAATGTCTCTCTTGCAGGTACTCGATACTTCTATTGTAGCTTGAAAGCAGCTGTAGACAATATGTACAAGAACAAGCATGACTATGTGCCAATAAAATTTACTTTATGAAACAGGCACTGGCTTATAGTTTGCCAGCTACTGCCCTAGGTCAGGCCTAAAGCCACACAACCTTGGGACTTTCCAGTTAGGTTTGCTGCTAAGTTCTCCTTTTGGCTTTAGGCTGGCTTGAGGTAACTTTATATCTTTACAATGGAAAGAGTCCTGGTACAAGTTTCCATTGATAAAAATAAACTTAATTAATCTAGTATGTCACAGATTGCCTGATGGTAGAAAAATTGACCATTTCTGTCATCCGGTGGAAACTACTTTGGGGGGATAGAATTTCCTCTCTTTCTGAGTCCATTCTATAATTGCTAGTTGCCTAGGGTCATGTGTCTCTGCCACTAAAGTTGGATTTTAATTGGTGTTTATTTCCTTCTTGTCATAAAGGAGAAACAAGTATCCCCATGAGCCTTTGCCTCAGAGCAAGCCATCGACAAGAGACCAAAATACTCTCTTGAACGACTGCATGCAGGAGACAAAATTATCACAGAGGCCATCGTATCCAAATAGGAAACTCACATAATATTGTATGTCAACTGTAATTGAAAAATAAAAAAATACTTAAAGTAAAAAAAAAAGAAAGAAAAAGAGTTCTTATTTAGTCTACTTAAAAATGGGAGCGAGCCCCGGCCGGGCGTGGCTCAGCATCGACCTGGGATCCAGGTGATCGGGGTTCGATTCCCGGTCAGGGCCCATGCCCGGGTTGCGGGTTCGATCAGTGACTCTCTCATCATTGATGTTTCTATCTCCCTCTCTTCCTCTCCTTTCCTCTCTCTGAAATCAATAAAGATATATTTTTAAAAAAAATAAAAATGGGAGCGAGCCCTGATTCTTGTGGCTCAGTTGGCTGGGCATCGCCCTGTGTACCCAAAGGCTGCCAGTTCAATTCCAGATCAGAGCACATGCCTACGTTGTGGGTTTGAGCCACAGTCGAGGTGCCTGCATGAGGGAACCGATCAATGTCTTTCTCTCTCTCTCTCTCTCAATCTCTCTCTCCTTCTCCTTTCCTCTCTTTCTCAAATCAATAAAAACATATTTTGTAAAAAAGGGAGCGAGGATATGTTGTGTGGACAGGAAGAATTGGATCTTTAGGAAAGTCGGGCCCAAATGTTCCTGTCAAGGGAATTTATTGCTCTTCTTAGGAAATGATTCTGCTATAAGGAGGATCTCATGTTCCTTGGATCAAGGCTGCTTGTTCTACCCTTTCTGACTAATTTCTTGCAGTTACTCAGACTTTCCTGGAATTAAGCTAACTTATTTGAAAGCTGAACACTGCAGTTCTGATACTCAAAATATAAGTGGAGCTCCTTCTGGCAAGCTGTAGATATTATAAGCAACTGTCTACTTTAGGAGCGTCAGTGTTCACTGAGCATCCAAATGTGTTAGCAGCAAGGAACTTAGTCGACTGTGTCTTTACCTGAAAATTGAAAAAGTATCACCAGCGTGGGATATATTTAAAAGCTAAATTGTACGGCGCAAACTTGAAATGTCATTCTCATTAGAAGGATGAGATTGTCTTAGTGAGTTTGGGCTTCTATTACAAGGTATCATAGGCTGGGTGGCTTATAAACATCATAAATTTACAGCTCACAATTCTCGAGTCTGGGAAGTCCAAGATCATGGCACCAGCAGATTCTGTATTTGGTGAGAGCCTGCTTGCAATCACAGACTGGAAGATCCATAGATTCTATTCCATAGATGGACGTATTCTCGCTGTGTCCTCATATGATTGAGGAATGTGAGAAGGCAATCTGGTCTCTTTTACAAGGGCACTAATCTCCTTAGGAGGGCTCCATCCTGATGGCCTAATCACCTCCCAAAGGCCTCACATCCTAATACTATTACACTGAGGGTTCATATTTTAACACATGAATTTTGAGCAGATGAAAACATTTAGTCCATAACAGATTAATGTGGGCTTGAGAATTTGGAGATCAAAAGTGAGGACATTCCAGGTAGAGAGAATTATTGGAACAAAGATGGGGCACTGTGCAGGAACACTCCATTTATTTTTAACAAGTTTATAAGCACCTTCTTTGTGCCAGATACTGGACTCTGCCCCATGAATACAATGGTAATAAGAGGAACAGGGTCTCTGCCCTTGTGGCACTTACATTACAGTGAGGGATACAGGGAACACTAGTATAAGGAGACAGAATTTATTCGGATCAATTGTTAGAGGCAACGTTGGAGAGAAAGGGCAGGCCAGATGAGCCGGAGGTGGATGGAAATGAAGTCGCAGCTTGATGAAAACGCGGGGCATTTTAATCTATGTTTAGCAGAGGGGATGAAGGTAGAGGGAAGTGGGGCTGGATGCCAAGTGAGTGTGGGAGGGTGGTGGGAAGCCTGAACTTCAGCCTTGAGCTCCTTCCTGTGTCTTTTTTTGTCTGATACCCAGATAATCGGGCTCCTTTTTTATTTTTGTACTAAGGGCAGGGACTGTTTCACTTGTTCAGAACCTTGCAAAATGAGGACCAGTGGTTCTTGGGCCAAACTGAATTTGCCCTGCTGAGTTGGTGGTGGCACACCACGGAGAAGCAGTGGCATCTTCTTAGTCTCTGCCCCCAGGAGCAATTCCTCTGGTGTCTTTGTGGCAGCTTCAGCAGCAGCTGAAAACTGTGTGAAAACTGTGTGAGATGGTGCATCATTTCAAGAACCTTCTCAAGAAAATAGTCTCCTATAGTTTTTAAAAATGTCTACTCTGAGTGTGCAGGGAAAGGCATCTTCAGATTTTCATTCAGATTCTTCTTTGAAACAAATTTTCTCATAGAAAATTGAACTTCAGTGTGAAAGGATGTTAAATAAATACATATTTTGGAGAACAGACCATACTGCACTGGCAGAGTATAAAAAACTAAGATATTGGGATGAAGAAGGTGAGGTCTTCTTCCCTTCTTATAAACTACGACGTTCCCTCATGAGTTCTGCTCAAGGGTCAGACGTAACCGTGTAAGTAAACGCTGGGTGGGTGACACGGAAGGAAGAGACCCTCAGGATGCACGGAGGTGACACTTCTAAGTTAGAGAAATAGAAAAGGGCCTCAGGAAATGTTAAAGATATAAATGATGTACCTTCCACTTAGTAAAATGCTGTTTGCCTCATGTTAAAAAATAAATAAATTTAAGTGAGCCTCTAGGGAAGCCAGTTTTATAGATTAAAAATAAACCAGGTTGGGTGACTTACCCAGGGCCCCTGAACTCAAAGTCAGAAATGCTTGTTGTTTATGATGCAGGGCTTAAGTGGTACATAAACAGCTGATAAATGTGTCCTGTCCTCAGAGTCTTGGCCAGGAAGACCCGGATTCTGAGAACAGCCTGTCACTTAACAGGTCATTGGGAGGGTTTTTGGTCAAGGTGGTGTTTAAAAATGTTCAGTTGTAGTGCCTTTATGTGGAGTATGTATGTGACAGGGTTCTTATCACTCCTTATTAATTTATGTCTGACCTTCAGGTTACCTGCCTGGCCTGGCCCATGATGCTATTCGAATTTCTGACACTTGACAGAGAGAGGAGGGGCAATGAGGGACAACTTGCAATGGCTGTGGGGTAGGCAGAGGAAGAGTAACCAGTGAAGGATAGAAGAGAGCTAGGAAAAAGTGGTGGGTTGGAAGCAAAAAATGTTCCAAGACAGAAGCGAAATTGATACAGAAAGTTCAAATACAATGAGAATGAGGGATTAGCAATTAGAAGATCACTATTCCGAGGTGGGACTGAAACCAGGTTATAATTGGGTTAGGCTAGGCAAGAAATTGAACTAGGACTAATAGCTAGTGTAGCTTTGACTAAAAATAAATAAATAAATAAAAGTCATGATTCAGGCTTGAAATTCAGCCTTCTCACCGATATGTAGCAATCATCACCAGGCTTACATGTTTCTAGAAAAAATAAACTTTGATTGATGAATCTTAGCTACCTTGTCATACTGATTCTGAGACTGATGGAAGGACATTAAATAAGATCATTGGGGACCTGATGGCTTGGTTGGTTGGAGTGTCATCCCAAATGCCAAAAGAGGTTGTGGGTTCGATCCCAGGTCAGGGAACATACAGGAGGCAACCAATCAATGTTTCTCTCTCACATCAATGTTCCTCTCTCTCTCTCTCCTCCTGCGTCTCTCTCTCGAATCAATAAAGGAACATATCCTTAGATGAAGATTTAAAAAAAAAAAGAGATCATTGGGGAATATAAAAGAGATGCCAAATAGAAAACAGGTCAATTTCTTGGCACAAGGTCTTCTAGAAGCCACTAATGCATTTTACATAATTGTTTAATTTCAGGAAATCCTGACTCACTGCCCCTATTGAGTATAAAGCAAAGGCTGGTCTCAATTTACAATCCTGAAAACCAACTTTGAGTAGAGCAGAGATTATTCTTGGCAGAAATATGTCTGCTCAGGGCCTATTTTAATTTGAAATGTTTTGGTATGCATATGTTTTATTTTCTTTGAGAGAAAACAGGCTTTATTTAGGATGTTCTGGAAAGAGTTAACACTAAATGGGCAAAGTAACACCGCTGGGCTTAAGTTTTGAATGGGAAAATGGGAGTACCATTATAAATCTATATAATCAGAAAAACAGCCCTTGATAAATGGCCCAGGTGAAGCTTGAATAAAGAAAAATGAGAAGTTAAAAAAGAGTAAGTTAGAGCTAGTTTCCTAAACAGGGTACTAGTGTTGGGTAATGTAAGGACCAGAATGCTACTAATAATGTCACTGAAAATGACATTTAGAATTTTTTTTTATTGATTGATTTTAAAGAGATAGAGGAAGAGAGAGAGAGAGAGAGAGAGAGAGAGGATTGATTCATTGTCTCACTTATTTATGCATTCATTGCTTGACCAGGGATTGAACCCACAACACTGGCGTGTTGGGACCACACTCTACCCAACTGACCTACCCGGCCGGGGCCTAACCAATTTCCTATTTAACCTTCACAATAATGTGGAGTGTTCATAGTAGCTATTTTTAACCCTATTTAACCAATGAGAATAACATGAAAAACAATAATTAGATAATTTAGCCAAAGTCACATAGTAGGTTATTGAAGATCTAGGGTGAGACTCCAGCTAGAAAGACAGTGGCACTCTAGATCAGCCCTCCACCTACCTCTCTTCTCTTTCCTCAGCAACTATTCCATCCCTTTACAAATTCACTCCTCAGTCTTTTGCTTTCTCAAAATACTGATGAATGACCTTGTCTCCTAGGTCCCTGAGGAAGCTGAGGCATCTAAACTTTCCATATTATTCCTATCATGTTGTCTGTGCTCCGGCCCATCATCACTTGTCTCCTAGGATCCCCCTTCTGGGTGAAGCCACGTCTCTCCACATGTGTGTTTGACCCATGCCTCTCTCCCTTATTTCACTCCTTGTTCACTGGTGTCTTCTCTTTTGTTTATATAAACACTCTCAAGTTTCTCTCAGGCTGAAATAAAAACTCCTCCTTTAACTCTCAAATTCAATCTAGCTCTTTCCTGTCTTACTCAAGTTTCTCCAAACAGTCGTCTCTACTTTCCACCTCCCAATTTCTCTTCAACTCACTCCTCTCCTCACATCCCTGAAATCAGATTTCTGGCAGTATTATGAGCTGAACTGTGTCTCCCAAATTTGTATGTTGAAGACCTAACCCTCAGTGCCTCAAGCTGTGATGAGAACACAGAGGAGACAATGCTCCAATGCACCCAATGTGAGGAAAATCAATGTGGTGCCAAATATGAAAAGAGAGGGCAGAGGGACCACCTTCCTAGGTGACTGGCACCTGGGAGTGTGAGACGGAAGCAAATGTGTAGTCTGGTCCAAGAGAAGTCACAGAGAGGGGAAAGAGTAAAAGTCAAATGCCAAGTGACAGGGAATAAGAGAATCCGCTACTGGCAGCCACCCCTCCGCTGGGCTACTCACTGCTGAGTCCCATAATTCTACCAAGTCACATCAAAACGGAGACTTGAAGATACCACTTGCTTTGTTCCATGCTGACACTGAGCTGTTGAAAATAACTGAGAACAAATACTTCAGTATTCTCAAATGCACCCACTTAAAAACTGAGGTGTTAGATCATGTATATATATATATTTTTATTTTACGAATAACTATGTAATGTCAGACAGGATAAAATATCTGGCTACACTGAGTACAGATTACATCCATCATTTCTCTCTGTTCCAACAGGCCAATAACTCTGCCAAAAAAGATTATATTAATTTGACAAGAGGTATTTCTTCCAGAGCTATGCTAGTAACTTTTCCACTTCCGTTTGCAAATCAATCACAAAACATATTTTTCCTACTCTTGTTTTGCCTTTCAGAAACTTCTGAACCAATTGACATCATTGTTTACACTCAAAAGATGATCTTTTTCTTTTTTTTACATCTGTTAAGTCTTTTCTTGTAAACAATGTTAAACAACTCATTTAATCAGCTTTGGTGGTATACACTATACACAGTCAAACATAAACACAACCCCATATGTTACTGCTAATGGAGAAAACACCACCACTTGACAAAGACACTTTGCCTAAGTAGCTATGAGGAGGAGCCAGTCAGAATTCTGTGAAAACGGAAATTCTATCAGTCTGATCATCTCTGAACATAGGTTGTATAAAGAGCCTGGAATAGTCTAGACTCATGTTGGTCCTTTTCTTGCAAATCTTTATAAGTGAAAGCTAATCATTAATGCACAGACTGTTGCAAGTGGTATATTAGTCAGCTTCTCTAGAGAAACAGAAGCAGCAGAATCTCTATTTTCACTGTATAGAGATATATAAATATTTAGAAAACACATCTATCATTTATCTGTCATCAATGTATTTTATTTTATTTTTATTTATTTTTTAAATCCTCACCTGAGGATACATTTTCCATTGCTTTTCAGAGAGAGTGAAAGGGAGAGAGAGAGAGAGAGAGAGAGAGAGAAACATCGATGTGAGAGAGACACGTCCATTGGTTGCCTCCCACACGTGCCCCTACGGGGGGGGGGGGGGGAAGGGGACGGAGTCTGCAACTGAGGTATGTGCGCTTGGCCACAATCGAACCCAGGACCCTTCAATCTGTAGTCCGATGCTCTAACCACTGAGCCAAACTGGCTAGGGCTGTCATCAATGTATTTTAAAGAATTGGATCATGAGATTTTGCAGTCTGGGAAATCTGACATCTGTAGGGCAGCAAACAGGTTGGAAATACAGGTAAAAGTTGCTGCTGCTGCATTGACTCTAAAATCTATAGGGAAGGCCAGCAGGCTGGAAACTCAGGCAAGGTTTCTGTGTTGCACTCTCAAGGCGTAATTCCTCTGACTTCAGAAAACCTCCGTCTTTGTCCTTAAGGCTATCAACTGATAGGATGAGGCCCACCAACATTATGGAGATAACCTGCTTTACTTAAATTCTACTTATTATAACTGCTAATTACATTTAAAAAGTACCTTTACCTCAATATCTAGACTGGTGTTTGACTAAACAACTGGGTACCATAGCCTAGCTAACTTGACATATCACAAGGGAATATTAACTATTTAAAACAGATCACTGTATTCATGAATATATTTATACCAATTACAAATAAGGAGACCAGATATACAGAATTATTGACTAGTGCTAGGAGAGTGGGCAGATATCCTACATCAGCTCTGCTCTAAAGTTAGGAGGGTCTATGCAGAGCTAACTTAGACATGTTCCTGTTGCTTTGAAAACTAACAGTACAAAACTGACAAAGTTTCTTTGCTCTAAAAAATCTGATAGGCAGGTTTTTGTTTCTAATTAAATTGCTGGGAATGTCTGGTCAATGGATAGACCTAGAGCCACATGTGCAACTGAGAATTTCTCAAACAGCACTACAAGCAAATCTGAAGAAAGAAAAACATCCAGTAAGGCAAAAGGACAACACACTTAAAAAAAAAAAAAAAAAGAAAATGAATATCACCCAAATGCATTGGGCTGCAGATGATGGGTGAGAGGTTTTAAAACATGGCTCTATAATTCTTTTGACACATTTGTTGAGTTTACGTGTTCTTCCTTGGACCTGGACTCTGTGACTGCTTGACCAGTCGAATAGAGTGGAAGTGATGTTGTGTCATTTCCAGGCCTTAAGAAAGGGGCAGTTTCTACTTCCTGCACGTTAGGATGCTTGCTTTTGGAACCTTGTCACCACACTGTAAGGAAGCTTAAGCTGCCTAACAGGAATTGACAGCCAGTGCCAGTTTGCCAGCTGTGTAAATGACCCACCTTGGATCTTCTTGCTCTTGTTGAGCTGGTCCAGTTGACACCTGCGGAGCAGAGATGAGCTCTCCTCACTAAGCCCGGTCCAAAGTACACATCTGTGAGCAAAATAAATAATCATTGTTTTGAACATTTAAACCATTAAGTTTGGGGGTAGTTTGTTATGCAGTGATAAAAACTAGAAGATGCCTGGCTGGGATCTGGGCTGGGCCTGCAGGGTAAGTGAGATCTAGCAGATACTGATGGATAGGCCAGGGGCAGAGGCAGACAAGATTTCATTCCATATGGGGAAGAGCTGAAGAGTCCTGCATTGTTGGGCTAAGATGAAGAGATAAGATAATGTGTATTTAAAGGAGATGAGTTAGTCATTCATTGTTTGTTGGATCAGGTTAGGTAGGAAAACACAGAAATCAGATTAGAGAGTTTGGGCTATAGGTCAGTATCCAGGTGTTCAAGTTAAGAAAGAAGAAATGGAAACACAGTTCAGGCCAAGGGAGTAAATTTCGAAATCTGGAACGGCAAATAGGGTGTTCTAGCTGGGTCATGTGCTCACTCATGATGCGCGAAATAGAGCAACAGGGACCAGGGACCTAGCTCCAAAGTCTGAGTGGGGGAGGAGGTAAAACCAGCAAGAAAGCTGGTGCTGGTTACAGTGGTGGGGCAAAGAGAAGAGTTTTGTAGAGATGGAGTCAGACAGCTCCAAGTCTGGAGCTCCACGGTCATTCGTTGGAGCTGGAATTGAGATTAGTGCTGAACTGGGGCGAGGAGGAATGCCGGAGTGCGGCGTGAATAGGCTCTTCCACCAGTTCACATAACTAGTGCATATTCTAAGAATCCTTTGAGTATATATACAAATGAACATTGGAATCTCATAAAATTTAACATTTATATTTAGTCTTGTCTTTTTTTCTCCTCAAATCAAGTTGACGAATACCTTTAAAAAGAAAATTGTATACTAGAGGCTTCTAAAGACATTATTAATCATTAACAAAAGCGCTAGACAAAGCATGCAATGAAGGCTTGAATGACTGGATATTTGCTGACTCCTCATGACATTTAGAGTTGATCTTATTAGATTTTGTCATTCCCGTTTTTTCCTTCTCTGGTTTTATTCTAAAAGCAATTTTGCCTGGCCGGCGTGGCTCAGCAGTTGAGCATTGACCTATGACCCGGAGACAGCGATTTGATTCCCGGTCAGGGCTCATGCTCGGGTTGCGGGCTTGATCCCCAGTGGGGGCCTGCAGGAGGCAGCCGATCAATGACTCTCTCGTCATTGATGTTTCTATCTCTCCTCCTCTCCCTTCCTCTCTCTGAAATCAATAAAGACGTATTAAAAAAAAAAAAAAGCAATTTAGAATATTGCTAAATTCTTAAGATGGCATGAACAGGATCCTCCTTGACTATTTCCCCGACCCCCTTTCCTGCCATTCTTCCCTCTGGCTCACTAGTTTCCAGGCACATTGGCCTTCTTTCAGGGATGTGAAGGCTCCAGACTTTCTACCAAGTTGGGCTCTTGGCACATGTTCTCCCCTCCGACTAGAAAGCATTTCAATTCACTCCCTCAGTAGCTTTTTTCATATTTTAGGCCACCGTTAAAACGTCACATCCTTCAGAGATCCTTAAACTCATTAGCCTCCTTTGTAATTCTCTTCTAGTAACTTTTTATCATTGCATTTACCATAATTGCAATGATATATTTGTACTTTTATGTAACGGTTGCCTGTCCCACTAGCATGTGATCACTCTCAGATGTGGGGACATTACAGGTATGGTTTTTATTTGTGACTGAAGGTGGGGAAGAGAAAAGCAAGTTAAAATCCAGTGATGTGATGGAAGGCGGAAGAGGCAGGTAAAATTGAGGATAAAACATGCCGTCCAAAGAGTAAAAGGAATTGCAGTCTGAACACCACTTAATGGAGGGCAAAGCGCTTAACACATCTCAATGGGCCCTGGTGATAAGTCTGTAAAATGAGTACTTGTAATGAGAGATCAAGAAATTTAGGATGTGCAGAAATTAGAACCCATGTACATTGCTGGTGGGAATGTAAAATGGTATCTTTGGAAAAGTTTGGCAGTTCCTTAAAAAGTTAAACATAGACAGTATATGACTCAGCAATTCCATTTCTTGATATGTATCTAAGAGAAAACATCTCCACACAAAAGCTTGTACATGAATGTGCATTATTCATAAAAGTGGAAGCAACCCAAATGTCTTCCAAGTAATGAATAAAATGTGCTATATTCATTAAAAAGGAATATTACTCAGCCACGAAAAGGAATAAAGTACTGATATATGCTGTAATACAGATGAATCTTGAAGACATGCAAAGTAAAAGAAGCCAGACACAAAAGGCCACATATTGTATGATTCCATTTAGGTGAAATCTATACAGAAAGTATATTAATGGTTGTCTAGGGCTGGGCGTGTGAGGTATGGAGTGACTGCAAGTGGGTACAGGATTTTTTTGGGGGGTGATTAAAATGTTCTAAATTTAGACTGGTTTTGGTGGCACAGCTCTGAATTTACTAAAAAAAACATTGAGTGGCATACTCTAAGTGGGTGAATTTTAAATTTTAAATTCTTATAGTTCCACAAGAATTGTTTTAAAAAGTTATAGTTAATTCTCAGTACTCATGGTAGTTAATTATGTTCTATAAGGTTGCTGCAAACACTGAATTAGCAAATACTGAGCCCTTGCTCTTAGGGGAAATAGGTTAGGTTACTGGAAGTCTCTGGTCACAACAGTATTGTCAACCTATCCATACATGCCCGTGTTTTATGAGTTTCTATTTAGAGAGACATTAAATTGCTGATTTATTAACACTGAACTCAGGGCCCATAGCACTGTAACTCATGCCTGAACAAAACTTATTTAAAACATCCATAAAGCACATCACAGCCTTCTTGCACTTAAAGAACAAGAAATAGCATTTCAGCACTATGCTTGGGGCCTTGTAAACAGCTAAATAACCAACAAAAAGCACAAAAATACGGCACTAAATAGACTGTGAAAAGGATACTTAAAGCATGAGAGCTGAAAGAAGGCAGTGCCACCTTGTTTGGACTTGGCCTCAGGTATTGTAACTGTGGGGTTACAATGTCATTTCAGTGGTTCAGTAGGTGAATATATGAATATGGAATTCACCAGTAAGGATTAGTTGTAGTTTAGCTTTTCTACCAAAAGGGTTTTCTAAAACGTTTTGAATTTCAAGGTCAACTTCAATGTTGTCATAATGCTGAATAGGTAAAATGCTGAAATTTGTTAAGTTTCAAGAGTGGTTAAAGAGTAGTTAACAGAGTTTTAGAGGCTTCATACAATTATGCTTAGTTGAATTCTCTCAGTATTTCTAAATAACCATATTTCATGCTACTGATTCTTGGGCTAAGGGCCACTTCGAAGGTGAATTGTTTATATTTAGTCACCAAAAGTTGGAATTTTTGAGCACAAATGCAGGCTCTCTCCACCCAGAAAAAGTCCTCTGTCACCACAGAATTTAATTAAAAGTACTTTAATTCTCAGGTAAAAGAAATACTTACCTAATTGTGCTCATATTTGGAATCTGTACTCCTACTTCCCACATATTTGTAGATGTGCTTTCACATACTAGCTACTGCCAATTTTAATTTCCAAAGTTTTGCAGTATTTACTTTCAAAAGTATTTTCTGCACTTTATTAGTTTTAGATGAGCTTTCAAGCCTAAAATCCTCTTAAGACAGGAAATGTCAGTTGTTGCTCATAGTTTCTTTTAAGCAGCTCTTGCCAAATTCTGAAATTTGGAGGTAAATGAACTGTTGTAGGTTTAAGTAACAATGTTGGCTGGGGGTGCATGTTTTAAGTACGGAATGACTATTACGTATCCACATGTGTGAACTTGAATGTGTCATCAAACATCAGAACCTGGCTACAAAATGGTACTTTTTGGATCAGTACTTATAGCCCCCCTTTGGTAATCAAGATTTCTTTGTTTCTTTAAAAAGCTTTTAGCTGTTCTTTGATTCAAGTTGGTGAGAGTTGGAATTGGCTGATTCACTCAAACCTCCCAATTAAAACAGTGCAGCTTGGTAGTCACACATTTATTCATCAAGAATTTCAAGCTCTGATACTGTGGGGTTCTTCAGCCTCTTTTGATCTTTCATAATAAACTGAATATAATAGCCATTTTAGGCTTCTCTTCACTTTTTAAAAAATCCCAGTGCCGGATACTCATTTAACAAGCTCTTCCTGCCTGCAGACCAGCCCAATTAGTTTTCTATGCCAACCCCATAAATTTTGCAGGTTTAGTCCTTCTGTCCCACTATTCTTGTGTGTGTGGCGGCAACTCCTCTCAGTATTTTTCCACTGTCCACGACTGACTTCACTTCCCTCTTGTTCTGAATAACCACCATTAGGGATTAGTGCCAATTCATCCAGGGCCTTGTGCTCTGCAGGTGATGGCCCTCTCCATCACTCTAGAAGGATGATAAAAAGTAGACTATAATCTGTTTGCCAGGACTTCCCATAGTATTTTATTTTGACTAATCAAATTGCCCAGGGCTTAATCATTCTCTTGCTGGCTTAAAAAATATACTTCTTAATTTTATATATAACATGACACAAAATGCTGATCTCTATTAAAAATAAACATTTTAAAAACATTTCCTAGTAGAGCTGTCTTTGAAGACTTCCAAATATCCTTCAATAAGATGTTTTAATTTAAAACAAAAAATTAAGAAACTTTCCAGATTATAAGAATTTATCCTGACATTAAGCTACATAACAGGATTTTTTATCAATTTTTAGTTAGCAGTTGAAATGACCTAAGTCATTTGGATGAATGTTGTTTTTAGTGAACAACCTTTTATGAAGCGAAAAGTCACTTTCACCAGAAAGAAGGTTAAGCAAAGAAAAATCATTGTTTAAAATTTTTTATAAAAGAGTTTGAATCAAATTGATGACACATGCCAGGGAGCAAGATCTCAAATGCTCCTGAAAAATTATCATTTTTAATAGCTCAGAAAATTTCTATATTTTAAGAGATACTCTTTATGTAAGATAAAAATGTGTTCATAAATTAAAGCACTTTGAAAAGTAAAAAAGTTGCTAGACAAATATGAAGCACTATTACCCACAATATGAAGTTATAAGTTTTAAACAGTGCAGCCATTTAACATTTTGGCTAAAGAAAATAAAGGCTTATATGAAAAGAAAAGTGTACTGAGAAAGGTGTCATTTTTAAAACATGAAAAGACAAATCAGAAGAATTTCAAATTCAGATTTTTGAAACTTTTTATTTATATTTTGGTCTTACAAATAAGCATTTTTAAATGACTTTCTGTAAGAATGTAAAACACAAGAATTTGCCAACTATTAGAGCCACACAAATCCTCAAAAAGGTTTCTTGTGCAGTCTTCATTAACGCAAATCTGTGAATATTTCACTCTTACAGATCATGAATCTGTTTCACAATAAAAAGCCATAAAGTTTTTATGCAGTTCATTCATTATATGCTACAGCGTTTCTATTAAAAGGAAAGCTGAGTAATAAAAATATATGAGAAAGTCTGAGGCTCGAGCAACCTGTTGAGGCTCTGTCTACCTTATTTGCTTTGTAGTTTACTGTCATCACTTTCAAAGAGCACAGAGCACATGAGGCACAGTCGTAATCATCTCCCTTATTAATCTCCCTAATTTAATAACCTGTTGTTCATAAAACTGGACCAGTGATCTCAAGCTATCATTTACATAATTCATCACAAGTCTATTACAAAGCATATGTTAGTGGTATCAAAAAATGTAGGAGGATGGAAATTTATAGAACAGGAATTTTGTTAAACTTGCCATGTCCTTAGATGTCACAGGCTGTGCTGCCACTTCAACTTTTAATTAGATGTTTAATGCCTCACAGTAAAAGATTGATTGAAGAATGGAAGCAAAACTAAATTATTTTCTAGGTGTTGTAATATTTCATTTGATAAGGTAACAAATGGATAGGACACAATTTAATCAAGATTTATATACGTTCCAACTTTTCACTCAGAAATTCTTCGACACTGTCTGTGTTCCATTTGAGGATGCTTAGTTCTTCAGCAATGTTCCCATTGTCATCCAAAAGCTTTAGTACAGGGTCTGAACCACGAACATACTACAAAATAAGAGGGACAGCATTATAACCCGCTTAGAAGAGCCTTTTCAACCTCCACCAAAATCCAAACCAATGCAATCCAGGTTAACTAAATTTAATGGGAATACAAAAAAGCTTTATGGATATAACATCACAACAGGTCTTAAAGGAAGTCTTTTGGGAAAGAATTGCATAGAATTTCATAAAAAACGACCATTTACAAAAGAAATCCTAACTCTGGGTAAATGTAACAACAAACATGACTTCATTCCTTAAGACATCAATCTTAAAAAAAAATTAATTCTGGAAAAAAGGGATTCCATTAAAATCACCTTACCTTGGGGGGGGGGCGGGCAGGGATCAACAAAGAACTTATGTGCATATGTGCATAGCTTAGGGCCACAGACAACAGTGTGGGGGAGGCCTGAGGGGCTGGGTGGGGGGCTACAAAGAGGGGAAATGGGGACATCTGCAATACTGTCAACAACAAAAATAATAACCACCTTACCTTGATTTGTAGTCCTCTGAATAGTTTGGGTTTATCACTTCTGACAAAAGCTTGAAAGAAAAGAAAAAGGTTTGAATCGTTCATTTCCAAATCCAAGTTAGTTACAAAGGTCAAAACACAAAGCAGAAACTAACTCAGCAAGTGAAACTTTAGGTCCCATATGGGAAAATGAAGGAGGCAAACAGAGATACACATATGGAAAGACACATAATACACTTCAATAGGAAAACAAAATATTTTAAGGTGTTGTTTTAAATTAATCAAAATCCCAAATTCCAATGGGATTCTGAGGCCTTGACAAAATGATAGTAAAGTTCAGCTAGAAGATAAGTATGTGTGAGGAGAGTCACAATTTAGAAAAAGTAAAATATGGAAGGAAAATTTGTTCAATTGCTTTTTAATGTATGATACTGATACCTGAATAGGTAAATCTAGAGAGATACAAATATCTGTAGGAATTTTCCAATACAGTTAAGCTATCAAATCAGAGGGAGGGAGACACTGATTATCAGTGTGTGAGTCTGGGGTATGTGTGTCTGTGAATTAGTAATTCATACTTCTAAGAAAACTGCCAAACAATCTGAGGAAAAAAACATGGAAAAATAGTGAGGTGCCTACATAATATCTTATATCTAAATAAATTACAGATGGAGTAATGTTTTAAGTTTATTCAACAAATATTTACTGAATACCTACCGTATGTTGCACAACAGAGATAAAGCTATATAAAACACATAATTTCTGGTCTTAAGGAGTTTACATTCTGGAGGGGAAGATGCTAAACAAGTAATCACACAATTAATACTTTCAGTGAAAAAGTTTAAAAAAAAAAAAAAGAGAGGTTCAGAATACTACCCAGAATTTAATACAGACAACGTCTCTGGGGAAAAGGACTATTCTAATATCTGCTGTATGCATCCATAACAGAGCCTAGCACATTTAATAACTTTGATTCATTTAACAGATTTTTAACAGGCTGGCATGTGTCAACAAATTTAAAAGAAATATTAAGATGAGTCACTAATGACTATTTTCATAGTTCTCTGCCCTCTGCTAAGCATAGATTCATAAGCCTCCTAATTCTGAATGAGGAGAATATCTGTTAAATGCCCTATAGCAGCAAATCATATATTACAGGCAGTAAATTAATCATTTAACAGATATTTGAATACTTATTATATACACACGCCACTAGCATAGGCTATATGAGACTATAAGGACATGCAAAAAGACCTCAAGTAATTTATTTTTTAGTTTACTTTCTGCTATATAAAAATAGAACAATGATATCAGTTTGGAGATTCCTAATCTAATTTCTAGAAAATGTTCTTATGCCAATTCCATTATTTGTCAGTTAGATAGGCAGTTTTGTTAATAACATTTCAAAGTAATGAAAAAATACAGAAGCAATTAGAAAACATTAAATATTTCAGAGTTTCCCTTGGGATTCTTATCAGCATCAGCACGTCATTTGTGCTAAACCCTAGAAGAAGTTTTGCTAGTCACGCTGCCTGGGAAGTCATGGGACTCTTCTTGTAATTCAGAGACTCTTTAGAGTTAACTATAAGGAGTTGTAAAAAAAGCCCCATCCTTTTCTTTGTTCAAGAAAGAAGATAAAAGTGGGTATAAAGGGGTAATAGAAATGATATGTCTTGAGGTTAAAGTTAATGATATTTTCAAAGTCATAAACAAGTGAAAATAGAAATAAAAAAGAGACAAAATATACTCAGTTAGATCTAATAATACACCTCTGATCACACTGTAAGTAGCCCTAAAGTGTTCTCTATTGGTTTTAAGATTTAGTTTGATTATAAGGGCTTATGGCAGATATGATTAAGACTTGTGAACTGTCACATAAAATTACATGGAGTGAAAATTAGATGTCTTCCTGTTGATTAAAAGTAAATATACTTGAATCAGAAGATATTCTAAATAAAAATGTCATATCATACCCAGAAACAACAATAAAAAGAGAAGAACAACAAACAACAGTGGAACTGAATTCTCAACGGTGTTCAATGAAAGCTACTGGGTACCTAAAAGAGTATTTCTAAAATAGGAAAATTTACTATTGTATACAAACCATCTGGAGCGCAAAATTACATAAGTCATTTGGGTCCTACCAACAAGACAATTTAAAAACACTTAAAAACATTCAGAGAAGGGCAATTTAAATAATTAAGAGAATTTGGGGAGACTGGAGGTACAATAATGAAAACAAGACAGACTAAAAGGATTATGACTTCTCGGTCAGAATAATAAATCCAGAAAAGGAATGTTTGAAGACTATAAAATTCATCAAGGGCATATCACCAATGTAAACAAAGGCTTTTCACCAGATTCA
This sequence comes from Miniopterus natalensis, assembly GCF_054644295.1. Classification (NCBI taxonomy): domain Eukaryota; kingdom Metazoa; phylum Chordata; class Mammalia; order Chiroptera; family Miniopteridae; genus Miniopterus; species Miniopterus natalensis. The sequence continues at coordinate 54,406,089 of NC_142089.1, forward strand.
TGTCTGTCAAAAGTGGGGGCACCCTTTGATAAAATAAATTTAGTAAATCCATTCATTCATTTAATATTTGAATTCTGATTAGTAAGACATACATTGTTAGGTAGAGTCAAGGTATATTAATAATAATAAAAAATTAAATTCTGGGCTGTAAGGTGTTCTTAGCTTGGTAGAGGCAAAAGGACAGTAAGCCAAAAAACAAAAACAAAAACAAAAAAAATCATATTATGTGAGGAATTGCTATGGAACATAAAGAGGAAAGTGAAAAATTCTGTTCAAAGGTCACCGAAAATTAATGCTTGAACTAAACTTTGAATGAATAGGAGTTTGCCACAAGAAATAGGAAGAAGCGTAAGTCAGGAGGTACACGTAGTTTGTGCAAAGACTTAGAGTTCAGAGAACTACAAATAGTTCTGCACAAGGTCTAGAAACATGAACCTAAAAAAAAGTAACCATGCTGACCAGCCAGGTGTGGCTCAGTGGTTGAGTACCGACCTAGGACCAGGAGATCACGGTTTGAGTCCTGGGCAGGGCACATGCCCAGGTTGTGGGCTTTATCCCCAGTCAGGGGCGTGCAGGAGGCAGATCAATGACGACTTTCTCATCATTGATGTTTCTCTGTCTCTCCCTCTCCCTTCCTCTCTCTGAAATCAATAAGATGTGTGTGTGTGTGTGTGTGTGTATGTATATATAAAATTAGAAAGGAAGAAGAAGTAACCATGCTGTGATGGGTCTCATATATGATGTTACTGAGTTCGGTATTTACTCTGTATGTGAGAGGAAACTATAAAGATTTTAAGCAAGAAGCCACAGAATCAAATCTGTCTTATGGAAAATGTCTTTTTGTATAAAGAGAAAACAGAAGTGAGAAAAGGAAACAGGTAGATCAGATAATAAGTAACTAATCCTAGTTGCTTATAGAGCTGAAAATTTTTACCATCTAGCCCCCTACAGAAAAAGTTTGCCATGACCTAAAAAATTAGAGAAAATGCACATTTCTTTGGAGAGACAGACCTATCCTTAACATGGTAAAACTCCTGCTGCTTGAGAAGGAAAACATACTTATTTACATTATTACTTTTGATGTCACTACAAGTGATGGAATAGTAGGTCAAGTCTATTGAGAGAAATTATTATACATACTGCTTTAGGAGGCATACCTGGAATTGGCTAAGAATATGAGAATATGACCTGGGACCCCCACCCCCACCCCAATAGTTGTTTAATGTGGATAAAACATTTCAAAATTTAAATCCCCCTCTCTTCTGGAAAAATTTAACATTAATTTACTCTTCTGTTTTATGACATGGATAACTTAAGTAAATTAAAAAAATTACAATGTATTGTAAGTTAAAGTATAATGAAAGTTATCATGCTAATCCCAGAAGCTACCTGATGTTGAAAACAAAGAATATGAAAAATGATGATATGAAAATTAGTTCAGTATTTGTAATTATTGTAAAAACTGGCAATTCTGCTTCATTCCGTATTCCAGAATATGTTTAAGACAATGAGTATGAAAAGTGGGAATGGTTACCAGCTTCTCATGGGCTCAGAAAATATTGGTGTTATATATAATTATATTAAATATGGTTATGCACTATGTAATTAAACAATCATTTTCATTTTAAGTAAGCTTGTAATAATTAAAATATTTATACACAGAATTAAAATTCAACTGTTTTGAAAGGAAAAGACAGTATGACTATATGTACCCAAAGGAATGATAATTTAATTGTACATAAGAAATAAATATAATTAAGTTCAACCTCAAAGATTGAGAAACTATACTCAAGCTTTTAAAGACAACTACAAACTGTACAAATTATTATCATGGACATAATAAAATATGATATCACAAATAGAAGGGATAATTGTAGTATCAAAGCTACTCTTGACTTCATGAAAAGCTGAGTAACAGAAGATTATTAATAAAACAGGTCAGTAAATATTAATGATCAATACAATTAAAAAGCAACCTCCAAACTTCTAGGAATAAGAGAGATCAGATTTTCATTCAGAGAACTGATATAAGAACAACTATGGTACAATTCTGAATTTAAGTGTTTGAGGACAAAAATACAGAGTAATGATTTGTTTTCCCTAAGCAGATGTAGATATTATATATTCTCTGCTATGTCGGAATTTGTGATTATTCTAACAAAGAATGTATTTAATTAGATGTGTATCTGCTTTGGGCCTCATACACAATGTCCCGAGTCAAATTATTCTGTTTCATTTTTGTGCCAAAATGAGCAATATTTTAATATAAACAATTCTAGGTCAGCAATAAAGGGCATATGCTAATACAGGTAATTCTATAAAAAACTAAATCCAAATGATTCTCTTGCCACAAGGTAAACAAGACAAGAAATCATGGGAAAGCCAGCAGAAATAAAACTAGAATGAGGCATGTAAGTACAGACCTTATATATTTCAGTTAAAAAATAAATAAAAAGAAGTCCACTACCTTTGTTGACCTTGAGAATACTTACCATAAAGGGATCCTGGTGGCTAACAGGGCTCAAATTTAAAAACAGAACCTAGCAGCCATTTCTAAATGAGCCTTTCATGCAAACCACGCTGAAGGGAGAAGCCTGCACTAAAGCTGCCTGCCTTCTGCACTGAACTGCCCGCCTGCAGTTTCCTGTCAACTGAGTAAGCCCTTATAAAGGAGTTCCTAGAATCCTATTTTAACCCATAGGACTGAGACTTTCCCTGTCCAAATGGAGCTGTACAACTATATCACTGTCAGCATCTTTACAGACCATTCCAAGTGGCTCCATTCTGCCCAATCAGGACAGTGACTTTCGGACCAAACTGTGAGGATTTGGAGTCCTCCTTTGCCCAAGGATGGACCAATCAGGTACCAGGGGCAGGCACTTCTCTCTAAGTCAGCCCCCCTTTGGTGCAGTGAAGACTTTCCCTGGCTGGAGCTGAAACACTGAAGACATTTTGCTGGACCAGAGCAGAGCAGATAAGAGTGGATCGGACCAGAGAAGGGCAGAGTGGAGCAGAGCTGTCTAGCCTGAGAGGGCCTCCTCCCAGCTGTGCAGTTCCACAGCTGTGTTATATAACAATGGAGTTGTTTGCACTGAACAGTTTCCTGCTTCACCACACCCCAAATTGGGATTCCTGTTGGCACTGTACTGGTACCAACCATATTGACTGACACCTTTAGACGAGTTCAAAGTTCAGTTTCATAAAACTGATTTTCAAGTGACATACAAGGACAGAATAGACAAAAGCTTTAGCCCAAGTATTTCTGGAGCTGCAAAGCTCCATTACTGTTTGATTATTCAACCGAAAGAATAAATACACTTTTACAATTATCCTTTCACATACTTCTCCTAAAAATTTCCTGCGGAGATATACAACATGCATGACTTCCTCTCTTCTGCACCTCAGGTTTTATGGTAATTAATTCTATTCTTGGCGATTTGTCATTTAGGACAGGTCTAGCCTCACTAATGCAATTGTTCCTTAGGAGTTTTATATAAATCAATTTACATTTAGAATATATTCCAATGAAATGCTATTTAAAGGGATGACATTTACATCTGGTAAAAAGAAATGTTCTTGTAAAAAAGGAAAGACTCTCCTTTCAAAAAAATAACCACCTCATCATGTGTAGTATTTAAATCTAAATTTCATATATTATGCTTGCTTAAAGTAACCTATTATTCAACAATTACTATAAAACTCCACCTCCATGAAAAAAGATGTGGAAAAAATTCATATGCTGTTGAGAAAGTATAATCCTAAAATTCTAATTCATGGGAATAGCTAATAAAGTTATTCTTGCAAAATGTTGATTTTAAACTCTAAAACTGAGAATTTACTAGAGTTAATTTTACATACCTTGGACTTGTGGGAACCTCCCCAATTTTCATCCACAGACTTCAAGAATAGCTCCTGCATATAGCTGCCAAAGAAAAAACCAGAAATTAAAAAAACTAGTATAAATGTAATTTGAATTTGAATAGGTAAGATGCTCTAGAGAGTTCTTCACATAATCTTAAATATTTCCTACAGTATTTTTAGGATACTAAACTGAACACAGGTATGTATCCATGTAGCCAACATAGATACTTAATGAGAATTCATTACAATTGCTTTAAAAATTAAATGATCATTGTTTTAAATTTAAACAAAACAAAAACACAATACCTTTAAAAAGTAAATATAGTGTGTACTATGTAAAGATATTATAGGAAAGCCAATAAAATCTTATTATAAAAAAACTTAAATGCAAATATTTTCTCTTAAGGAATTTAAGGTGAAATGAATTCAGTGGTAAATATTGCTTTTCTAGCTATAGACCTGCGTTCTGTTTACAGTAAAAGCTCATTATAAAAAACTCAAACACAAATTTTTATTGCAATTAATTTAGCTGAAATGGATTCAATGGTAAACATCTTTTTTTTTGGTAGCTATAGAGCCTGCCCATTCTTTTTGTAGTGACTTGGGAATGCTGTGACTCTATGAGAAGGCAGACAATGAATAATAGGAACACATTATATCCGTTTAATTTTTAATTGGCGTTTAAACTTGTTTTTTTAATTGTACATCCATGAGCTAAAGAAGGATTTTACCTTTAAAATTCTAAAACAGCATAAAAATCACATGCACTATGGTTACTTTAGGTACTTTGGAAAATAAAGAAAAGCACAGAGCAGAAATTTAAAAATCACCTTAATTATATCTTCCCAAAAGGTATTGACTTTTTCACATTTTGGTGATTCTGGGATATATCAATTATTCTTAAGATTTTTAAGTATCAAAATACTTTTGAGAATCTGATGGAAGTCTGCTTTTTTTTTTTTTATATCTTTATTGATTTCAGAGAGAAGGAGGGAGAGGGGGAGAGAAAACCAATAATGAGAGAGTCGCCACTGATAGGCTGCCTCCTGCACACACCCGAATGGGGATGGAACCTGCAACCTGGGCATGTGCCCTGACTGGGAATTGGACCTCGATCTCCTGGATCCTAGGTCAATGTTGAGCCATGCCTGGCCGGGTGGAATTCTGCTTTAATTCAGGCTATTCATGGACTCTCCTGAACCACTGATGGATTTCAGATGAAAAACTCTGAAGATCTCTAAGATTCTTTGTAGCAATAAAAACTTAAGATCAGGCTAACTTAATTCTATAAAATAAGTTGCTTTTGAATAAGATTTGGTTAATCTTAGTTAGACAAGTCTCCCCACCCACAAATATCTTTAAAAATATCAGGCAATATTACCAAAAATATCATAAAGATGTTCAACATCACTAATTATTAGGGAAATGCAGTTCAAAATCACAGTGAGACAGCACTTCACTGGCTATTATAAAAAACAACCAAAAAACAAGTGGTGGTGAGGATGTCAAGAATTTCATCAGAATTAAGAAAATTTAAAAAGGCCACTTTAAAATTTGGTTATTAGATTTATCTTTCATTTGCAAGTCTGTGACCCCTTAGGTCTCTAGTGGAGATTCCATTACCTTATATAATAGCATTTCTCTACCCCACTATTTCCAGTGCTCTTCATATCATCACACGTGGGAAATGGTAACAACCGTGGAGCACTGGGCTAAAAGGAGGCTGCTTATAACTGGCCCCTGCTCACTTAGTCCCCATTTGGTTGTCCTAAGCACTGAAGGACTCAGTATCCTAGCACATTTATAAGTCATTCATGGAAAGCACTTCTCTGCACCACAAAACACCAACTAATTAATTAAATTACAATCTCTAATGAACAGGCAGCAGCTCAGATGTGACCATCTCCAGGAAAACTTTCTTCGGTCTCCTACTCTCAGTTGGGGACTTTCACAGAATTCTGTTCTCATCATAATGTACTATAAATAGTCTGTAACTTCACTGTGGACAGGAAATGTCTTATTTATCATAATTCCCTCAGAACAAGACACAAAGCTGCTCAATGTATGTGTGCTGAATGGAGAGAATTATTCACTTAACAGAATTAAACATTTCTTTTTTCATCATGTAACTTCCAAAATACTTCAAGTTCCTTTAACATACTTTGTAAAGTAGATTGTGCTTAGTTCCAGTCTTCAGTAAACAAAAAGAAAATGTAACTCAAAGCTGCGTAACATTATTAAAGTAAAATTCTAAAAGATTTAATATGTGATGCTAAGTTGGCATTTTACTTATGAATCTGTAGTGTTTATAGGAAAATGTTTGTTTTTCATGGTGAATAAATGAATTAACTACAAATTGTGGTAAATTTTCAATGCCTTTAAAGTAATCATAGGAATCTTGGGCATCACACAAATTCACACCCAAGGAAATACATGCTATGTAAAACAGGAATTCTCAAAGGCATAAACTATGAAAGGAGCAGGAAAGGTAAAAACAACTTTCAATTCCTTGACTTTCACCCTTATCATTTTTACCCTTTAAAAAAAAAATGACTTCAGAGAGAGAGGGGAAGGAGGGGAGGAGGGAGGGGAGAGAGAGAGAAACAGCAACGAGAGAGGGGTACATCGATCGGCTGCCTCCCATATGTGCCCCAAGTGGGAAGCAAGCCAGCAACCTAGGAAGGTGCCCTGAGGGAAACTGAACCTGTGGCCCTCTGGTGGAAGGGGGGACACTCCAGCCAACTGAGCCACACCCCCAGTGCTCATTTTTACCTTTCTTTTTGTTAATCCTCACCCAAGGATTTTTTTTCATTGATTTTTCAGAGTACGGAAGGGGGGGAGGAAAGAGAGAAACATTGATGTGAGAGAGACACACTGATTGGTTGCTTCCCACACGCGCCCCAGCCGGGGCTGGGGATTGAGCCTGCAACCGAGGTACATGCCCTTGACCGGGAGCTGAAGCAGGGACCCTCAGTCGTGGGCAATGCTCTAACCACTAAGCAACCTGGCTAGGGCTAATTTTTACCTTTTAAAGTAACATCACTGGCTTACAAAAATGCTGACCTTCAAACATTTATGCAAAAATACCAATAGAAGAGAAATCAAAGAAGCAAGTTATATAAATTTTATATAGCAAATTTGTATTTTTTTATAGCAAGTTGGTGGGCCTCTTTTCTATATGCATTAGAGAAGCCTTATTTGTATAGAAACTCTAACTCTAGGCACTATAGGTCATTATTCCATTGGGCTTCTATAGTACTAGCCAAATAATTTAAATGGAAATACACAGATACCTTTAGAAAAATACAAAAATGATACTCCAAATTGCATTTTCCCCCTTTGGAGTTCATAACTATTTCCATATTACTTACAATTTCCAAGTTTTCCTAAACTTCTGATAGAATCCTCTAGGTGGGAAGAAGACATATCTAACTCTTTCAGCTCTATAACTAATTTACCTTATTTGTAACAAGATTTTTGTATATACTAATTTTCCTCTCATTTAAAAATAAGTGACTTTTATTTATTATTCTTAAAATAACTTCAGCTTTGCAGTTAGCTAATTTTCCCCTGGTTTAAATAAATATACCTTCAGTATAATAAAGATTTATTTGTATGCATATCAGTTTTAGCTTCTGTACATTTCATATATTTTCACTGTAGAAAGGTTTCCCTCATGAATTACTGTTGGAATATATGATCACCAACCCCCCCATACCCACCTGAAAAACCTCTTGTTTATAAAATTTTAGTGAGGGCTTACAATGAGGTTTTTTATTTTGTGGTGATAACTTTGTTGTAAGTAAAGCCTAACTGTGTTGCTACCAAATAGTTCAGATTAACAGCAAGACAAAAAAATGGACTATGCTATTTCTCATATAGCTAGATTCCAAAATAAATTAATTCATAACACTGAGCAAAGGGAACACTTGTGAGTTATGTACATTTCCTGAATTTTTAAAAAAGTGCTGCATTTGTTAACTTTTACTGACACTATCACACCACCAACACAAATCTATAAACCTGGTCCAAGTCAGAAATATTCTACTACTTTCCAACACTAAGCACTTAATATATTTTTGTTGGTGACGATATCTATGGCTCTAAAGAAACATGACAGTAAGGAAATCTTGAAATAAACTAAGTCGAACTAAATATCAAAATTTTAATACAGTACGGTACTGTTAAATTAAACAAGGAGGCCGTTAGACTGGGTTGGCTCTAAGGCATTAGCAGCCTATGTAAGCAAACCACACCCTAAGTGTGTAAATCAAGGGTGGGGGAGCCCATGGCCTGCCAGTGAATTGATTTCTGCTCAAACTATTAAAAATTTTAATATGCTTGTTTATCTTTTAACAGTATAGTGAAAAGAACTCAAATTATAAAATCAAATGTGTATGTAATTCAATTTTGGCTCCACTATTTACAAGCATGTCCCCTTGGATGAGTCACTCTCTCTGAGCTTCAGTTTATTGTTTGAACAAAATATATTCCCTACCTCCCAGAGCTGGTGTAAGGAGTCAACAAAAAGCAAAAGGCCTGGAATGTTTAGATGCTCAGTAAGTAACAATAGCTATTATGATAATACTTTCATACTATTGGCTAAGTTTAAGATGTGTATTCGAAATCTGTTTTCATAGTTGATAGTTTTCTGTTCTGGGACTATTCAGGGCTATCATTTGTTGTTCTGTAATTAGAATGGCCATTCCAAAAACTTCTCAAGCTTTCAAATTCAAAAATATGTTAGAGCAGTGTTTTCAACGTTGACTGTACACTTGAATTAGCTGGAAAGATTCTGAAAATTGCTGATCCCTGGAACCTACCCCTAGTCCCACTACATTTGAGGGTGCGATCCAGTCATCAGCATTTTAATTATTGTTATTACTTTAAAAGCTACCCAAATGATTGTAATGGGTAATCAGGGATGAAAATAGAATCATTGCCTTGGACTATAGCCAACTATTAATGAGGCAAAAATCACAAAACAATCAAACAGTAGGCTTTTGCTCAACAGACTAAAGAAATTAATTCTAAAATTTAAATCAGGTAAGGACTGACTAAAGCAAGACAGCTGCTGCATGATCTTGTCTCCCTTTATAAAGTACCGCTTATGGTCATTCTTATTTTCAAAGTCCTCTTTCATTTAAAGGCAAAACTTCAGTATTACTGAAATTCAATGGTATGATTAGAGAAAACTGGAAACAAGTTGCAATATGAAGAAAATGCTCTAATATTAGGTGAAACAAAAGGAAAATTTAAACTGCTGAACAGAATTCAGATCTGAGGAGTATCTATTTTATAGGTCTACTGAAGGCTTGCCCTTGCATGAAACGCAGGAATTTAAAAATGAGGAAATATGACTATCGCACGATGAAATCTGAGTATTAAGTTACTTAGAGATCCTAAATGAAAAACAATTATGATATACTCAAATATAAAAGTGAGCCACTCCTCCAAACATTAATCGCATCCAGTGTAATTTGTCAAAATCAACTTTACTCCTTTCAAACACGCAGAAGCTATTCTTAGCAAAATCTGGCCAGTTAATTCTCAGGGCAACAAAATAAATGCTGATATTTTAAGTTTTAATTCATTATTTATTATCAAATCATTTCATATTTTCTGATATTTTAAAAAATGCCTTGCATGCTAGAAACAATATGCTACAATTACACATGGACAAATAATTAGGGTAATATATTTTTTGTGATCCAATAGCAAGCTTCTGTCAAGACTTCACTTTAAGTCACTGAAGAAGCTATATAAGGCGAATGGTGGATCTGTTGACACTGCCATACGCACCCTGACTGATGGTATTCTTGCACAGGAACAATAAGTGAATATGGAGGATTAGGGAAATAAATTTAAGTTTTACAATTTTAGCAAACCAAGCTGGAAAATAGAATTCTATAATATTATACCCCTGAGATTACACTTTTCAATTTTAGGTGCTTTCTACTGAACTCTGAAAAAATATAAAGCAATGAATCACTATGCCTAAGGAAGCTCCTTAAATTTAAAACTTATTCTTCTACACTATTAAAATGCTATTCCTTTTTGTATCTTAGGTTTCTACCTTAAGATTGAGAAAGCTGCGAAACAAGCAAGGTAACATTTACTTAACTCAGATTAGGCTCTAAAGAAGGCATGAATACACTGGGAGAATTGTTCCATAAACGTACAATCACTGTTCCACTAAGAAAGCTCAATAAAAATGTACCAAAAAAAAAAAAAAAGTTCTTTGACATTACCCCACTCTAAATTAGAACATCAAAACTCTAAAATCTGAGGGAAAAAAAGAACAAGGTTTCTTTCAGTATTGTGAAGCGGAATAGAATTTACTATATGCACCTAAAACAATTTCATCAGCAAAAGGTGAGAATGTTTGATTTAGTCTTTCAGCCAGAAACAAAAACAACCCATAGATAAGGACATCCATTCATCCATACTTCAGCTGCAAGTTTGAATAATCCAGGCCATCACTCAGGAACAACGCGTTCAATTCTACAGATACTTAGGAAATATACAATGAAAGGAAAGAACTAGACACATCACCACCAGGTCAAATTATCCAAAGATTTGGTCAAAATGAGTCTAAGCTTAAATATCATAGTAAGTCGTTTTTAATAAAAACCACTGAGCCCTTTCGTAATAAGTAAAAATATTTTAGAAAATGGCAAACTATTTAGTATAGAGTACTCAATAATAGAAATTCAATGTCTTTTTGCTCCTAAATGTTAAAAAATACAACCTATCTCCTCTTAATTTGAAAAACTAAGATCTAGATAAAATACGGTTCAACACCCAAACTTTCAACAGCCTCAACAATGGAACACGAAGGTCCTACATATGGCAGCAAAAGCTGCTTTTCAAAAGAGAACATATTTCTTTGTGTTGGTGCTGCTATTACCACTCCATTACTGAAAAAACTGTCATAAAAAAGAGGCAATTATGATCATCTTAAAGAAAGTTTACAAATATCTGAAATAACAAAAAACGAGCTGGCACAAATTATGGTTTCTCTCAATCTACAGAAAATAATCACCTAAGATATTCCAAGTGGAACAGACACAGCCTGGCGGCGGGCCCAGCGGGTCCCACAGGGTCGTCCTCTACAAGGATTCCCTGTGAGGCGCGTGCCTAGGTTGCGGGTTAGATCCTCGGGGATCGTGGGGGAGGCAACCGACTCATATTTCTCTCTCACATCCATGTTTCTCTCCTTCCCTTCCCCTTTCTCTAAAAATCAATGAACATGTCCTCAGGTGAGGAGAAAAAAAATTATTAAAAAAAGATACAAAAATAAGCCTATAATAATAACAACCCAAAAGCTTAAATAGTATTATTCAAAATTTAAGAGCAACGATAACGATATAAAATTTGAAAAGACTAGACCACTACACATTTTACTTTTGCCCACTGGTTGACAAGTATACCATCAATTTTAGAATTCCTAAATTAAAACTTTTAACATATTTCTTCAAAAAGTAAACTGAAAAGACAGTCTGTTGCTATGGAGTATGCTTTATTAAAAGTTACCCTCTGTGGCTGCCGTTTCTCCCACCCTCCATTGCTTTACGGGGCTGCCTTGTAACTAGCTGAAGTCTATCACAGCTTTCTTGTGTTGGGGTGGCCAGTTTCTAAAGTAAGAACACTGGGAAGCATCCTCACTCATCCCTTCCCCCTCCAATCCAGGTAGGTCAATAAATCCTTTAAGTTTTATTGCCTAAATCTTTTCCAGAACTGTCTCTTCTCCATTTTTACTATCAATGTGTTGGCTTAAGCCCCTATATAATGCTATATAAGTTATTTTTCTAGCAACAGTATTCCCCTCTGCCCTATCAACTATAGTTTACACCAACAAATAAAGTTATTAAATTACAAATCTGATGCCAGTCTATTGTTTAAAATTCTCCCCTGCCTATAGGATAGAGTTCAAACTTCTTATTGAGCAAGAAGGCACACAGGTCCTACTTAAGAGTCACCATCTTTTATCATAACCAAGCTATCTGATTTATCTTAGATGACTATCTTTCCCATGTCTCTGCCTTTTCATTTATTTTTTCTTCTGCCAGAAATGACTGTTCCCAGTTATTTTCCAACTAATCATAGGCATCAAGTTCTATATAAGCAGGTGGTAATATTTACCTGACCAGTAAAATGGTTATACCCTTCCTTCTGTGTTTTCTTTTTTTTTTAAATATATCTTTATTGATTTCAGAGAGAGGAAAGGAGAGGGAGAGAGAGAGAGAGACAGAAACATCAATGATGAGAGAGTCATTGATCGAGCCTGCAACCTGGACATGTGTGCTGACTGGGAATCGAACCCCGATCTCCTGGATCCTAGGTCGACGCTCAACCGCTGAGCCACACCTGGCCCGGCTCTGTGTTTTCTTTTGTGTTGATTTTAGAGAGAAGGGGGCGAGAGAGTGAGCGAGAGTGAAACATCAATGTGAGAAAGAAACATCAACAGATTACCTCCCACACATGCCCCAACTGGGGATAAAACCAGCAACCTGGGTACCTGACCTGACTAGAATAGAACCCACCACCTTCTGGTGTACAGGAGGAAGTTCCAACCAACTGAGCCACACCGGCCAGGGGACCTTCCTGTGTATTTTCATAGCACATGAGTATTTTTTTGTTTACAGTACACATCTCATTAAATTCTTTAAAGAAATCAATGCATCTGGAAATAACAATTAAAAAAACCACACAACGGTACAGAAAGGTATAAAATAAGTAAACATTTTCCTCTGCCCTTCCACACCCACTCAATAACTTTTAAATTGTTTATTTTTGGTTCTTCTGTTGGTCAGTCCCATAATGATTAACATGGTTTTATCTATAGTTCTCAATATGTCAACTTTAAGAAATTTATGGATTCCCCCATTCTTCCAACTTTTATTTCTGATTGTTTTGGTGGTTATCTTTATAACATTGGATATTAGGTTTTAGCTCAAGAGAATGTGCTGCTAACTACATTCTAGCAGTCCAATTTCCATGTCTATTTCTTCTACTTTTCAAGGACAGTGACTATTGTCTTATTTTGGCATTCTCAGAGCGAATAATGGAAAGTTTATTTTGACTCTCAGGTAGATATGTCTAGGAAACATAGTTGTAAGATAATCCGAGGATAGATAATGAATTACTTTAAGGGCTTATGTCCTTTTAAAAATTATAATATGCAAATGTGCCAGAATGTTTTAATATGCTTAGAAAGCAGCTGGTCCTAGTTTGTAAATACCTAAAAAAATTTACATTTATTGTTCATATTAAAGCCAGATGAAATGCCACATTTAGAAAACAAAAAATTTAAATATTTTCAGTTCAATTAATTAACTACACAAATAAACTTGAAAACTTCTGTTACACAAATATATGATACATATATTTATTATAGCCACTTATTAGCTATGTGACCTTAGGCAAGACTTCTATGCCTCAGACTCAACTATGAAATGGGAATAATGGTACCTACCTTACAGAGTTGTTACAAGTACTATATAAGTTAATTTACATAAAGTGCTTAGAAAGGAGCCTTCATATAATAAGCACTTAATGAATGCTAGTGGCTATTATTATTAAGTAAATATTTGCATCATTACTTAGTATTGTTGCTATTCAGGAGCTTCAGTGATTCTTACATGGAATTTGAACTGTTGCCAACCATTATTTAGATAATTAAAAAAAGCTTCTTTGTGAATGTTTTTATATTTTAATTAGAATAATCTGTTGAAGACAGTTACATTTAGTTTCCTTTAAAGAAATCAGTTCATGTAGAGATGCTACAGACAATACAAAAAAGTGCAGCTATTTTAAGCAACTGTGAAATTTCTTTAGTGGCTACAATTTCATGCATAGTTACCTTAACCTCCATTGCATCCTCCTGGTATATGGTTTATACACTAGTAGCATTCTATTTCTGATAGGCTAAAGCTTAAAATTTGCCACTGTGTTGAATAATGCTGTTTAAAATTACTTCTAAAGTACTCTGAAATTGGCTACACAATTTCCAAGTAAACTGAAAGTAACTAAATGTTTTGATTCTTTTACCAGAATTAAAAAAAGTTACATGAGTTATTTAAAATGTTCCGTTGGTTGGGACTTAAAGCCAAATAATAATTTTAAATAAGAAGTAGTAAAGGAATTGTGTTAATAAAATTAACTATAAATGCTACAGGGAGCTTCGGAAAGCCAATCTGGTGTTTTACACTTTATTCATTCATTTTCTTACAGTAACTCTTGAAGTAGGTATTACTACTAACATTTTCAAGATAAGAGGCAAAATAGTGTAGAGGTTTAAAAACTTGGGGCTCTCTAGAGTCAAATATACCTGAGACAAAGCCAAGTTGTGGCACCCAATTGCTGACTAAGTTTGAGCAGGTTACACCCTAGTTTCCTCTTCTGTTAAACAGGAATACAGTATTTACATTATTAGAGTTATTGTGAGGATTAAATAGATAACATAGGTAAAATACCAGCACATAACCAAGATAAGAGAAATACTAAAGGTGAGACAATGTAAGGACTACAACAAAGCTGAAAATCTTGGAATGATTTGCTGGCTAGAAGTCACAAAGCTCGTAAGCAATGAAGCTAAGATGAAAATTGCACTCTTCAAAAACTCTCATAAAAGGAGAGAAAGGGATAAACTTCTAATGAACTATATACATGTTAATATTATCTCTGGACTCTCCCTGTCTTGCTTGAAGTGCAGCTAATGTGAAGGCAGAATATTATATATATAGAAAATAGGATTACTACTATATAAAGGTGGCCAATGAACATCAGTCTAACTCCAACTAGGTAATGAAATAAGAAGTGGAGAGGAACTAACTATGTTCTTAAAATTATTTTATATACTACATACTTAGGTCCATTTATTCAAATTTAGTGAATTATAATAATTATTGAGAATAAGTGCTTTTATTTTTAGTATTATCTATAAAGTAGATTTTTAAGTGAAGAAGAAAGGGAGGGGGAAGCCCTACATTAAATGCCTGAACTACTGAGCTATTTTCCAGAACCAGTAACGGTATAATTTGGTGATCTGCAGCCTAGGCTTCTACTGGGTATTCTGTGATTGAGACCAAGATGCTCCAAAATTCAAATAAAAGAAATCTCTTCTCAATCTGTAGAGTTAAAAAAACCCACTTTTAAGTTTTCTCTTCCAAAATTTTCTTAAAACTTCTAAAACCTGTTATCATGTATTAGATTAAAAATACTACTGAGAAAGGGCAAGAAGTAAAAACAGCTTTTAGATGCACTTAGTTTACAGCTGATTTCAGTCAAAGGGTAGAACCTCTCAACTGACTCTTAATTACAAGAGTGTGTGTCGTAAAGATTGTTTATCATAGAACACCCCTTGTTATTCAATCCTTTAAGTTTTATGTCTCAAGAAATAATAATTGTTGGTTGGACAGTGTAAGGAGCATAGAAGGCCGTAGATTAATAGTTTAAAGATGAGAGGATAGCTCTTACAGATTCCTTCAGCAATTTATCCCATCAAAAACCAAACAAACAAAAAACAAGGGGGAAGGGTCCTGCCAAACTAGTAAGTCCCGTGCAAACTTGTTTAGATTTCATTTTCAGACAAAAAGACTAACATAAGCATGGAAATCGTCTAAACATTAAACTATATATTGGTATATTTGAACCAAGAAAATGAAAACCACAAAGACTTGAAAGCCAATTTTGGGACACTGGGAATTTCAGGTTCACAACTGAGAAATCAAGTATTAAATTACGGTTGAATACTAACATTTTTAAAGTTTGTCTGCTTGTTTTTCTTTTAGAAATATAAAACTGTACTCAGTGTTAGAAATAAACTTTTACTACCTAATGAGAAGATACAATTACTGTCTGAAAGCTTTACAAACATTAACACCTCAAATGCATGTTAATACCTCAGTATATACAAGTGAAAGAACATCAAAAGGAAACATAGCAGAGAGATGCCACCATTTGTCTTCTCACCTCAAACACACAGATCTCACTAATTCAATTTTATTTGAATAATATAAATGATCTTTTCAGGCTACTTTACAATTTAAAGAAGTCGAAGAGCTGTAATAAAAAGATTTAAAAATTAAGGCAGTTTATTAATGTATTGAGAAATATTTTAAGTTCACTGTATTTTTTTCAATGAATAAGGCTGTTTAATGATTTAGTATAGATTAAGAATGAATGTCTTGTCTAGAAACATTAAACAGGGCATCCCTCATGAAGATGTCATTTTGGATAACTGGAGTGCTAATCTGAATGTTAGACAATGCTTGTACATCTACACCTGTTTCTGTATAATGGCACATCTGGCTCTACGGGGTGGTTTTAGGGCACAATACGACCATGTTAGGTTCCTTATATGTATATTTAACCAGAACCATTCCTATGTAAAATGTGAGTATATGGTCCGACTGGTGTGGACCTATGATACAGGAGATCATGGTTTGATTCCCGGTTAGGGCACATGCCCAGGTTGCAGGCTTGATCCCCAGTTGGGAAAATGCAGGTGGCAGCTGATCAATGAGTGAATGACCCTCTCATCATTGATGTTTCTGTCTCTCTCTCCCTCTCCCTTCCTCTCTCTGAAATCAATAAAGCCATATTTAAAAAAAAGTGTGTATATGGATACATTCTTATTGTGAACCTGTACACTGTGAAGAAGTAGTTTGGAAATCTTTAAAGCACTAAAGCACAACCACAAAAGAAAATGGTGTGCAGCTATTAAACTTGATGTAGCTTAATTGCAACGTTTAGTTTACAAAAGGTTCTTCCTGTTTTCTATGGCAAAGACTTTGGCACCTGAAAAACAGAAGCAATACTCGATTTACTTTTGTATATATTTAGGATATTTTAAATAAATGATTGTCCATTAACAGTAAAAAGAAAAAAATTAAGGAGTTTACTATTAATTTCAACAGTGGGTCAAAACATAGCAAATTTTATTGAACAATTAGAGACACCTAACCTTGGCTATTTTCAGGTGTTTAAAGTTGAGGTTAGGTACCTGGAAATATTAGTAACATGTGTAAATTAACAGACCATATTCTTTGTTAACCAGATTAAAATTTATAATTTATTGTCTATAATTTTGTGCCAGGTAATGGGTGTTTTATTTTCATCCCAAATTTCGTTATAAAAGTGGGTTCTTATTACAAATGAATAAAAGCATCTATTCAATTATTCTTTGACTTCATGTGGCCATAATTTAAAAAGAATGGGGAGCTCTAGGATCCAAGCATGCTATAGTTATTCTGTTCCCCCTCTGCTAGACAATCATGGTAGCATGGGGTCCCGGTAGGTAACCCTGCTTTTCCTTTCTATTTGCTTTTATGGGCAGGCAAGAAATCCATCTGATTTTCTAAAACTACAAAATGTAAAAGCTGAAGACTTCTGTATATTAAAGCTAATCTAGTATTTTACCTTATCTTAACTAAACCATCTATTGGAAGAGATACTAGAAAATAACACCTTTTTGGTTTCAAATTGTGCTTCTTCCTGACAGCATCCTCTACAGTCAGGATCCAGCTGAAGAAGGTTGAACTGTCCAAGAAGATCACAGGAGCTACAGAGCAAGTTGCTTGAGAAGCCTAACTCTCTGCAAGCGTCCGATGAAAACTCTGCCCCAAAGGCAGACACCTGAAAATAAAAAATAGAAATAAAAACTTAATTCCATATTTACATTATAAAGCTTCTAAAAAGGAAGAAACCAGGGTTGTCAAAATCTAACACACTGGAGATAAGTCACTCTATAACCTTATATGACTTTTTGGTCCACCCTGCCCCCCAAACAAATTTTTCTTTAAAAATGTGTCATTGTTCAGCTTAGGTAAAATAGGGATTAAAAAGATACTGTATATTATTTCTTTAGATAGGTATATTACATAGAATACCTTTTATTAAACATTCAATAGTTTTTAAAAACAAATTTCTATTACATTTCAAAAACTTAACACCTGTTTATATGGGTCTATGAACATTAACTTCTAGTCTAGGCCCCGACCACACCCTTCAGACTTATCTTCACTCACAGGAAGCAGGGGATGGGGTGGGGAGAACAGGAGCACATCAGAAATAAAAGTCTGGGGTTTATGTACTAGCTCCACCACTTACAAGGTGTGTGACACTGGGAAAGATAACCTCCGTGTTAATTTTCTCACTGACAAAGGAACAGTACTTCCTAAATAAAATGAAACAAACGCCTCAGGCACAGTCCGAATGACTGGCAAAGGCAGGCTCCCAAACTCAGTCCTCTTCTCCCGGCACTCCTTTCCTGTCCCAGGGAAGTGGCACCTCTGTCCGTCCACACGCAATCCCTCTGCCTGTGAGTCAGTTTCTGGCTTCCGCCATCTCCACAGGGACTGAACTGTCATGATGATTCTTCAGTGTATTCAAGCCCTAGACTCTAATTGTTCTCTCCACATTCCATCATTTCTAAATCCCTCCTCTAGTCTGGTTTCTGATCCTACCACTAGACTAAACTTGCCCCAAATCACTAAATGCAACGGCATTCAAAACTGTTCTCCTCCAGCTGCCCCTTCCATGGGCTTGTCTCCCCTCCTTCCTCTCCTATGCATCTCTTACATGTCCCTGTTTGCCATTTCTATTTTTGGTTCTCTCTTTAGTTTACATACTTTCATAGACAACAGTATCGTTTCCATGGCTTTAAATACCAATTTACTGAAACCTCCCGTCTTCTTCTTGAAATGCAAGCTTCCAATGCCAACAGCCTACTTGAAGTCTCATTTAGACGGTGCATAAGGCATTACAAATGCAAAATCTCCAATGGTGAAAGAAACCATAACAAAGCAAAAACCTCCCCAAAATATCCAACAGTGGAACTTAAGTTTTCTCCTTAAATCCATTCCTCTCCAATGTACTCAGTGTCTTAATAAAAAGGGTGTCATTTTCCCTGACCATGAAGCCGCCCAGGTCAGTCATCCTAGATTCCACACTTTTCACCATTTTTACAACCAATTAGTTAACAAGTTTTGATAATTCTCTTATAGAACTCTCAAATCTTCTCCTGCCTCAATGGCTTAAATGGTCACTGACAGTCATACCTCTAATTACTTCTCCAATCCCATTCTACTTTTTGGCTATAATGAATTCCTATAGTACCTGCAAGTATAAACTCCTACTCAAGCATAGACAATCCCAGAATTTCCCAACAATACTGTCAACTCTTGAGGGCAAAAATTAAGTTATTTCTCTGTATTTCCAGCACTGTGCTAGTTCTGATGTGTGTGTGAGCTTCAAGTAGGGGGAATTTGTTTGTTTGGCTGCAACTGTTTGATCTTCTAGACCAAGGGTCTGCAAATTTTATATAATGGGCTAGATAATAATCACGTAAGGCTTTGGTGGCTATTATGGTTTCTGTTGCAACCACTCATCTCAGCTATTGCAGCACAAAAGCAGTCATAGACAATAATAAATGAATAAATGAATGGGTATCTGTGTTCCAAAAAACTTTATTTACAAAAACAGGGCTGGCTGGATTTGGCCCACCAGCTTCAGTGTGTCAGCCTTTTTCTAGACTAAGCAGACAGATTAAAACCCAAAGGCATTTTCCAATGTAAAAAACCTTAAGTATTTTGGCATATTCCTTCAAAATACTGATCATCCATTGGTCTTATGTTAGTCAACACTCTAATCTGATACCTTATACATCTTTTACCTATATCAGTAATAATGTGGAATGTATATAATCTTCAAAATAGATCAAGTTTCCCAGCCCCGTGGAAGGAACCTAAGACATCTGCTACTATACTAGTACTCTGAGTAATTTCTCCACTATTAAAGTGATCTGCTTGATCTACTTCACAGAATAATTTGTAGTTTCCAAAGATAAATGCACCAATATATATACACATCATCCCACGTGTTCTTCCAATGTGACTGGCAGTTCTCCACTGGGAAGTGGGAATCTATGTTTCCTTCCCTTGAATCAGGGCAGGGGCTTGTGACTGTTCTGACCAACAGAGTGTAACGGAAGGGATACTGTGTGATTTCTGAGGTAAGTCCCTAAAAAGGAAATAGTCTCTGTTAGGCTAGTGCTTGCATGTACTCTGTGTCTCTGTCTCAGGACACTCAACTTTGAAAATTATCTACCATGTTGTAAGGTAGCCTAAACTAGAGAGCCAAGAAGAAGACGCCCATGTAAAGAGCAACTGAGACCCCCCAGCTGACAACCAGGATCACTGACTATTAGACATGTGAGTAAAGGGCCTTCACATTTCAGTTGACGTCCCAGTATTTCAGCTGAGGTCCGAGACACCAGGGAACACACAAGCTATCCTGCTGTGCCCTGAGTTGCTGACCCACAGTTGAAAGTAAAATAAACAACTGTTTTATACGACTAAATTTTGGATGATTTATTTTGTAGCTATGGTAACTAAAACAGGTAATAAAAGTGAAATCACTTTGAAACTGTGAACTGCTTAACAAATGTAAGAAATTGTTACCAAAGCATGTTTTAAAAACAAGAACCTCAGCCCTGGCCAGGTGGCTCAGCTGATTGGAACACTGTCCCGTACACTTAAAGGTTGTGGGTTCGAATCCTGATCAAGGCATATATGGGAGGCTACCGACCCATGTTTCTCTCTCACATGGATGTTTCTCTCTCTCTCAAATCAATTACAAAAATACCCTTAGGTTAGTATTAAAAAACAACCAAAAAACAAAACAAGAACCTTAAATGAATAATCATGTGATTATACTACTTGGTTTTACTCTGGCACTTATTGAGCACCTACTGACAGGTGGCGTGACTATACAAAACATGTATTGAAGTCTGATGACATCTTGATTCAAATGCCAGCACAGAGCAACCTTACTTTTTGAGTTTATGAATAGGAATTACCACTTATCTCACAGTTTTGAAGACTAAAGGAGAAAAAGCACTAAAAGCATCTAGTATCCTACCCAGCACACAGTGGGTACTTAATAAATGTTGGCATTATTCCCACCTTCCACTGTGAAAGTACGCTTAAAAACTACAGAACACCACTGACGGCCCTGACTGGTGCGGCTCAGCTGATTAGAGCGCTGTCCGGTGCATGGAAGGGTCCTGGTCAGGGCACATACCCAGGCAGCGGGTGCGGTCCCAGCAGGGGGGGGGTGGTGCGGTCCCAGCAGGGGGTGTACTGGAGGCAGCCAAGCAATGTTTCTCTCCCATATGATGGCTCTCTCTTTCTCCCACATCGATGTCCCCCTCCCCTCCCCTCCCCTCCCCTCCCCTCCCCTCCCCTCCCCTCCCCTCCCCTCCCCTCCCCTCCCCTCCCCTCCCCTTTTCTCCTTCTCTCTTACTCTCCTTCTAGAATCACTGAAAACATAACTTTGGGTAAGGATTGAAAAACAAAACCAGAAAGCTATTATGTTTTAATCAGTGTAGACATGGGAAAGGGTAAGTGCATGGGAGATATACGGCATCTTGAATTTCATGAGTGAAATGTTTTTTTCCTGGTTCTTCTACCGTTGGTTCGGCAGACTCAGGCTTTGAATCCAAGGGCTTTAGAACGTATCTTTAAGCACTTCACAGATAAACACCAAATGCTAAACAATACAGAAGAGGAGCTCCAAGTTATAAATTATGCCTGCCCAAGTTTTTATTACCAAAAAGTAACTGAACAGCATTTAAATGTGCACATTAAGGTCAAATATTAAATTTAAAAATAGACACACTTGTAAAAAAAAGACATAGACTCTAAGGACAGGGTAGGATAACCCTGAATGGGATAACCATTTAACAGTTTAACTTTCAAAGTAGGATTGACAAGCTAAGAGACTCCATTCTCTCCTCCCTGCATTATTCATTGATTTTTTTCTTTCTTTCTGGTGTTACTGAGTTCCCTGTGGATGAGGGTTGTTAGCAGGGAAACTGTGTTAACTATACTGTAACGTTACCTTTTCAGAAAAAAGTCTGGTATCACTATACACTTCGTTATACTTACACCTACATATGGTTAGCCATCTCTTAATTGATCCTCACTCTAAGAAAAATAATAGGTTTCTCACATAATTTCAAAAATATTTCAAATTTGAGACAAAAGTAAACAGATGAACACCATGAAAATGAACACAAGAAAAATCAAGCCCTTACACCACTTGTCTCGCTAAGCACTTTACATCATTATTTTATTCAATCTTAACTACCCCATGAAGAAGGTATTATTATCTCCATTTTATGGAGAAGTAAATAGAGGCGTAGGACAGTTCAAGTAACTTGTCTAAGACAACAGTGCAAACAACAGGTGGCAGCATCAAAATTCGAATCCTGGCCTGCCCGCCAAACCCTGAGCCACTGTTATTAACTACCGTGTTTCACGGAATCCACGACGCACCATTCAGCGTGTACCACTAAGAACAACAAAACCGCTGACAATTATAATTGTGCCACCCACTAAAATAAGACTGATGCAGATGTTAACTTGTGAAGAAAAGGGGCTGGAGGTGGGGGGTAGTGCCAGAACCAATGACACAGTATCGTCCATACTGCTCTCAGTGCAACGCCTTTCTGAATGCAGAAAATTAGGTATGAGCTGAATGAAGAACTGAATACCACTTAGTTTTGGGGAACTCTAGAAAACAGCTCCCTTAGGCCATACTAAAATATTACTTTCCTAATGCTTAATCATACTCAGAAAGTATTTTCAGATTAAATCACTTCATATCCTCCCAGTTGTCACCTCATTGAAATGCTGATAACTACGCAAGCTATTAACTTTAAATTACAGCTATTCAGAGGCAGAGACAGTGATAAAAACTCAACTTGTCTAGTTTAAGGACTCAGAGGTGTGAATTAAAGTAAGAGCAAAATTCTCTATTCATACCAGTAGCTCAACCTCAAGGCGCTGAGAAATTATTCTCTTATTCTTTTTTTATTCAATCTGCACCAGTCAGGTTCCAGATACTTGGTTTATTTTTATTAAGGAAAACTACTTATTCCACCTGGTCTTTTCACTCCCTTAGGCTAGCTGTGAAATGCAGTTTTTCTAACTTCTAAGTGATTTTTCAACAATCCTCCTCCCACACTTTTCATTTTCAAGGATTTTACTGCCTTCTTTTCTTAAAAACACTACTCATTACAGAAGAGACAAGAATAAACCTTAGGGAAGTCAAAACAGTTCAACAACGGCAAATTGCTCAGGACTCTCTATTTTCAGAGTCATTCTGTATTTGCAGGAGTCGGAGGGGTTCATTACCACTCTGTACTTACCACTCTACTATACTCATGGCTTTACACAAACTACAGATACCCTGATGACTTTAATAGCAAGGGGCAAACAGGAGGCTATTCACACTTCGGGGGATTTAAATGAACAAGTACGCGTAAGGTGTTATATAAAAGAAAACAGTTCCTGTATTCCCTATTTCTATTTCCCCACCCTTGAAATCTAGACGGGTCTTGTGATTTGCTTTGACAGATATTGTGAGGAGGAAGTGATATAAGCGATTTCCAAGGCTAGGCTTTAGGGGGCATTGCAGCTGTTGCCTTTTAGGGGTGCTGCCCTAAGGCTGCCACGGAAAGAAGGCGGTCTGGCCCGTTGGAGGAGAGGTCACATGCTGGAGAACCAAGTGGCCTTAGCTCACTGCAAGCACCACCAAAAATGAAGCCACCTTGGACCTTTAAGTCCAGCTGACCTACTAGCACAGCACAGCTGCAGAAATGAGGCCAGAGGAAATCCACGAAGGAACTGATCAGCAGACCCACCCAATCATGAGAAATCATTACTTCAAGCCACTAAGTTTTGGGGTAATTATACAGCCAAAGATAATGAAATAGTCAGAGACAGGGAAATCAAGAGAAGGCAACTTGGAACGTTACTCCCCTTTATCTCTGCACGAGGGTGAACTCAAATCGCCTAACATTTGCAAGACAAAAAAAGAAAAATCTTGAGTAGAAAGTTTAGAGAGGGGTACTTCCAGTAATTTGTAAGGCACCAAACAGTTGGAAGCAAACAGGCAGGATCCCCAAACTCCTTGATAAAGGAAAAGGAGAGGTATTCAGAGAGGGCTTCGGTTGGCCCTAACTCGCCCAAATCTTGGATAAATCAGCTGAACCAGGTCTTCTAGGCGAAAACTTCCCAGCAGGCTCAGCAAGGAGAACACCTGAAGAATTAGGCTGATACAAGAAATGTGTGATCGCAGCACAGTGTCTACTAAAAAAGTTCTATTCACATAGCAAAACACAGATTGCAAACTTTTTAGGAGGAATTAGCCAATATTAAGTTGTTCGTGGTGAAAAGGTAAATAAGTCAAAACTAGCCTTTCCCCCTTTCAAAGACTAAGAACTCGTCTGCTCTCTTAAAGAAAACGAAATTAAAAAACCCCCACAAACAACAAATAAAAAAACTTGGTTAATACCGCCCGATTTTAAACGAGGTGAAGACTATCATTTTAGAAAATCAATTTCAAAAATAAGTTATGCTTTAGTACAGAGTAACCCCCCTTTATTGCAACAACGTTGTTTAAAACACAAAGTAACACTTAAGTGCACAGAGGTATGTAAATGCCAGAGAGCGGAGGGCAGAGGCTAACAGTGAATTAAAGGAATACTAATAATTGGGAGAAAGAAATAAATAGGACGCACACCCTGGACCGAAGACTTGAGGGCTTTCCTCCAAGATCTGGGAACCTTGTCATAAGGAACGGTTTTACTTCTTCCCCTTAAAAAGCAATTTTCACTCCTTTCCAAGATTTATTGCCTTTCTCCCCCAACCGTGTGATTTACAGATTGTTTTCAGCAGGATCTGTGCAAGAGAAGATAAGTACTCGATAGTCTGAAGCCAGGAGAAAAAACCGTTAGAAACCCCGAGCCGAGGATAAGCATCAAACGAGGAAATAAGCCACGTCGCACTCCGGCCGCAGGAGTGGCTAAGGAAACCCAGTCTTTCCACCCTTTTCAAGCGTCGCTCCCAAATGGGGCCGAATGACCCGTTTTCCTCAGCGCAATCGCTTCCACTCGCTCTGGGGCGGCGGCAGAGGTGCCCTCCACTCACCGTTTGCAGCACAGCCACCACCAGCAACCTCAGCGCAAACGCCGGCCCCAGCCATGCCCCCGGCCCAGCCGCCATCGCCAGCGTTACCATCTTCCGTAGGTCTCTGGCAGCTCGAAGGACCCCTCAGCCAGGGGAGTCCACGCCAGAGCCTGATCTAAAACAGGCTGCGAAGGGCGGTGGCGAGCAAATCTTTTAGTCTGTAGAGAAGGATTACCCAAGGGTATACGGAAGCTTAAAGGTGATCAAATATCTTTACACTTGATATAAATATAAAGTCGCGGGTTCTTTCGATATCCCATGTCAGGCACTTTCCTAAACTCCCCAAATATGTGCTTCTCCGGGTACCTTCCTTTCATTCACGACATTTCGTCAAGCAGCCAAGAAGCTCCGCCTTCGTCAGTTTCGGCCAGCCTCCTTCTCCAATTTGCCCAATCGAATGCCGCTCTGGCTGACGCGTGTGGCAAAGGAAACCAACCATAACACGAACCGAGAGCGAAGCGCCGGGGTGCTTCGACCCAATAAGCACAACTGAGCGGGAGCAGGGGGTGGAGCCTCTGGTTGCCAAGCAGCGTACGTCGATGCGTGCGCCTGGTGGCGGAGGGGGATGGTCGGGGGGCGGGGCTGGGGGCGGCGCAGCCGCAGCCGCAGCGCTGGTGGAGGAGCGCGCGGCCGCGAGCAAAGGAGGGAGGGAAGGAAGGAAGAGAGCGAGGTAGGCAGGCAGGCGGGCGCGGGGTCGGTGACTGAGGCAGCGGAGGAAAGCGAGAGCCCGGCAGCCGCTTCGCGCCGCGTTACGGCGCGGGCTGTTGGAGGGGGCGGCCGTCGAGTCCGAGAAGAAGCGGGCACCGGCGGCGTTGGTGCTGGCGCCTGGGGGCGGGGGACTGGGGAGGCAGAAAGGGGGGTCGCTGCGGTGCTTCCCTTGCTGTCGCGCTCTCCTTGCCTTTCTGCCGGCTCCGCGGGCTCCTCCCGGCGTCTCCCTCGCCTCCGGGGCCCCGCTCCCCGCCCCCCGCGGTATGTCTTGATCCCGAGCAGCGGGTTTCATGGGGCTCCTCAGGATTATGATGCCGCCCAAGTTGCAGCTGCTGGCGGTGGTGGCCTTCGCGGTGGCGATGCTCTTCTTGGAGAACCAGATCCAGAAACTGGAGGAGTCCCGATCGAAGCTAGGTGAGGAGCAGAGGCACGCCGGGCTGAGCGGGCGGCGTGGAAGGGGCCGGGCCGGGGAGGCGGCGCGAGCGGGGCTTCGTCTCGCCTGGGGTCTGGCTCGCGGGCTGCCGGGGGAGCTGGGGCTGGGGACGTCGAGAGCACGGGCTCCGAGGAGAGTGTGAATTCAGCTTGAGTGGCGCGCTGGGCTCGCGCGGCGCGGGACAGAGGTTGCAAGGTTGGGCTTCCCGGAGCCAAAAGGTTCCCCCGAAGTAGGCATTCCACGGGGAGAGGGCGGGAGCGGAGCGACGGCGGGGGGCGCTGGAGGGGACCGGCCCGCGCGGCCCGGGCGTTCCCTCGGAGCCGCCCGGAAAGCCCCGCGGGGCAGGCGAGGGGCGCGCGGATTTGAGCTGCGGGCACCTGGGCGCGGAATCTGTCGGGGATGGGGAGGCGCTCCAAGGGGTAGATGCGCGGACATGGAGGGAGATGCTGGGCACCACGGAGAGTAGGAGCAATCACACTGTAGTGAGTTGCACTCTTGTGCTGGGGGCAGCAAGGGACCACACAACGGACGGGAGGAATGAGCTGCCCAGGTAGTACAGGAAAGCAAATAACACGCTTCAACGAGGTGCTGAAGCGAGGCGTCCAGGCTTTTAAGTAGATTTTTAGTGGCACTAAACCGATTCGTAGTTTTGGGCTTAAGATAGGGATATGAATTTAGAAGAGGAGGGAACGCCGAAGGGGAATTTTTGAGATTCTAGTTCGCGAAGGGAAAGGTAGGATTATGCAAAAAGTGAACCGTACGGTTAAGTACCTTAAGGAGTTAACAGTGTTTGCTTTGATGGTTCTGAAATACAAGAAGTTGGATAGTGAAGTTGCAGGAGACCGGAAAAATGCACAGATATAATAAGTACTTTCAGAATAGTAAGGAATTTCGGCATTTGGGAGGAGCTCAGGATGGGAAGGGGGTGTTAAAAGAATGTGATACATTTTGATACAAAAATGTACTTGGCACTTAAAAATCAGCTCAAGAGGCCATACTTTGAATATGGAAAAGTAATATGAAGTGTTTTTATGCATATATTTTCACCTCAGCGTCGTTTGAAATACTTTTTGAGAAGCAAGCGATAAAATACCAGCAGCAGTATCGTTTAGACTAAGAAGTAACAGCTAGATGCTACCGTGGGTGATGATTAGTATTTAAGACAAATGTATCAGAAAATAATTGTAATATTACCAGTGGTAGCTATTTGTTGTTTTGGTAGGCTTTGCAAAAAGCCTTGGAGATATTTTGAAGAGCATTCTGGCAAAGGGCATCAAATGTAATGGGAGCGCAAGAGGAGCTAAGGATAATTCCAGTCCTCAACTCTAGGGTAAAACTCACCCTGTACAGTTTTGAAGAGATGTCAAATTTATTTACTATGATTTTATTAATGAGTCTTGTATGATGGAAAAATACTCACTTTAAATACTGAAGATTGGTCAATACACCTTTTCTTTTTGTTCAGGTCCATTTAGCAGCATCCAGGGTCATATTCTGTCCTCATTAATGATTCAGCTTTACAGAAAAAAAGTAAGACTCTTAGGGAAATTTGCCTTATATTAAAATTTGTACTTATTCTTTGTATTGCTATGGATTTCTTACATTACGGTGGGTTAGGATAACTTCAGTTTTTTTATTTTCTTTCTTTGCCTAATATTTTTTTCATAATACCTGAAAGTGGTTTTCATAGACACAACCTGAATGATTTTAAGAAGAGAGTTATCTGAAGGTGTAGAAGGCCACAGCTAGAAAACGTTGCATTTTTATTTGTTTTTTTGTTTTGGGGGTGTGTGTGTTTTTTTGTGTTTTTTTTTTTACAAGAAAGAAACTTTTAAATTCCATGAGAAATAATAAATATGCATCAAACTAAATACTTCTAAAAAATGAGCCAGGAAAAGGAGCCCCAAGTATAACACACTTGAAGGAACTAATACTCTTGAGATGCAGAAATATGGCAAATAAAATGTGGTGCTTTATATCAGCAATCTTTGATTTAAAAAGTCTTATAAAAGGGCAGTACTAAAACAGGTGTTGCCAGTTAGTAATCTTCCGTAGGAAAGGAAGGCAGAAGAAGGCATAGTTTCACAACTGGACTCTGTACTAGGCACTTTTCATATGTGATATTTTTATTTAATCTTCCAAGAACACTATAGAAAGCCATTTTTACAGATGCAGAAACAGGCTCAAAGATTTTGTAACGTGACCACATAGCTAGTAAGTGTCAGAACCAGTGTTGGAATCCAGGCTATGTCTGATTTCAAATCAAGTGTTCCTTTAATTGTACCAGGCTGCTTGGGACTTTATAGTAACATTACACTAAGATTTAGCAGTTTGAACAGAATTTTTTTAACTGTAGTACCATGTTAATTGCATTTATTGTGAAGAATGAATATCATTTTGAGAAAATCCAATTTCTGACACAAAGGAATTGGTTTAGTGTAATGTCTGGCCCTTGTTTATATCTGTATAATGAACATAATTATATTACCCAATGAAGCAACTGAAATAGCTTATTTCTGTTATAGGAAAAAAAATCTAGTTCTTTTCTGTAAGTGTAAAATCACAGTATTAAAAAGCATTTTTACTTTGTCATTAGAAAACCTATTAAACATTTTTGCTCCTTATTTTTTCTGTTGTGTCGTTAGAAGATTCTAAAGGAATGTATTGTCTGATAATGCCATATGCACCTTGATTTGAGAGTATTTTGATGGTGATGCCCCAAGTAGAGCAATAGATGTGCTCAAAACTTAGGTGTATTTATTGACTACTTGGGAAATTAAGTATATAAACAGGAGTTCCTAAAAAAGCCAATATCACATAATATAGTTTAAAAAATGAATATGGGATCATGGTATACATGTTACTCTGTATTTTGCTTTTTTTCATTTAATATCACTGACAGCTTTCCAGGTTCATACATAGAAGTTTGACTTACTTATTCTAATAGCTGTATAATATTGCATAGTTCGCATCTACCATCAATTAGTAAGCTGCTATGCAAATAATGAACATTCAGTCCTACCCCACCCCCACTTTTTTTGCTTTAAAAAATTTTTTTTGTCTTGGTATTATATACAGTGTTACAAAGAAACATCCTGATATGCCCAGCTAACTCCTTGTGTGTTGGTATCATTTTCACTAGGATAAATTCTCTTATCTATGGGATTGCTGAGACCAAGGATATATGCATTTTATAATTTAAGAAATTTAAAAATTTACTTTTCAGAAAACTTGTTTTCCAAAAGTTTACAGTAATCCACACTGCCAACACACACTCACAAACACTGAATACTGTAAGCGTTTAATTTTTGCCAGTCTGAAGCTGTGAAATATGTTGTTGGATTAATTTACATTTCCTCAACTTCTAATTAGGTTGAACATCGTTTACTTGTTAGTTCATTTTCATTTGTCTGTTGGGTAGTTTATCTTATCCAATTTTTGTTTTAAGTATTAGAATTAGTAATATATTTTTAAAAAATATTTTTATTGATTTCAGAGAGAGGAAGGGAGAGGGAGAGACAGAAACATCAATGATGAGAGTCATTGATCGGCTGCCTCCTGCACGCCCCCACTGGGGATCTAGCCTGAGATCCGGGCATGTGCCCTGACTGGGAATCAAACCCCAATCTCCTGAATCCTAGGTCGATGCTCAACTTCTGAGCCCTGCCAGCTGGGCTAGAATTAGTAATCTTTTATCTGTCATATGTTTTACATCTGTCTTTTTCCAAGTCTGTCATTTGCCCTTTGACTTAATGGTACATTTTGATTATACAGAAGTTAAAACATTTACACAGTCAGATACATCAATTTAAACAAGATTTCTTATGTTGTTTAAGAAGACTTCCCACAATTGAGATTATGTACATTCTCTATATTTTGTTATAGTATTTTATAATTTGTATTTTTTACTTTTAACTCATTAAAGCAGTCATGTTTATAGAGATTTATTGCAATATCTCTCAGTGAATAGCCACTTATGGCAAATATTATGTTAATAAATAATCAGTTTTTCTCACTGTATGTTATGGTACTTCTTTTATTTACATACTAAGTTTTTGTATGTTCTTGGATCAATTTTGGACTCCATTCTTTCCCACTAATCAGAGATTCTTTAAATGTTAGGGACCCATAGGTAGATTTCAAGGCATCCATTAATTCCCTGAAATTATATGCATAGCTTTCATCAGATTTGCAAAGGAGTATGAGATCCCGTTAATGTTAAGTCACTTATTTGTAGTAGATGGTTCATGTTTAATGGAGTATGTTTTTTGTTTGTTTTGATATTAACATGTTACAACATGTAGCTTGTGAGTTACATTTAGGATATAAGCATATGAGTTAAGAAAAAATTTCTTTGGATGTTACATAGAAAAAACTTCAGTTTTTTAAAATGTATACATAATTTTCCTAATGAGATAGGGAAGATGACATGAAGTCAAAATGAAAAGTTACTTAGTTTACTAGTTACTTACTTAGTTCTTTACTTAGAACTGTGTGTGTCAGAATTTGATGCTTTTTTTACAAAGGAGTTCTTTGTGAATCTCAGGAGCACACCTGTTGCTAATGCTCACTGTTGGAACAGTGCAATGAAACCGTTGTTTATGTAAATGTTAGAATTATGTGCTTGATAATTTTATTTTCTTTCTATAGGGCCTAAGAATTTAAGATAATATTTTTTGTTCATATGCTTAAATACTACTACATAAATTTATAAATGCTTTAGGACATAATCTTTTCAGTGAGGACAGTAATTCAGAATGGGTTATGTAGTTATTTTCATTGGTGAAAATTATGTTAGTCACTGTTTATAAAACCCTGCTAAATTAATGAACTAATCATTCCAGGCCACGGTTGAGACTGCTCTTTGGAATTTCGTAGTTTTTTCAAGTGCCTGAAACCATACAATACCTCTAAAATGTTCCTGGGAATAATAGATTTCTCTACTTATGAAATTGTTTGGAAACCTCACAGTAGTGACTGTTTAGAGGACTTGGGATAATTTGAAATGCAGTTATTCTAGATTTGCTCATTGGTGCCTCACTTATGAGTTCTAGATAGACTATGTAGTGCCTTGGAGTAGTTACCTGAAACAGTTGATTTCAATTAAGGTAACCCCAGGATGTCTTTCTACCACTCTGTTGAGCCTTCAGAGAGGGCTTTTTGGCAGTTAGTGAAATTGAAATAATAATGAATATTCAAACACCACTCTCCAGAAATATTACTTTTGAGGGATGTCCTTGTAGATGGACTTTATAATCATGGTTCACGATGGCCTAATTATTTACAATTATCTATCCACCTGCTTGTAACAGCATTTATGTACTCTGCCTTTCTGCCTGTTAGCTACAGATTAAATGCTTGTTGGGCCACTTGTGCATCTGATCCTGTTCCCTTACCTACTTAAAGACATGGTTCCAGAAGTTTTCCGTCATTCTCCTATAATCATCATTTCCTCTCTTTGTGCTGGATTATTCTTATTAGCATATGAATATGCTATTACTTCTCCCAACCAGAAAAAACAAAGCAGTACTTTCTCTTGACCAATGAGCAGTTTTTGGTCTTTGTTGTATTGGACCTGTGAGCAGAATTTGACACAATTGATCACTTCCTCTTTTTTGATAGACTTCCTTTACTTTCCTTCCAAGATACTGTGCTCTTGGTTTTCTTCCCACTTCACTGGTCACTTCTTTGTTTTCTGTGTTAGATTCTTCTTTTCTCCTGAAGCTCCTAATGTAAGAATACCCCAGGGCTCAGTTCTTGGAAATCTCTATTTACTCTCTCTTTGTTGGTGATTTATATGCTCACAACTTCCAAATATGTATTTCTAATTCAGACCTATTTCCTAAACATTAGATTGATGTAATTTGGCTGCCCACTTTAAATTTTCTTTAATTGGTAGACTTCTCAAACTCAATGTACAAAATGGATCTTCTGACATCTCTGTCCACTACCTGACCCCATCTAACCCTAACCCATTTTACCTCTGACCTTCCCTATCTCACTCGATGGCAACTTCATTCATGTAATTGCTAGGGTTTTACTTGTGTCAGAAAAATCTTGTTAGTCTTATCTTCAAAATATTTCTAGACTGTGACTACTACTCAGCACTTTCACTGTTATCACACTAATTCAGGACCCTGTCATCTCTTCCCTGGATTACTGCCATGTCTTAACTAGTTTGTCTCCTTCCATACTTGCCTCCCTATAAACTATTTTTTTAAATTTTTATTATCCTCGCCCAAGGATGTTTTTTCCATTGCTTTTTCAGAGAGAGTGGAAGGGAGAGAGAAACATCATTGTGAGAGAGACACATTGATTGGTTGCCTCCCACATGTGCTCCGACTGGACTGGGGATTGAGCCTGCAACCGAGGTACGTGCCCTTGGTTGGAATCGAACCCGGGACCCTTCATTCCGCAGGTGGGTGCTCTAACCACTGAGCAAAATGGGCTAGGGCTATAAACTATGCTTAATAAAACAGCTAGAATAATTCTTTAAAAATGTAAATCAGCCATAGCTGGTTGGCTCAGTGATTAGAGCATCAGCCTGCAGACCTAAGGGTGCCAAGTTCTATTCTGGCCAAGAGTGTGTACCCGTTGCAGGCTCCATCCTCGCCTTGGTCTGAGCTCCTGCAGGAGGCAACCAATCCATGTGTCTCTCTGTCACATAGATGTTTCTCCCTGTCTCTCTCCCCTCCTAACCCCAACTCTCTCTGAAAAGCAATGGAAAAAAATATCCTCCACTGAGGATTTAAAAAAAACAGTAAATTAAATCATATTACTCCTCTGCATAAAATCCTTAGAAGCTTCCTGAATTAGTTATGCTACCTGCTTTTTAAAAACAAAGTCTGCAATTTTATTGGCTAAACGCAATAAATAACTTTTAAATTCTCACTTGTGCATTAGATGATCATTTGGGGATGATTTTCCTCTACACGGGTGATTCAGGGTCTTGGGTGCCTTCTGTCAGGTAGTTCTGCCAGCCCCTCAGACTTCAGATTTCTCTGCCGTCAGCCTGGAGAAGAAGCGAGACAGGGTAAGGAGGTCCCCCTTTCTAAACTTCTCTGGCCTCTTTTACTCTCAGTTTATTGACAAGGACTAGTTACCATCTACATGCAAAGGGGAAGGCTGGGAAATTGTTTTTTTAGGTGGCAGTCACTAGTTAAAATTGTATGCAATGAAAAGGGGGAGCATATACGTATTTGAATCCTTTTGAATAAATATATTGTAAATATATTTAGTCTTTTGTTTTATGACTCAGAATGTAAACCGTCTTGGTAAATGTCCTGTGTGAATGTGAAAAATGTATATTCTGTTGCTACTGGGTGGAGTATACTGTAAATGTCAGTTGGGTCCTTTTGGTTGGGAAAATTGTTCCGGCGTTCTATATCCTTGATTTTCATTCTGCCGACTTGTTCCTTCAATTATAGAGAGAGTGGTTTTGAAGTCTCTGATGATAATTGTGGGTTTATCTATTTCTCCTTGAAGTTCCATTACTCTTTGCTTCATGTATTTTGAAGTACTGTGATGAGGTGCATGAACATTTAGGAATGTCATGTATTCTTGATTAATTCACCCCTTTTTCATTATGAGATGACCCTCTTCATCCTTGCTAATATCCTTTGCTTTGAAATCTACTTGGTATGATGTTAATATAGCCATTTTTGATTAGCATCAGCATGGGGTATCTTTTCTCATTTTTTAAAATATTAGCTTGTTTGTATTTTTTAATTTAAAGTGGATTTCTTGTAAACAGTATGTATTTGGAGCTTCCATTTAATTTCACAATCTCCCTTTTAAAGGGGGTGTACTTAGAACATTTTCTTTTCTTTTCTTTTTGGAATGTAAACAGAGTTTATTGGAACTGTGCAATTACAATGTATACACAAAACTAGAATTCCAGAAACACTTTACAGTTATGCTCCACATTTTCATTTGTTCACACAACAGCTCTCTTGCTAGTGAAGCAAAATGGTGGGGGGAGGGGGGTGAAGAGAAAACAAAATGAGAAAAACCTTCCTCCTGTTCAAGTCATAGGAGAATTAAAAAAAATAAAAATGGGTGCTTATTTTATTGATAGTTGTACAAAATTCCACATAAATTACAGCAAGAAAATTAAGCAAATTCACAGTTCATCCTTCATAATCTCTTATAAGTATTTACTTTGAATGTAATTATTGATATGGTTAGGTTTATATCTCTGAGTTTTTATTAGCTTTCTGTTTGTTCCAGTTGTTCCCTGTTACCTTTTCTTTTTTTCTGCTTTCTTTAGGATTAACTGAGTATTTTTAAATTCCATTTAATCTCATTTGATGATTTATTAGCAGTGCTCTTGTGTGTTTTAGGTTTTATGGCATATGTTATAGTACTTTATGTGTAATATGAGAACCTTAATCATTGTACTTCCATTTACTCTCTCCTGGCCTTTTGCTATTATTATATATTTTACTTCTACATATGAGCCCTGCATATATTGTTATTGTTATTATTTTTGTTTTAAGCAATGTCACCTTTCAAAGAGATTAACAAAATTTTTAAGTATTTTAAATTTATCCATACATTTTTCATTCCTAATGCTCTTCATTCCTTTGTATAGATTACAGTCTGGTACCATATTCCTTCAACCTGAAGGATTACTTTTAAAATTATAATGAAAGTCTACTGGTGATGAATTCTTTTCACTTTTTGAATGTGAAAAAACCTTTACTTGCCTTAGTGTTTGAAAGATATTTTTGCTAGGTATAGAATTCTAGGTTGACATTTTTTCTTTTAGTGCTTTAAAGATACTACTCCATTGTCTTGTTTTGTGTTGTTTCTGATGAGAAGGCTGCCATCATTCTTGTCTTTGTTCAGCTCTACATAATATCTTTTTTTTTTTTTTTTAACTTTCACTACTTTTAAGATTTTCACTACGTTGTAAGTAATGTAATTATAATGGGACTTGCTGCAGGGTTTTTGTGTGTGTGTGTGTGTGTGTGTGTGTGTGTGTGTCTGTGTGTGTTTTTATGTTTCTTGTACTTTGGGTTGGTTGAACTTCTTGGACTTGTGGTATTATAGTTTTCATTAATTTGGGAATATTTTGGCAGTTTTTCCTTAAATTTTTTATGCACTCTTTCTCCTCTCCTTTGGGAACTCAGTTTCTAAGGTATGATGTAAAGGGATAATATCTTAAGTATTCAGTGATAAAATATGTAATATAATATTTTGAATTTAGGGAGGAATGTTGGAGCTTTGAGTAAATTGAGTTGTTGAATTAAAATAGAATCAGTAAAATTCTCCTTCAACCTCATAATTGACTTTGTTGGTTATGTTAAACCCATGTCAAAGTGAAACTGGTTCAGCCATTAGTTTTGACACTAAGGTTCTCGATCTAATATGACTAAGAGATTTGTGATTATTTTGTATTTGGAGTTAGGAAGCGGCCTCTAATTGCCAGCATTTAAAAAAAATTCACCCTAGTTTTATTACTTTTTAACAAAACACACCCATCTCTTTAATAAAGTGTTGCACGTTCCTGGTGTGTTATATACCATTATCAGAAAACCAGCTTAGCTCAGGTGTTTTCTCTGTAGAAGAGCTGATAAGAAAGACTGGCTTGACATGATCTTAAAGTATATTTTGATAGACATCGTCTGTTTGTTAAATAGGATAGAATAGATAATTTCACTATTGTCTTCTAGAATAAATTTATCTTCCCTTCATGTTTTGATGGTTAAAAAAAGCAAACAAACTCTGATGATATTTTAGTGTCTCAAAATAGGTTTCTCAGTGAGGAGAATTAGGGTTATTTGTGACTTTTGCTTCCGAACCTGGGAATTACTAGTGATAGTCTCTGAGTAGGGATGAGCCTGTCCAGGAATGTCTGTTGGTAAGATGCCATTGTATGCCCTTTTCCTTTTTTCTTAGGTTGGAACTCTGACTAATTAAGCCTGTGACTAGGTACAGCCTCATTCTTTCTCATGACCACTCTGACTTCCCTTTGGCCTTTTTTTTACTTGTTTAGAATATCTTCCTTCTTTATCCATGTTTCTTAAATGGTATTTTGCTTTTCCCACCAATGCAATCCATCCTGACCATTGAACCTTCAGCTGTAACAGACCTTAATAATGAACCATTGTTGAATACTTATTGTGTAGTGGGCATATTTTAAGAGTTTTACATGTATAAATTTAATGTAAATTATGCTTATTCTGCTGTCCTCAGAGAGTTATTGGGAAAATCAGATGATCTTCAAAAGATATAATGAATATGAAAATGTAAACTACAAAAACTATAATTATAAGTTGTTGATAGTGATGATAATATATCTATTTTCTCTTTGGTGGTGTTGCCTTTTTGGTTTAATGTAGTTTAGAGTTTACATTTCTTGCTGCGATCCCTAGTGCCTCACCTAATAGGATCACACTTGTCTGATAAGTGTTCAGGTAAATCAAGTGATGATGCTACATGAGTTATAGATTTAACATTATGATTAGTTGTTTCTTTCTTCTCTTAGGAAAGAGTAAAAGTCACTGGTGATTAATATTATTTGCTCCTAAAGATAAGCGGTCTCCATAAGTTTATTTTTATGTAAATTATCAAAATGCCCTGTTTTTTTTTAACAGCTTGAACTCTCTTCACTCTTTCCAACTAATCCTTGCCAACTTGGCATTTTAAGAATGGATTTTTATAAAATGCAAAATAAGTTTGAATTGTGACGGGGAATTTCCATGTATGTGCATACATGTATAAAATAACTCCTTAGCTTCTAGATTTTTTTTCAAGCACTAATGATAGTCAAATTAGTGAAGGAAGAGGAACCCACGCCTGTTTCTTTACAGTGGAAAAAGTTTTATGTGATAGTTCCTTTACTGTCAGTTTCCCCACAGTGATTCATTGTCATATCCTCAAACAGAGGGGGAAAAATGTGTTATGTATCCTTCATTTTAATTTATGAATTTCAACTTTAAAAAAAATTAAAATATAAAGAATAGAATAGGTTGTACTTTTAGAATTATTCCTAGGATTATGAGAATCCCAAAGAACAGAGTTCTTGAATCTTACACAGCTTCAAAGGCTTTTTAATCAGGTCAACAGTGATTTGCCATTCTGCAGTCAGAAATTTGTTAGGCCAGAATGATAGAGACAATGTGAGATAAATTGTGTTGTGATCACCTCTTTCATCATATAGTTTGTGAGTATCTCTTAGTTTTCCTAATTAGCAGTGAAAAGATTTTGAATGAGATGCTGGATTTGTTGTGAGCTCTATTTACTTGCATTTCAATTGTGCCTTTAAGACTTTTCTTAATTCACTTCTTAGTGAGTTTACTAATCCAGAATTGAGGATGACAGAATTAAACAACTTTCATTTATCCTCATATGAAGTGTAGTACCCCATAAGTTCAGAATATGTCTTAATTTTCATTTGAGTTCCCCCCAATTTTTTTTTTTTAAACATGTCTTTATTGATTTCAGAAAGAGGAAAGGAGAGGGAGAGAGATAGAAACATCAGTGATGAGAGAGTCATTGATCGACTGCCTAGCCTGCAACCTGGGCATGTGCCCTGACCGGGAATCGAGCCCCTATCTCCTGGATCCTGGGTCAACTCTCAACCGCTGAGCCACGCTTGGCCGGGCTGGGTTCCCAAAATTTAAGCATATGTTAGTCTAGGCCTTTGAGAATTACCATCTAGAAATTGATCAAGGGACCCTATAATTTTCTAAGTAAATTTTATTCTGAATTTATAACAACATTGGAAGAGTGGGCTTTGTTTTGTTTTCTCCTTAAGCAGTGTCATAGAACAGTTGTCTTCTACCTTGGATTACCAGTTTAATTAGAAAACTTTTACCTGCCTGCCTAACTAAGTATGCAAGGTTTTGTGTGTTCTTACATGAATTAACAATCTCTTAACCATCAAAAATTGACTATTTATTTGTTTCATCTACTTAGGTGCTTATAGTAATATTGGCTCTTATAGGAGAAATGTTATGAGAGATGAGGCAAAGAAGTAAAGAAGAGAGCTTTTTCAAACTATAAAATAAATGATAAAAGTAAAACTTATGGTATGTTGAATGAATGCTTTTTGGGAATGACCAAAGAATTAATGGGGGAAAATAATGTTCCTGTCCCTAAAAATAATGTTCTTTGAGATAAGAGGTAGTTTTAAAAATTACTTAGTAAAATTAGTAAGTTATTTTATAGTCTCCATAAGTGGAGTTCTATGTGATGTGTGCTATAGCTGGTTTTGAGATTTTTGACTTATTTAAATGGTGTTCAGTGTAGTTAAAAGTTTGCAATTGACTTTCTAATTTGAATTATACATTTTTTTCACATTTAGTGTGCATTTTAATCCCATCTTTCCTGAAAAATTGTTGAGAAGAGTTACAGATGTACATTTAATATGGAATGCATGAAAAAGGCAGAATGAGGTAGGAAAATAAGTTAAATATTTGTGTAGATATTAAATAACTGCCAGCTTAAATTTTTTAGCCTATTTTCTTTTCTTTTGATGGTCATTGAACTGTTAAAACACTAAAGAGATGTCTATAGATTGTCTTTTCAACTGCAATGAGATGTAACACTTCACGTTCTGAGATAAATTTTGGAGTGATAGCATATTTGTTGCCTTTAATTTATGGAGCCAGGGAAGGCACATTCCATACTTTCATTTTGTTCACAGAGTAAAAGTGAAGTGGGAAAGTCTTGCTAATTTTTTTTTTTTTAAATATATCTTTATTGATTTCAGAGAGAGGAAAGGAGAGGGAGAGAGAGAGATAGAAACATCAATGATGAGAGAGTCATTGATCGAGCCTGCACCCCGGGCATGTGCCCTGACCGGGAATCGAACCCGATCGCCTGGATCCTAGGTCGACGCTCAACCGCTGAGCCACGCCCGGCTGGGCGAAAGTCTTGCTAATTTAAATTTAACTTAAATCTAAAACAAAATCTCCAAAGCTTAAATTAAAGATAGTTTTGAGGAGAGCTGTTGCTTTTTTTTAAACCATTGCTCTGGTTGTATATGGTATAGTACATACAATATCACATTGTTAATGTAATGTACCCATTTATTTTATACTCAAAGCAATGACAGCCCAAATCTTGCCTGGAGATTAACAAAAAAAACCAAACAACAAAAAAATCCCTGCCCTAGCTTGTGTGGTTTAGTTGGTTGAGCTTCGTCCCATGCACTAGAAGGTTGCTGGTTTTGATTCCTGGTGAGGGCACATGTCCAGGTTGTAGGTTTGTTTCCCAGTTGGGGCACATGCAGGGGAGGCAGCCGATCAATGTTTCTCGCCCACATCAATGTTTCTATCTTTCTCTTCCCCTCTCTCTAAAAAAATCAATGAAAACATTAAAAAAAAATTCCTGCATAAATAAAATGATGCACAAAAGTCATACAACATTTTATTTTAGGTTAGGATCATGATCAAATATATTAACTTATGATTTATTAATTTAAAATTACTGATTTAATAAATAGTAATACCCATCAGTCTTTTCCACTGTTTATATAGAACAGTAATAGGAAATAAGTAGTATAGGTACTAAAGGCATTTGCACTGTCAGGCATAAGAAATGGGAATACTTTTAAAGGGAGGAGACAGAAGAAGTCAGGAAAAGTGCAACAATGTATGTTAATATGCTGAACCTGTCTTCCTTAAATGCTTCTGAGTATAGTTCTGAAGAAGGTACCATAATTATGGTGTGTTCATAAAATATGGAACAAAAATGATATTATTTGTCAAAGTAGACATTTAATAAAGTTATACATTAAAAAAATACAGTTGCTAAAAACATTTTGGAACTCTTTATGGAATGTTTTCAGAACCTTTAAAACTACACAAGATTATTTTTATTTCTTTATAGTCATGGTTTAAAATTATAATTAAAAAATTTAAATTACAAAAGTAATTAGAATATTGTGAAAAAAAAAAGAAATAAGAAGTAATCATTATTGCACATACTAAAACATGCATTATTTTTGCAAAGTTCTTTCATAGGGGTTCCTTAGATAGAAGTGATTATAATATTTTATCTTTTCATTTAACATCAGATCATAAAAATTTTCCTAGGTTGCTACCGTAATAGCTAACATAATACTGGAATAATAAACCCTCTTTTTGAGGAGGGGAAGTAGGAGTCTTGTCTTTAAACAGTTTCAGCTTTTTATTGTGGTAAACTATGAAGTCACCACTTGGACTGATTTTGTTTCATTTAGCTATAATATTCTATAATTTTGATAGTAACTTGTGTGTTTCAGGAACCTTCTTAGTTGGACTAAAATTAAAGATTCCAATCTAGAATGTATTTGACTTTATTCTGCTTTACTCCTGGGTTTCATCCAGAGCTGATTGAAATTTTGTGAGAGTTTCAAGCATTTATAATTTTAGGGGTCTTTTTAAAGAATATAAAATCATGTCTAGGACTTTTGGAAGGGGTCCATGCCACATGTATGGCCCTAAATGTTGAACTTGATTAGCTTCAGAGTGTAAATCCATCTCTGATTTCATCCTTCTGATACCTCAAGATACTCAGTGTCCAAGAAGAAAAATGCTCTTTGATGTCCTATAGCATCTTTTTTGTTTAAAACAAATTATCTGTACTCATCTATATATTTTTCTCTATATATCTACACTTTAGCCCTCTTAATTGTGAATACTTGGTTTGTGAAACATTTAGATTAAGTTATAAAACGTGGCTAATATTGGAGATAACTGCTTGGATCTGGGAAGCAGATAATTGATACCTTTCCCGCTATGAATTCTGTACCAGTTGAATAGATATATAAGGGAATCAGATGTAGATCAGAATTTTGGTTGGGTAAAGTTGAATTTGGAAAAACTGGCTTAAATATGTAGCCACAATGGCTTTCCCAATACTTCATCTCTGATTAAGATTTGTCTAGCCAGTCACTGCACTGGACAACTGCAGGCATCTTTATAGGGCCAGAATGTGGTCTTTTAATTGTTTTGACCAGAGCAGGAGAATTGTGGGCATCTGCAGATAAGACTGGCTGTAAATGGAAAGGAATCTATGAGACACTGAACAAAGCATGCTTGGTTTCATCTCCCAGATTCACTAATCAGAGAAGTCAACCCTTTACTCTTCAACTCCCCGATCTGTGGATGATTTTTAAAAAACAATGTATTAAGACTGCTATTTGTCATAATTTTTTCTATATAGTAGCTGGCTTTTCAATTTGGTTTATAGTATTTTTATGTATGCAATAGATTTTGATTTGCATACAGTATTCATCCTTTAGACTTTTTGCTTTTGGTAAAAATACATATTTAAATAAAGATATATATAAATATAGCATAAACACACATAGTTTTATAAATGTGTATGTGCTTAATGGTATCTTATTTTACCTTCATTTATTTCTTTTAGTGTGTTCCTTTCTTATGTAAATCTAGCTCCTGACATATATAATTTCCATCTCTGAAGAATTTGTTTTAATTTCTTGTAGTGCAGGTCTACTGGTGACAGATTCCCTCAATTTTTTTCCCTGAGAAAATCTTGATTTGTCCTTCACCTTTGAAGGATCATTTTGCTGGATACAGAGTTCTAGGTTGGTGGGGGTTTTTCTTTCTTTCAACACTTAAAGTGTTATTTCCCTTCAGTGTCTTCTTGTTTGCACAGTTTCTGAAGCGAAGTCCTATGTAATTCTTAACGTTGTTCCTCTTACATAAGGTATTTTTTCCTCTGGCCTTTTTCAAGACTTTCTCTTTCATTGATTTTCTGGAACTTCAATATCATATGCCTAAGTGTAAATTTTTTTAGTAGATATCCTGCTTCATGGTCTCTGAGCTTCATGGATCTATGTCTTTCAGAATTTTTAGAAAATTCTCAGCCATTATTACTTGAGATATTCCTTCTGTTCTTTTCTCCCGATATTCCCATTATACATGTATATACATGCTACACCTTTTGTAATTGTCCCATGGTTCTTGGTATTCTCTTTTTTGTTTTGTTTTTTAATTATTTTTTCCCCTTTGCTTTTCAGTTTGGGAAGTTTCTATTGACATATCTTCAAGCTCACTGACTTTTTTTCTCCATAGTTTCCAATCTACTGATGAACCCATCAGAGGCATTCTTTTTTTAAATATATATATATATTTTCTTTTATTATTCATTGATTTGAGAGAAAGAGAGAGTGAGAAAGGAAGGGAAACATCAGTTTGTTGTTTCACTTATTTATGCATTCATTGGTTGGTGCTTTTATGTGCCCTGACCAGAGATCGAACCTGCAACCTTGACATAGCAGGACGATGCTCTAACCAACTCAGCCAGGGCTGAGGCATTCTTCTGTTACTGATTTTTGTCAATTTCTTTTGATTCTTAGGTTTTCCATGTCTCTGCTTACATTGCTTACATTATCTACTTGCTCTTTCTTGCGTGGTGTCCACTTCTTCTATTAAAGCCCTTAGCATATTAATCATAGTTATTGAATTCTCACTTTGGTAATTCTGAAAATCTGTCATATGAGTCTGGTTCCGATGCTTGCTTTGTCTCTTCAGAAGAGAGAAACATAAGGGGATTTTTTTTCATTTTAATATAGGTTGTAATTATTTTGTTGATAGTTGGGCATTATGTGTTGAGTAAATGGAACTCAGGCAAGTAGACCTTTAGTGTGAGGTTTTATGTTATCTGGCTAAGGGTTAGGCTGTGTTTACCGATTATTGTAACTGTGGTGTCAGAGACTGAAGTTACCTATAGTGTCCCTGTTGTCTTTGAACTTCCCTAGCTAGTTGCTGAGGCTTGTAGTTTTTTCAGCTGTACCCTTTTGTTATATAGGAGACTTATTGATGGTCAGTAAGGTGTGGGGAAAGAGGAAGAGTTCTATAATCCTGTGATTAAGTCTGTCTTTTAGTGAGCTTGTGTCTCTTGGCTGTGACTTTCCAGAAATAGCTCCCCTATTTCTCCGCCCCTCAACGCTTACTTCAGTGAGGCAGGAAGGCTAGAGAGGACCAAAATTGGTTATTGTATTTCCCTAACCCCAGATAGATAAGCTTTGGTAAAATAGTTTCCTTTGAGGGCAGGACTTTGCTATGGAGAACAGAGAAAGCTCTGGGCTATTTCAAAATGGTTACTTTCTCCCACTCTTACAACCCTTTGCTGGAGGTAAGAGGGAATTTTCCTCAGATCTTCATAGTGTGAATCTTTTGGAACACCTGGATGTAAAACCCAGGCAAGTTCCCCTCCCCAAGACTCCCCATTTCCTGAGTTTTTAGCTCTCAAGCTAGTCCACACTTAGTTTTCATCAATTCATAAATTCTAGTTTAAGTGCCCTTAGGGATACTGGACTCAACTGTGGACCTCTGCTTCCTGTAAGCTGTGATTCTGTGTTCACCTGTCTCTCCAGTTCTTAGGCTAGTGGTTTGCCTTGGACCTCAATTCTCTGATGGATGTAAGAAGAGTTGTTGATTTTCAGTTCAGCTTTTTTCTTGTTGGTGACAATGACTTCTATACTCTTTACATGTAAGACTAGAAACCTTTAATAATATTTTTATAAGTTGTCACGTAATTTTATTGTTATTTTATTTTTTTGACTTTTATTTTTCAGTCCATCTGGAATTTAGGTTTGTAGGAATATAAGGAATAGGGTGTGTTCTGGGCCATCTTACTACACTGCTTTGTCTAACAATTCTTGTGTTAGGATTATACTACTTTCAATTCTTAAAGCATTATATCCTTTCATACTTGGTAGGGATAATCCTTCCTGCATGATACTTTGGTTTACTTGTCTATTATTTCAGTTGAGCCCCAGATTCATTTTGTTAAATTAAGAAAATACATTAGGATTATAAATTGAACCGCTTAATATTAATAATATGATTAGAATGATGGTGTTATATTTGGACTTCCCCATATGGAAACATATTTCTCTTTATTCAGGTCTTTTTTTACATTTTGAAAATATATAATTTACTTAGTTGCACAGATTTCTTGAGAGATGTATTTTCTGCATTTTAGAAATCTTTTTATTTTGAAATAATTTTGTACTCACATGGAAGTTGCACAAATATAGTACAGAGAGTTCCTGTGTACCCTTTACACAGCTTCCCCCAATGATAACATTTTATAAAACTATAGTACAATTATCAAAGCCAGGAAATTGATATTGGTCTAATACTATTAACTAAACTAGAGTTTACTTGGATTTCACCAGTTTTAACATGTACTCTTTAAATCGCTTTCAGTATATACATATATATCTGATATTATTGGAATGTCCTTCCACTACATACCTTTCTCCTTCCACCTGCTGACTGATACCCACCTCTCCCTCTTTCTGCTGTAGAGTGAGAATGCTGTTAATTTCCAGGAGGCTGCTTTGCTAGTAGATTTTAAATTCTAAAATATTTTCAAGTACTTTTGTGAAATTTTTAGGAAAGTAATCTTATTTACTGATAATGTTATTTTTCTATACCATTGCATTAGCTAGATTTTGAAATTATACTTACTTTGTGCCTGATTTTTACATAGTTTTCATTGGACTTCACTGTTAAGAGGAAAATAAGAGATATATATATAATTTGTGGTATCAGAATTAATCATTGATATGTAATGAATGCTTTTACCATGTTTTGGGAATTCTAATCACTATAAATGAATCATCT
Organism: Miniopterus natalensis; assembly: GCF_054644295.1. Taxonomy (NCBI): domain Eukaryota; kingdom Metazoa; phylum Chordata; class Mammalia; order Chiroptera; family Miniopteridae; genus Miniopterus; species Miniopterus natalensis. Next base: position 54,450,731 of record NC_142089.1, read on the forward strand.
CATTTAATCCTCACAGCCTTCTAAGACAGTTATCAGTGTTTTCTCTTTTTATAGATGCGTAGTAAATTGGCTTAGGTTAAATAATTTGCTTGCTTAAGTTCACATAGCTTAGGCACTAGCTCAAACCTAACTTTAAAAAAATTTAATTCATTTTGTATTTAACCTTTTATATTTCCTCCTATAGCAATAGAAAAGATGAATTTTAAGCTACTCAGATGAATTTGATTCTAGGGTGTGCATTTATACCATGGAAGTGTCATTCTAGAATTGATTAAATTAATTCCATATTCAGATTGAACACTTTTTGCAAACTGATATTTCAGTGTTTAAGTAGACTTATCAAAATTGTATGTTTTTAAATGATAGCAGTATTAAGCCTGCTCCTCCCTCCTTCCCTTCTTTCCACAGGTACTTTTTGGGAGGTATAGTCACTATTGAGTATCTAAATGTGTCAAAATTGATTTAGTTAGATGTATATGGAACTAATTGTAGGAGTACAAAGAAGTTAACATGTAATTATGAAGAACAATGTATAGTTGGCCTTTTGAAGAACATCAGATGTTAACTCCTCTGCAGTTTAAGTTTAGTATGCATTCTTTTTCATTTCTCATGAGTTTGATGACTTTAAGATGATGTCAGTTTTACTGTGACTTCAAGTGAATGAATCATAAAATAATAGAATCTTTTATTTGAAAGGAGTCTTGAAGGGTTTTTTAGTTAGGTTCCTTCCCAAAGTAGGAATGCTTCCCTCTATGACAATTTTTAGCATGTTATTTGTGGAGAAAGGGTTCATTTTTTATTCCTAGCTACAGTCTTTAGCAATTTTCTTAACTCGGCATCACTCTTATATATTTCTTGTCAGGGGTTGCTTTTTCTTTTATCTTGTGTGTGTATATATTCCTTTCAAATCTGAGCCAATCCATTTTAGTGTTGCTATATTGTTTTCTTTAGGTACCTTTATCTTCTGCATTGGCATTCATTGGTGCCTGTCCTACACTTGTTTCAGTAACTTAAGTAAAAGCTATAAAACCACACTTACAGATATTAACTATATAATAATTCCTTTAAAATGCATTTTATTTTTGTCATCATCCTTTGTTACATGTGTACTCAAACAGCAGCCATTCTCTGATATCTAACTAGATCACTTGTTAAATATTTTTAGCTTGCATGCCTTGCACTATGCTGTTACTGTAACATTAATACTCTGAAGTCCTCTGGAAGAAAAGGTAAGGTTGATTTCCTCTGGTCAACTGGAAGGTGCGTTGGTAGAACGGTGTATAAAGTATATTCTGTTTTATGTTTGAAGATGGATTGTATCTAGAGACATTTTTTGAGGAGTTCTGTTCTAAGTTAATGAGAAGTTGGTGGGCTTATTTTCTTACTGAGGTAACAGCTTGAAAATTTGAAATTAAAGTATACATAGACCTTTCTGTGTGGGAATGGGGTTATTTTCTAGACTCAAAGCACTGTTGCTTAATATTTTAATTAGAATCCTTTTTCCCAGTCCTTAAAATATCAATCACTTTTAATTAAGTTGCTGTGAATAATTCCTCCTGCCCATTTCGCCTTAGTTTTTTTATTCTCTTCCCAGTTGAGGTTTTTATATTTGCTCTCCTTGACAGCATTTTGGGCGGGGGGGCACTCAAGGGAGACAGGGACTCCCTAGGTAGCTTTTGTTGTAGCCAGTTATGAAAAACAGTTGGATAAATGATCACATGTTATAACTTTCTTTTATTGACTGGGGTGGGATGGGGTGGATTAGTGTAAAAAAAACCCCAAAAAAACAACACAAAAAAACCCTCCAAACAGTGAATGTTGGCAAGTGTTCACTTCTTTTGTCTCATTCACCTTGGCTCAGCTCAGTAACTGCTTATGAGTAAGATTTTCACAGTCTTAGAAATAAGGAGTTGAGAACAATATGGTAACTGATTAGTATCCACCTCACAGAGGTGTTGGATGGATTAATTGATTCTTAGAGAGCATAGGAAATGTCAAAACAGTATAAATGCAAGCTACTATTATGATAAAGTAAAAGCTGCTTTGAAGAAAAACATAATTCAGCTGGTAGGAGAGACTTCCTTTAAGGGAAAGACTGAATTTGAGTTTCTGTATGGTCTTTCATTCTGAATACTAATTAGTACTTGAACATATGTATAACCTAAGTGTTATTTTAAAAAAAAATATGTAGTTATGAACTGTTTATGCAAATAAATTCAATGTAAGTTTTTTGCCATATAGCATGTAGCAGGGCTTCTTGAGATTTGCTTTCAAAATTGGTGTTTTCTCATTGATAGGGATGAACAGTTTTCATCATTACCATTTGGTCATTTATTTTCATTAAGGACAAGAGCTAAATGTAAGTCTTTAGGAAAAATAAATGTTTATTTATTTCAGGGTACAGATTAGTTGCAGCTATGTACAATGATCAGTTGTAGAAAGGTGTTTCTATTGCTACCAGTTTTGTGGCCTCTTTTACCTGATCAATTTGCTGTGAATTTTCCTTTGTGGTGGGACAATTAATTTGTTTGAGCTAAAATATGTCAGGATGACTTAGAAGAGACTTACACTATGTTGTCCCACCAAAAAAAGCAGACTACTTAAATTTTTTTACTCCATGTCATGTATGTGTTTGTATTTTCTCTTTGTGGAATACTGAATCAAATTTATACTGTGGTATTTTTACAGCCATGGTTCTCAGTCTTAGTTATTTATTGGAATCACCTCTGAAGCTTTCAAAAATACTTGAGTCTGGGTCCCACCCTCCGAAGATTGATTTGATTGATTTGGGGCTTGGCCTGGGCCTCAGTTTCCCAGGTGATTCTCTTGTACAGCTAAGGTTGAAAGCCTCTGTTCTAGAGACTCAGACTGAACCTACTCAGTTCAATACAAATGCACAACATTTTCTTACTAGCTCCTGAAAATAATTTTGATAGTTACAAGACTAATATATCATGAATATTTTAAATTATGCTTTTGAGTTTACCATGGTCACTGTAAAATGAGCATTGTTAATTCTGCTATATTTTGAACGTTTGTTTTTTTAAACCAAATTTGGCCAAAGACCAAAAGGCTTAACAGTGAACTGCTTTTAATGGTGAGCTGTTATTGTCTTCAAAATGTAAGAAGTGGGGTGAGGTGGGGTGGGGATGGAGGAGATAGAAATGGGGATGGGGTTGGGTATAGAGGGGGTAAATGGTAATGGAAAAAAAATAAAAAAAGTATAAGAAGTTACAAGATAGAGAAATACTGCTTTCTTGGTTAGCTACATAACTTACTTAATTCAGGGGGATGAATGAAATCTCAGTCCCTTTCTGCTAGCAATGTTTTCTTCATAAGATGTTTTATAAATCCATTTGCATTCCGGTAATTTTTCTCTCACATTCTTAAAACTGGAACAGAGATTTTTGAAGTTGCATATGCAGGTATTATTAAAATAGATCCATTATTCTAATAATTACTGTTTACTAAAGCTGCATGTTTAATATTTTTTTAGGTGACATCACATGTTATTCTTAAATTCAGTAGGCTACGGTGGGAAGTACAATTAGATTTAAACTGATATTTAATGTTCTACTTAGAGTAATTGATGCCACTTAGGAAAAGGTTGGTTGCTGTCTATATATTTCAGCATATTTGGGTATGGGGAAGTTAAACCAAAATTCTCATATGCCATTAAGAATACATAGTAAGTTAGAAAAGCTGCTCACACAATAAACAAAGGTTGTGGCCCAAGCATCTGTATCAGATATAAAACAAAAAAAAAAATGATATTAAGGATAATTTTAGAAGCATCTCCACGACAGTTACTGATCCAGGCTGATTCTTGGCAAAATCATAATCATAGTTTGTATTTGGTGTGGGCCTGTTTTCTGGAGTCTTTCCTAGACTGTTTCTTTTGCTGGGACACTGTTCCTCTCATTTACCTTGTATAAAGTATTTGGATTTGCCTTCCTATGAAATGTATAATATTTCCAAACTATTTCTTCTCTCCTCTTGACCAACATTTTTCTTAGCCATAGAACTTTCATTGGGGGGTAGGGTCTGGGATTGTTAAAACCTTCTAAAGTGTGTCAAAATGTGATTATGGCTTGTTGACAAGGAACGAGTGGGTGAACAGAATTCAGTGTTTATCTGACGAGGTTGTTGGTAGAGACTTACAAAGCAGTTTATACCATTTTCCCCCTAACCATATAGCTTGTGCACCCACCACTTGGCTCTATTAAATATTAATATTCCACATTTATAGTAACACAGGTATATCAAGGCCTCTGGTACATCTCACTGGACTCATTTTCCTCCTTTCTTCTGCACAGGTAACTACTGTGTGGAGTTTATCTTTCCCAGAAATATTTTCATGAACCAAATCAATTTCTTAATAAAATCAAAATGAGTGAAATTGGGGAAGGAAATGTTTATGAACAGAAACTTGAAATACCACTTACAGGTATTAATAGTGATAAAACCAGTTCTTAATCTAGATTTTTTTCATCCTTCTGTATCTGAATGTTCAGTACTGATTGTTTAAAGACTTTCCTGTTAAAAATTGTAAAAGCTTGTAAACCTAGGCTATATGGGGACACAAAGGATTAATTCTACTTTGTTAAAATCTACTAAAGTGTGTCAAAATGTGATTATGGCTTGTTGACAAGGAACCAGCGGATGAACAGAATTCAGTGTTTATCTGACGAGGTTGTTGGCAGGAACAATGAACAGTGCCAGCAGCACTGAAACCAGCCAACTCTTTTATCTTTAGTAAATCCTCTGTCAAATAAGAGATCAGTCTCTTTAAATTTTAGATAATGAATAGAATTCAGTCAGACTTTAATTTACAATGCACAGCTAAAATAGGTTATGTTGATTAGATTATTGTGGTCCTTTATGCTTTTTGGTTCACATGAAAAGTGCTTAAGTGATGTTGAAGAGGGTGGAACAAAGATTGTACGTCAAACCTTTTCAGAGTTCAAAAACATAAAATTATTTCAGAAGTAATGAGAACATTTTGTATTATTTCTAAGAAAAATCAAGTTTTTGGAGGACTGTTCTTCTGGGGCACTAATTCATTTATCTATGGAAAATGAAAAAGGATCTATGTATGGAATGGAGACAGAGAACTCTTACTTGAAGCTGAGGCAGTGAGTAGCCTGTTTTCCTCTCCACCCTTAGCCCACCATCTCTAAGAAGAAATAAACTTTTCTTCATTGATAAGGTAAGGTGTTAATGTCATACTCAGTATATTTAAAACAATAACAAAACCACCTTTTCTTACTCCACTCTTCTGTCCTCAAAATTAGTTTCCTTCTGAATACCTCTGTCAGCAATTCTTTAGTATTTCCATGTCTCTTAGGCTTGAAAATTCTAGGTGTCATCCTCAATTCTTCTTTCTTTATATATTGTTGATCACAAGAATCTCTAGGCTCTACCTTTTTGTTTCTTCTGGGCTTATTTTAAGCTTTACATTTTTTTAAAGTTCTTAGTTTATTAGTCCTCTCATGAAAAATCTGCACAATCATCACAGATCAAGTCACTGAAGAATCTTTACCCCTTTTTGCCAGCACCAGCATTGGCCTTTGTAGGCCCCCTGACCTTCTTCGTTCTGTTCTTGCATTCCTCTCTCGGTTTCCTGGAGGTCATCTTCTCACACAGGCCATGCATTGCAAGTCTGTTTGGGTTCATTTTTCCTTGCATAATCCAAGGAGTCATAAATCATGCCAAAGCTAGTTGTCTTGCTACCACCAAAATGGGTTCTGAATCCAAACACAAAGATGACATCTGCTGTGGTCTTATACATTTTGGCTAGTTTTTCCTGAATTTTTGCCTTAGGTACTGTTACCTTCCCAGAGTAAAGGACATCAATGACCGTTTGTTTCTGCTGAAGTCCTCTGTTGGTCATGAACTGCCTGGTCCGAATAGTTACTGTGTTGTTTATGATGGTGGCTGATCATCAAGCAGCCAGGGAGGAAAATCTGAACTTTACATTTTATAACAAGCATGAGATGTTCAAGGTTTCTTCCAGCTTTAAAATACTATGATGACCTTTAAAATCTAAAATCAAATGTAGTGTTAAAAGCTTGTTGAAGGAATATTAATAATAAATTTTTAACAAAAAGTACTGATCTGATTCATCTAACTAAGATTCTAAAAATTCAGAAAAAGACATTTAGAACTTTGTATTTAGTTTGGTCTTAGTATTAATATTACATATGAATAATTGAGTATTTATTAATGTGGTTTAAATATCTCTAATACTGAGCTTTGCATATTTTTCTGAAGAAAAAATTTTGGGTTCTTATTGAAGAAAGAAGAAAAAATTTAATATCTTATCAATCAGCATCTGGGCAAGTGTGACCCTCCAGCTCCTGAACCTGGTCCCCAAAGATAAAGATTTTAAGTCATAACTGTTATTTCTGAACGCTTCTTAGAAAGGATTTCAAAAGTTACTTTGAATGATTTTCTGTTATTTATTTCCTTTGGGGATCATAAATTGTAAAGAGAGATTCACAGCTTGGTCTTGTGCAAATACTATAACATTAAGAAAAAAAATTATTTGATAGTGGAAAAAGATTTTGGGAGAGTGGGTAGGAAGCATAAACAAAGTTTTGAGGACAGATAGCTTTTGAGGATTTGACTTTTGAGATAGAGTGAGAGGTAAATTTGGGTATATAGATTGGAAAATACTAAGTGCCAGAATGATATAAAAAATTTTGACTTAGTGATTTAAAAAATGAAGCATTAGTAAAAATTGACATGTTTTTCTAAATGATATCTTGGTATTTAGAATTTTTTTTAATGGTGGAAAACATTTGTTTGAAGGCTATAAAGGCTGTAATGAGCCTTTTTCTCTAACATAGGATAGAAGTGTGAAAAAATAGCATTAAAAAATTTTAAAGGCTTTTCCTTACAATCATTAACTCAAAAATAGTCATGAAGCAACTCCTGTCTGTACTGGACAGTCTGCTGTCTTTGTTTTGCTTTCATTATAAGTTTAGCTTCAAAGTGAAGATTTATTCCTTTGGCCTATTTCCAGTGTTCAAACTGCTAGTTTCTACTTTCTATGAAGCCAGCACCTGTTATCTCTTACAGCCTTCTAAATTTTTATGGAAGTTAATAATTTGTTTCCCTTGAGCACCAGCTGCAAGCACCAGGGGTCTGACTGACTTTCTGAAAGGAATACATATTTGAAGTTATCTTGAAGGAGAATGAATTGATCAAGGATTTTAAGAATGGATAAGGATCTGACAGGGAAAATTCAGGCTGAGAGTATGACATGATCAAAGGCATGAAAATGGAGGCCCATAAGGTATATTCAGCATATGAGGTATGATATGGTGGATGAAAAAGTATTGATAGGATATTGTAGGGAATAACATTGGGAAGATAGGGAAAAGATCATGGAACTCAAAGAGTTCCAGGTCAGTTAGTAATATTATCTATCATTTATTGAATGCTTACTGGATGTCCAAGTCTGTGTTAAATCCTGTATAAAATAATCTCATTTGTTTTTACAAACAATAGTCCTCTGTGTCAGATATCATTTTCTGAAGAAACTGGGGCTAAATGAGGTTAAACAGGTTGATAAGACTCAAAGAGCTAGTAAGTTAAATTTGAATCCACATCTTTCTTAAAATAAGCTGCTGTCATAGGCTTCTAGCTAATTAAAATTGCTTTGCAGTGACCTATAGATTTTATACAAGAAATTTATAACAATCTTGAACTTGTTCTCATAGAGTAGGTAATTACTTTTATGTTGGATTGAGGGAAGAACCATGATTATTAATATGCAAAGTTTTAGAAGGACTTCAAATATAAACCCACTATTACAGGAACATAAACCAGTGACCCCCAAAAGAAGACTTTTTATTTTGAATTACAAAATAACTTCTCGATATCTGAGACTCTTTAAAAAAGTAGAAATCCTCTGAGCCAAATCCTCAAAGCTGTATGTTCAGGGAGACCCTTGTCACTCTATCTAGTTTGTAAGTATTTGACAGCTTAGGTCTGGGTCAAAAAGCATCTAGCCAATATTATGGCTACCTACCTCTTGGTTCTTTGAATTTAGAATCTCATCTTATGTGTTTGTTTTAATTTTTTTCTAGCCCATTGTTTGTCTTGAAGAAATGCCAAACTGAGATATATTTGCCATTGTTGTAGGAGGTGAATGTCTTCCATTGAACCACAGCAATTTTAGTAACTAGTAGCATGTGAATTAAAGAATTTTAGAGTTGAAGGGATCTTAGTAATTGTCCAGTGAAGTCTTCTTGTACAGGTAAGGCAAATGAAGCATGGAATAGATGACGTGGCTGCAGTTATTTATTTACTTAAGGTTGTTAGAACTACAAGTAGGAGGAGGACTCTTTTTACCAAATTGCACTACCTCCAGTGTTTATCAGAAGGTGTATGTGGACCACCTCCATAGCAGTAGGAGTCACTTGCTGGTTATGAGGCTGGATTCCTAAAGCAGTGGTTTTAGCTGGGTGAGATATTGGTATTTATATATATCGGAATCTCGGGAACTTTCACAAAATACGTCTACAGAAAACTACTTGGCTGAAAAGTCCTTCATATCAAAGGCATCTTTAATGTAAGTATAGGCCCTGTGGCTAGAAAACATGCAAAATATTCTTGCCTTTTGGAAACAGGTGTCTAGAAAACAGGTAGCTTAATAACCTAATTAAAGATTGCATTGCAGATGGATACCAGAAAGTTATCCTTTCTAGTGTTCACAAAAGGCATTTGATTGGGTTATCATATATGTTGTGAAAAATTATTAAGTAAGAAAAATTAGACTTGCAAGATCTGATTTTTCCACACGATTGTTTTGATTGATGTATAGATGCTGAGAATTTTTTGCAAACTAACAGATTAGCTTGACATTGTTCATGGGTGTTGGTAAGAAGACATGATTATCAGTATTTTTCCACCAGTTTCCTGAGCTTCACTTACCATAGGGCGACACAAAGTGGCCTGGATGACTCCTGCAGACCTAGTGTGATGCATTGCTGGAGAGGAGCCCTGAGTTTAGGGAGCACAAACTTTTGCTCCAGAGGAAGATAGTATTTCTCTCTTCCAAGGCTATTGTTTTTACAACTACCCTTGAAAAGAAAGTTTGGAGCAAAGAGAGGTCAGTGCTTCTGCTCACAGGGCATGCAGAAATGCGAGAGACCAATGGAGAGTTGTGTCCCAGTACGTATATTATATTAAGCAAACTAGGTCATTGTTTATTCTCAGTGTAAAGGAAATACGTTAAAAAAAACAAATGGTGTCAGAAGTGTGACTTCTGTGCACTTTGTTTTTATTTTAAAACTTGCTGCTGTTTGCATATTACATGCCCCTATAAGTATAGTAGCATGAAAGTTAACTTACTTAGCTTTGGCGAAGAGTATTCTAGTTAACAGAATTTTCTTTCGACGTATTCAGATTCCTTTATGCCATAAAACATACCCTGTTTCTTTATCTTCCTCCTTTTTACCTTAAAACATTTTCCCCCTGTGTTTTTATTTTAGCAAATGCTCAGAGTGTGTGCCTTTCCTGGACTAGATACTGTATGCTAGCTGGGTATATAGATATGAAAGATTGTGTGTCTTTTATTCAGAGTTGTTATATGCCAGGTATTTATATTTTTATTTAATCCTCACATCAGTCCTGTGCCATTTGAGGGAAGGAGACAGGGTAGGCTAAATGTTAAATGGATGTTCCTGGTAGAGTGAACAGCATATACAAATGATTTGGAGAAGATGAGGGATAGGCAGCAAAGGGCATTCCAAGAAGGAGAGCAGTGTAGACTATGTGAAGAACCAGAAGAGAGAAGCAATATGGATTATGAATACTTCATGATACTGATACTAATTTATTTTTTATTGGGTTATATACTTTTATTTTTGCATTATTAAACTTTTTCTTCCCTCACCCGAGGATATGGTTGTTTTCTTTCTTTTTTTTTTTAATAGATTCTAGAGAGGGAGGAACCTTTAAAAATATTAGTGCCATGAACGACTAAGTAAATAGGGAAATTGAAGGAGACTAAAGAGACCTGGCAGTTAACTATTTTGTGCTGGATTCTTTAATTGGATCATGGATTGGATGGTGAAACATATAAAGGACATTATTGAAATGATTGGTGAAATTGAGAATGAATGGTATAATAATAATAATAATAATAATAATAATAATAATAATAATAATAGATTTTCTGAGTGTGATTGTATTGTGACTATAGAGGAAAATAGCCAGGCTCTTCAGTGGGTACATGGTGATATATTTAGGAGTCAGATGTCATGATGCTGCAAGTAAATTTCAAATGGTTCAATAAAAAAAAAAAAAATGCTGTGTGTGTGTGTGTGTGTGTAAAGGGAGAAAGCAAATGTGGCAAACTGTTAATGGTCAATGTAGACTTCTCAATTTTTTTGTAATGTCTAAGATTTTTTCACTCGCCTCCAAGAACCAGTTTTGCCCCCACTGAAATGAAATGAGCTAGATGAAGGATGTAAGGGTTTTCATTGTGCTTTCTTTCAACTTTTTGTGAAGTTTGAAAATTTTCAAAATAAAAAGTTAGAGTGAAAGCTGTGACTCCTTACTTCTTCTTAGCAGACAATTCCAGAAATGCCCCTTCATCTTTTCTGCTATATGACTGCAGTGGATTGGACTTGTCAAGTTTCTATAGCCCTTCCAAAAGAGAGCATTGAGCTGAACCTCCATAAGGAGTTGTAAGTGGTTGAACCAATTAGTAGGAGGACAGGCATTTCAGGCAAGGAAACAACATAGTAAAAGCATTTTTGTAGTTTATATGTTTTAATAATTTGTTTCAGCCAGAACTTAGACACCTTCAGATTCCTTCTTTATCTTTATGGCAATTTGGAATGCATATTAGAAGTATTTGCATATATCAGTTTTTTTAATAGTACTTTTCACTGACAGATGCCCTGAGTATCTCAGCAGGTAGGGAACACACATAGATTCAATTAGGGATTGCCTGTTTCTGCTTTTTTTAAAAAAAAAATTTTATTGACAGTATTACAGATGTATCTCCCATTTTCTCCTCCTTTGCCCCCCTCCACCCAACCCCCACCCCTCTCCAGGTTTCACTATAGTATTGCCTGTGTCCATGGGCTATGCATATATGCATGTAAGTTCTTGATTAATCTCTTACAGTCCATGCCCCCCCTTCCCTCTGAGATTTGTCAGTCTGTTACATGCATCCATGCCTCTGGACCTATTTTATTCATTAGTGTCCACATACAAATGAGGTCATGTCTCTCTCCGACTGACTTATTTTGCTTAGCATAATAATCCCCAGGTCCATCCATGCTGTTGCAGAGGGTAAGAGAGCCTTCTTTTTTACAGCTACATAATATTCCATTGTGTAAATGTCCCACAGCTTTCTTATCCACTCATCTACTGATGGGCAACTTGGGCTGTTTCCAGATCTTATCTGTTGTAAATAACACTGCTGCGAATATAGTGATGCTTATATTCTTTCTGATTCAGAATTCTTAGGATATATTCCCAGAAGTCGGTTTAAAGTCAGTTCCATTTTTAATTTTTTGAGGAATCCCCATAATATTTTATGTAAGTGGCTTTACAAGTCTGCATTTCTATCAGCAATATACTAGGGTTCCCTTTTCACCACATCCTTGCCAGCACTTATTTATTGGTTTATTGATGGTAGCCATTCTGGCAGGTGTGAGGTGATATTTCACTGTAGTTTTAATTTGCATTGCTCTGCTGATTAGTGATGTTGAGTATTTTTTCATATGTCTGTTGGCCATCTATATGTCTTCTTTGGAGAAGTGTCTATTCATTTTTTTTCCAACACTCTGTAGTTTTCCACGTACAGGTCTTTTACCTCCTTGGTTAAGTTTATTCCTAAGTCTCTTAATTTTTTTTGTTGCAATGGTAAATGGGATTTTTTTTAGTTTTCCATTCTGAGAATTCATTTTTGGTATATAAAAATGACATCATTTTCTGGATGTTAATTTTGTATTTGCTGAATTCATTTATTAAATCTAATAGTTTTTTGGTGGAGTCTTTAGGGTTTTCTACATACAATATCATGTCATCTGTGAATAATGACAATTTTACTTCTTCCTTTCCAGTTTGGACACCTTTTATTTTTTCTTCTTGTCTGATCACTGTGGCTAGGACTTCCAGTACAGTGTTGAATAAGAGTGGTGAAAGCTGACATCCTTGTCTTGTTCCTGTTCTTAAGGGAAATACTTTTAGTTTTTGACCGTTGAGTATGATGTTGGCTATAGGCTTGTCATATATGGTCTTTATTATGTTGAGGAATGATCCCTCTATTCCCACTTTGCTGAGAGTTTCTATCAAAAATGGGAGGTGGATTTTGTCAAATGCCTTTTCTGCATCTATTGATAATGATCATGTGATTTTTATCCTTCATTTTGTTTATGTGATGTATCGCATTTATTGATTTGTGAATATTGTACCAGCCTTGCATCCCTGGAATAAATCCCACTTGGTCATGGTGTATGATCTTTTTAATGTATTGCTAGATTCAATTTGCTAGTATTTTGTTGAGGATTTTAGCATCCATGTTCAGGGATTTTCTTTGTAGTGTCTTTTTCTGATTTTGGAATTAGACTAATGAGGCCTCGTTAGAAGAGCTTGGAAGTCTCCCTTCCTCTTGAATTTTTTGAAATAGTTTGAGGAGGATAGGTGTTAATTCTTCTTTGAATATTTGGTAAAACTCACCTGTGAAGCCGTCCAGTCCAGAACTTTTGTTTTCTGGGATTTTTTTTTTTTTTAATTCTTCAATTTCATTAGTTGTTACCAATCTATTCAGGTTTTCTGATTCTTCCTGATTGAGTTTTAGAAGATTGTATGTTTCTAGGAATTTGTCCATTTCACTCAGTTTGTCCAATTTGTTGGAATATAGTTGTTCATACTGTTGCTGCCTTTTTAACATTTTGGTGACCACCTAAATTCAGATATTTAGAGCAAATAATATCGTTTTAAGATTCTTGAATTGGAATTTTAAGATAAAAATACATTTACTTGATAATAATGTCACCATGCACAATATGAATACATTGTTTATAGGCTTATCAAATTACTTATTCAGTGTTCAATTAATTATAAATATTCTGTATACTGTAAGTAACCAGTTTGAATTTTATTTTTCTTCTCTAGGAAACTGATGGTAGTTTACTAGTCAGGATTGGTTATGTCAAAATTCTAGTCTGTTTTGTTCTGCTTTCCTCTCTTGAATGTTACAAGGGCATTTTTATATTTTTCTCTGAGAGCGTCTCAGTGAAAGACAAAATAGATGAAAGAGAAAGAAAGTTTTAGAATTGGTAAAATACATACATTAGAATAGAATGTCAAGACCATAGGAACAGTGAGAAAACATATATGCTGTCTTAGAGTCCATAATCATTTGCCAAGCTTGAGCTGAAAAGTTTGAGTTAAAATTTACCTACAGTAAAATGTGTAAATATTAAGTATACAGCTTAATGAATTTGAGCTGGGGATTTGGTTATGAGGGTTTCCTTCTGTTGGAAGCCAAAAATCAAAACAAACCAAGAAAAACAATTCCACACTAGTTCCTTGGAGGGGGGGGCAAAACTTTTCCTAGTGTATTTTCTGAAAGAAAGTTCTTGAATGGGGCCGCATATAGGGAGTATTGAATATAGTGGGTTTCACAGAGCTGTTTTCTTACAGTATTCTAAGTGAAAGCTGAGGTGTGATTTTTATTGGGAGTTAAGGATGGGGTACTAAATAAGCAATCTTTATCTAAAAATATACCTAGAGTCTATCAAGAAGTGTTTGACCGGTATATCTTTCAAATAAAAGTTCTCTCTTTCAGTATATATATATACACACACACACACACATATATTACATATATAACACACATCTATAAATTATATATGTATAAATATGTTTGTATAATATTTATGTATAATATGTGCACATATGTAATTTAACTTTTTTGATAAAAATTGGGCAGAAAAAGGGCTTGAGCAGTAATTTTTTGGGGTTATCAACTAGGAGTGTACTTACTGCCTTAAGGAATAAATATGCAAGCGATAATTTCCTGTTCTAAAATTCAGGACTTAAAAAAATTTTTCATTTTGAATCCAAGGCTGCTCCACATTCATAGGAAAGTAGGCCAATAGAGAACCTGCAGGTAAAGCCAGAGTTTTTCTGAAGGAACAATTTTATGTCTGACTCAGTGCTGAAAAGAAATCAGTCAGGTCCTCAAAGTTCTTTAAAACATAGCATGACCTACATATTTTTAACTGGAAGATAATTTCAAACAAATATTTTCAGTTGGCCATTTGTCTGTAGAAAAATATCAGTAATGTTCCCATTAAAATCTGGTTTTGAGCAATGTGAACCTACCCAAAAGGAACTAATAGTAAACGGAACATTTTCCCCCCTTCAGATTATCTCCCTGTGATGCCTTTACTTCCAGTCAGTTTCTATGATCTGACTTTTTGCTTAGCTTTCTTGAGTTGTGATTTTTTAAAGGAATACATATAGTTTAAATATTGCTTCTTTAAAGGGTGCTACAAAGAAGATTTTCCTACTAGGAAAAATATCTCCTTACTTTATGGTACCTGATACATCTCTACTGTAAATTATCCTGCATTTAGAAAGATTCATACTGCTACATGATGTTTTCTCTTCAGGCTTTGAGTAATATTTTCTTGTTAATTACATACAGATCCTTAGTAGTTGAATTTAAGGAATTTGGGAGTGTATTCAGAAACTGTCAAATAGAAGTTTTCTCCTCATTATTGAATCTTAGTACAGTAAAAATGCATTGTATTTAACATTGAAATCATTTACAGTTTTGTCATTTGAAATTACAGATGCTAATGTGAAAAGATCTGCCACGTTTTGCTCCTTAGGTTAGGAAGGGGGATGTATTAACCTAAATTAGCAAGAGAGTGTGGACTCCAAATTGTCAGTATGTAAAAAGTGAATTTTAGGTAACTCGCAAATTTCTGAACATGTAGAGTCTTAAGTTTTTAAAATAAATTTTGTTATCTTAAAAAGCAATGGCAAATTATTTTAAAATATCTGAGTTTTACTTAAGTTCTTTACATACGCTAGGCTATTTAATTTGATAATTTAATCCTTACAGAAACATTTGAAGGGCAAGTAATCATGCCATTTTACAGAGAAGCAAACGTGGCTCCCATAGGAAAAATGGCCCAGAGTCACACTTGTAGGAAGTGATTAATTAAGATTTAAACCTGAGCAATCTTACTTTTAACCACTGTGTTGTATTTCTCAAACTCTATGGAATCAACAGTATTGTGACATGTTACTTCCCATTACTCTCCTAAAGCAGAATTGCCAAGGTGTCTGCTCTTTCATTCCCTTTACTTCTTTTGCTTTTTAACTCCCATTTTTTTCTTGTTTTAATAATAATAAAATCTAGAGGAAATAGAGGAAATGTTGAATTAAATATACTTAGGTTAAAACACCAAATCTTTATATACTAGCTGTGTGACCATGGGCAAGGTACTTACTTTATTTGAGGTCTCTTTAAAAAAATTGTATTAAGGGAGTTAATAACTCATAAGTTTGTTGAAAATATTACAAAGATACCATTTTTTTAATTTTGCTAATCCTCACCCAAGGATATAATTTCCTTTTTTTTTTTGAGAGTGGAAGGGGATGGGGAGAGACAGAGAGAGAGAGAAAGAGAAAGAGAAAGAGAGGGGGGAGAGAAAAACATTGAAGTGAGAGAGACACATTGATTGGTTGCCTCCTGCCCCGACCAGGGCTGGGAATTGAACCTGAGACCCTCCAGTGTATGGGCCGATGCTCTAACCACTGAGCAATGCTGGCCAGGGCAAAGGTACTATTTTTAAAATATTAGTACCAATGCCTGGAGGATATTAGGGGTTTAAAAATATACAACTACTGTTGCCTCCACATTTCTGCCTGAAAATCTAAATGTTTTATTTTTTTTAATGCTCTTGACTTTATTAAACATTCAAGGAAAAAATATAACAATTATCTACACTCTCTTCTAGAAAACAGAAGCAAAGGGAATACTTCTTACTTATTCTATGAGGCCAGCATTAACCTAATCAAACCAAAGACAGTATAAGAAAGGAAAACAACAGGCTAGTATCTCTTGTGAATATACATGCGAAAATCCTCAATATTTGCAAATTGAAGTAAAAAATGTAGAAAAAGAATTATATATTATGACCAAGTGGGGGTTTATTTCAAGTGTGCAAAGCTGGCTAAGCATTTAAAAAGCAGTGTAATCCATTACTATTAACAGGTGAAATAAGAAAAATTATATGATCATATTAATAGATGCAGGAACAGCATTTGACAAAATCTAACCCCCATATATGATAAAAACTCAGGAAACTAGGAATGAGGGAAACTTCCTCAACTTGATAAAGTACATCTACAAAAACCCCTACAGCTAACATCATATTTTGTGGTGAGAAAGTGGATGCTTTCCAGTTAAGATCAGGAAAAATGACAATGATTTCCCCTTTGACTACTCCTATTCTACATCATCCTGGAAGTCCAGGTTAATGAAATAGGACAAGAAAAGGAAATAAAAGATATGCGGATTGGGAAGGAGTAAATAAAATTTTGTTTATAAATGACATGATGGCTTATGTAGAAAATCCCAAAGAATCTACAAAAAGTCTACTGGAACTAACACATAATTTCATGAGGTTGCAGGATACAAAGTTAATGTACAAAAGCTCATTGTTTTCTTATGAAGTGGCAGTGAAACACTGAAATTTGATATTAAAAGTGCAATGCCACTTATAGTAGCACAAAAATGAAATAGGTATAATTCTAATAGTTGGAATTTGAAATCAAAGTGTGAACATCATTTATTTACATTAGCACAAAAATTTTTTAAGTCCTTAATATAAATCCAACAAATTGTGTAAAAGATGTACATGAGGAAAACAAAATTCTGATAAAAAGATCAAAGGAGACCTAAGTAAATAGAAAGATATTCAATGTTCATGGATGGGAAGGCTCAATATGGTTTGGATGTCATTTCTTCCCAACTTGATTTATAGATTTAATGTAATCCCAGTCTAAATCCCAGGAAGTTATTTTGTGGGTATTGACAAACTGATTCTGAGTTAATGTGGAGAGGTAAAAGACTCAAAATAGTCAACATAATATTGAAGGAGAAGAACAAAGTCAGAGGACTGATATTACTGGACTTCAAGACTTACTATGAAACTACAGTAATCAAGACATTGTGGTATTGATGAAAAATAAACATGTAGGTCAATGAAACAAAATAGAGAGCCCAGAAATATGCCCACATAAATATAGTCAACTGATCTTTGACAAAGGAGCCAAGGCAGTTCCATGGGAACGGACAGTTTTTTCAATGTATGGTGCTGGAACAACAAGGTACTCTCATGCAAAAAGCCAAAAAAACAAAACACACACCTTACATCTTTTCACAAAAATTATCTCTGATAATGTTAAACACAAAACTATAAAACTACTAGAAGTTAACATAGGAGAAAAATTTAGATAACCATAGGTTTGACATTGACCTTTTAGAGACAGTGCCAAAAGTGCAATCTGTGAAAGAAAAAAATTGACAAGTTGGACTTCATTAAAATGAAAAACTAATGCTCTGTAAAAGACACTTTTAAGAGATTGAAAAGACAGACACAAACTGGGAGAAAATTTTTGAAAAAAATATGATAAAGGACTGGTATCCAAAATATACAAAGAACCCTTCAAACTCAACAATAAGAAGACAAACAATCTAATTTAAAAAATGAGCAAAATATCTGGACAGACACCTTACCAAAGAAGATATAAAGATGGCAAATAAGCATATGAAAAGATGCTCAGCATCATATGTCATTAGGGAATTGCAGATTAAAACAATGGGATATCACTTCACTATACACCTGTTAGAATGGTGAAAATCCAAAACACAATACCCAGTTATGATGTGGAACAACGGGAATTCTTATTCATTCCTGGAGGGAATGCTAAGTGGTACAGCCACTTTGAAGAATACTCTGGCAGTTTCTTACAAAATTAAATTTACTCTTACTACATGATCCAGCATGACTCTTTGATATTTACCACAAAGAGTTGAAAACTTAATGTCCACACTAAAAACCTGCACAAAAATGTTTGTAACATAATTGCCAAAACTTTGGAGCAGCCAAGATCTTCTTCAGTAGGTGAATGGATAAATAAAGTGGTACAATCTGTTAATTACCAATAAAGAGAAATAAGCTATCTAACCATGAAAAGACATTGGAAGAACCTCAAACTCATAAAATCTGTTAATTTTTAAAAAACTCCCTTGACTATATGAACAATAAAGCAAACTATGGGTACATCCAACAATGTAGACAAATCTTACAAATATAAAGTTGAGTGTAAGAAAGGCTAAAGAATTCGTAACAGTATGATAAAATTATACTATGTTGTTTAAGGATGGGTACGTAGATAGTAAAAATATAAAGAACATCTAGGAAATGATTACTAAAAATCACTGTAATGTCTATGTGGAAAAGGGACGATCAAGGAAGAACACTTGAGAGGTTTCTAGGGTACTGGATGGAAGAGTTCTATTTCCCATTTTGGTGGTGGGTTGTATAGGTGTTTATAACTTTAAATTGTGCATATAGTTTTTCTTAAAAAATGTATTTTTTATTGAAGTCAGATTCACATAGCATACAATTAATCATACAGTATAGTGTTGTTTACGTATTTTTAATGTTGTGCAACCAACAGTTCTCTCTAGTTTAAATTTTTTATTATCACCCCATATCCATTAGGTAGGTCACTCTTCATTCTCCCCTTTCCTGTAGTCCTCTTGTAACCTTGAACCTGATTTTTATCTCTATGGATTTACCCATTCTGAATATATCATATTAAAGGAATCATACAGTATGTGACCTTTTCTGTCTGACTTCTTTGACTTAGCGTAATGTTTCAGAGATTCATCCAAGTAGTGGCATGTATTAGCACTTTGTTCCTTTTTGTAGCTGAATGATGTTCCATTATATGTATATACCACAATTTGTTTATCTGTTTATCCACTGAGGAATATCTGGGTTTCCACCTTTTGGGAATTATGAATAATTCTGCTATAAACATTCTGTACAGTTTTATGTACTATATTAACTATAGTGGATGTAATATATATATCACATTGAAAAGAGAAGGAAAAAGATCTCATTGGGACCGTATGTATTATCAGCAATGGCATTGTGCTAAATACTGAGAGATACAATACTTATTTAAATATGTCTTTATTGATTTTAGAGAGAGGAAGAGAGAGGGAGAGAGAGAGAGATAGAAACTTCAGTGATGAGAGAGTCATTGACTGGCTGCCTCCTGTGCGTCCCCCACTGGGAATCGAGCCCTCAGTATGGACATGTGCCCTGACTGGGAATTGAACTTCAGTCACCTGGATCATCAGTCAGTGCTCAACCACTGAGCCACGCCGATCGGGCAGCAGTGCATATTTTAAAGAACCTCAACATAGAGTTAGGATATGATTGGTTAAAATATTAAGCTCACCTAGATGCTCTAGTCAGCTAGTCACTTGTGATTACAAGTGAGTTACAAGTGAAAACCTCTGATGATTGATTTCTTCTCTAACAAGGTTGTGATTCCCTTCTATTCCCCTACCCTTAGAAGAAGGTGGTGGTATAGAAAAAGGTGGTTTTACTATATTTATTTTTGAATAAACTAAAGGGTAGAAAGCCTAAATTTTAGCTTAAAATAAAAAACCCTGAGTAATTTCGGGTATCTTTCTGTATTTTTTTCTGTCAAAAAGTCAGAAACATTGTGTTAATTTAATATTAAAGCAAAATATTTTTCAGAATACTCCAACCAAAATAATTATTTCTTTGTAATTGAAAAAACAAAACAAAACAAAAAAAGATAATGAAAAGTGACAGTTGGCTCAGTGCCAGCCTGAGTGTTAAAGGTATCATTATTGAGTTCCATTTATTGTTTTTATTATTATGTGGTTAGTAGCAGAGATATTACTTGTAATAGATATGCTGTCATCATATATAAAGAATGACAAACTCTTATGTGCTTAGAGCTGTTGTTTTTAGTAGTCATGATGGATTTCTACTGGTAAACTTACACTAGACACCTTTTGAACATCACGTATTTGTAGTATTACTGACAGTGCTTACAAAGTACTAAGTGATCTGATAGCAAAGGGTAGATGAGTCTGGGTTATATTTTAGTTGACTTCTTTAATCTCAGCATCATTTTAAAAAGGATTTTATGCCTTTTTCAGTGATGCAATAAGACAAAGGAAATAGCTAAGGAAATCAGGATGACTGAAAAATGAGCACAAACGCTGGATAACTAAGGATAATATTAATACACAAAGACTCTTAAAAGTTTTGAGTTTCCTAGTGGCCAACGAAAAGAGGGATTAGTCTGAAAATAAGAGAGGTGGTTTTTTATCTTTTTGTCTAGATACATATAGTTTATAAATAGTTGTAGATAAGTGCCTGAATTGGAACATCTAGGTTTTTATCCCCCCCCCCCCCCAGCATTCTGTAGAAGAGCAATATGAAGTAATAAACCCATTGCTAAAGGTAGTAAGTTCTGTAGTTTCAATTTTAATATTCTTTATTGTGGATCACTGTGACATCTCATATTGGCTCTTTACATTATGCTGTTCAAGGTTTTTTTAAGGCTATTTTATGCTAAAGTTATTCTATTTTTGTGAATTCCAAAACCACCTCTCAAGATTCACTATTTTTCTATTTCAGCCAGGATTGTTATTGTGGAAGATGGAGACTTCAAGAAACTGTTCTAACTTCTGCCTTATTTTGTAGAATTACCTTTTGCTTGCTTGTGACTCTAGTCTTAGGTTCTTCATCTATTGAGTGGTCTTTTTTTGTAGCAGGCACTTCTTTGACATTTCCTCGCTCTCTTTTTCCTTCAACTCAGTCTGTTTGCTGGCTTATCTGTTTGGTTTCTTACCATTTCATTAATTCCCACTTGAGGCGTAGCATTTCTCCCAGAACACTTGAATCTCTGTGGGGTCTTTCCCTGAGGACAGTCTTAGCACATTATTTTTCTGTATGTGGCTTTCCACAATAGCTCCTTGCTGCCCTCTTCTGGCTGTGACATTAGGGTGTCATTGATCATATTTTAGTTTTTAATCCTTAGAATTCTAGCAATATCTTGGATAGACCAGTGGTTTTCAGCCCTCGCTGCACATTTGAATCACTTTGGAAGATTTTTTAAAAAAACTACCAGTGACTGGGCTCCACTTGAGGATTCTGATATAATTGGTTTAGGGGGTGTTGGGCAGGACTTTTTTTTATTTTTATTTTTTTTAACTCCTTAGGTAATTAAAATCTAGCCACCAGGATAGATGACTCTTGGAATCCTGTAGAGCTTGAACTACTTAGATATAGTCCTCATGTTTTTAGATATCAAAAATAACATTAAAGTGAGGAATAGAGGACTATTCTACCCTCTTCAGGAAAGGTGTAGTTTAGACAAGGCTATGATATAAATAAGTGGTAAAATATAAGGTCTGTATAATATCTACTAATACCTGAAGAGATTTTTGGGTATAACCTATGTCATCAGTTGCCTGTTTGTTTTTAGATTCGTTTCTCAAATTTCACGTCTTCTTTCTGTCTCAGGGGCTGAGCCCATCCAGAGGTTTCTGCCTGGACGTGGTCATTGGGAGATACTCATACTTATGAGTACCGGGGATATACTTGTACTAACATTATTTCTTAATTAGATTAGAAATCTGATGGGAAATAGATCTTTATTATGAACTAACATAAAATTTGTTGTTAAATAACACTTGTAATCGTATTTTAAATAATCTTGTTCATTAATTCTTTTTTAAGAATATTGTTGGAACTGCTTTTCATTATACATTTTAACCCATGGTACACATTTCTCATACTAAACTTTAATTTGGATTATTTTTAAAAAGTAGAATGTATTTCATTCTTTAGGGATTTAGGATTAGAACTCTAGTGTACAGGGTTTCTCGTTTTCCTTTTGAAAGAAAAATTATGGTAAATTAAATTAGCTAATTTGTTAGAGCATATTAACTGAGAATTAATCTAATTGATTCTCTTGATTTTTAAAACTATGAAGGATCTTGGGGATACAATGCTAAACCAGCTGACACTTTAGACATTTGCTAAGTTTGTTAATATAATTATAGTTCTTTATTTAGTCCTTGAACGAATTTTAGGATCTTTAGTTGTTTAAGTGGCATGTTAACTAGTTCACTAAGATGTGGCCATTTCACCGCATTTCTTTTGGTATGGGATTTATTTATTCAGATATAGACTTTGCATGATATCCAAAGCATATATAAGTATTTGGTAACAGAATTATTGCAGTCCTGACAAAAACGTAACGGATATTTTTATGGTTGTGGTTTTGGTCGTCTTCGGATTACCTATTTCTCCAAGTCTTTGGAACATAAGTGGTTCCTCTAAGTTCGTCTATTTTCCTTCTCTATGGACTGTTTAAAAGTCTTTAGTTTGCTTTTTAAAAAAATGTCATGTTGCTAGAGTTTAAAATTTACAATGTCAAATCATATATTTGGAAATTTAATTTCAATCCTGTTAAAATAAATGTGGTAAACTAATTTTATTTTTTGTTTGCATAGAGACATGGATATGAAATCATTAGTACCATTCAGCTGAGTAGTGCAGAAAACTAGATTTTTTTGCTGAAGGAGTAGAATAAAGGTATTTTCATGAAATTTTTCTTTGTACCAGTTCAGTGTAAGTAAGGTGTTCCAAATCTATGATTCCATGACATATATATCCTTTAAGTAGGAACATCTATTTGTCCTTTTATCCCTTATTTACCCCACGACTTCATCATTTTCCCCCCCTTCCTGATTATAGGCTTCCCTCCAATCACTTAGCTCCAACTTTTCCAAAAGCAGGGCAAACACTTCCTAGATACTACTAGTACCTACGTATCTTACCCCATTTCCTGATCCAGTCCATAGGATGTTTCTAATGTGAGATAAAGAAAAGGAGAAAAAAGACTCTTGGTACCTGAGCAAATGAGAAAAAGACTTCCTAACATTGAACTCTAAAACATTTCCCTCAGGAAAAAACCAGTACTTTGTCATTGTCATTGCAGCCTGTAATTCTCAGGCTCAATATGTCTTTATGCAGTGGACTGAGAATCTGATCTATCTACCATAAATAACTTCATTTCTTTGTTAAAATGTGTTTCAAGATCTAAACAAATTTACAGGTGAGCTTTTGAAATGTTTTCTTTGAAGATGAGTTATGCTTGTTTCCAGCTTTTTATTAAAAATACCGTGTTTGGGGGTGGAGAGAGATGGGCCATGGGTCCTTATATCTTGTGTGCTTTTTGGAGTTTGGTATAATTTTGGGTTTTTAATTCTTTGATCTTTTTCATGTAGATGTCTTGAACTAAGATAATGGGACTTGATTTTTTTCATGTGTGGAAACAATACATATTTCTCTGCCTCTTTTCCTGTCATTTCCCTTCCTTCCCTCTTTTTTACATTCATATACCCCAGCCTGATTTTTTTTTTCCATTGCATAAGTGCCCCAGTATTGTCCATTTTATTTGGTCTTACATTTTCACTTATACTGCTTCTGGATAATTTTTCTTGTGCCTGACAAAATCCTTTACAGGCATACCTGGAGATATTGCAGGTTTGGTTCCCAACCACCACAATAATGGGAGTCATAATCTTTTTTATGGTGGAGAGTCTTGCCTTCATTCTGTAAAAAACGCAACATCTGTGAAGTGCAGTAAAGTGCCATTAAAGAAGATATGCCTGTATTTTTTTCTTAAATATAGATCTTTATCTCGTTTTATAAGTCTACTGGATTTTGTGGACTGACTCTTAATGCTTTTGGAAAATACATAGCCATTATCTCTTCAAATATTGCCTCAGCCTCATACTCTCTTTTTATTCCTCTGAACTCCTTTTTAAATTTATATTAGAATATCTCTTAGTTTTATCTGTATCTCTTTTGTAATTTCACTATTATCTGTCTCTGCTTCTTTCTGCAAAGTTTCTTTTGACCTTTTAGTTCAGTAACTCTTCAGATGTATCTACTTTGCTGTTTAATTCATCCATGGAATCCTTAACTTTATTCTGTTTCTCATTGTAGAATTTCTAGTTCTTTTTCAAATCTACTTAGTTGCTTTTTAGAGTTTTCTAGTTTTGTGCCAAGTTCTTCCAGCCTTTAAAAAAAACCTCCTTGAACATAGCGTAGTTGTTTTGTAATCAGTGACAGACAACTCCAGTACCTGGAGTCCTAGTAGGCTGTTCTGGTGCTTTTTTTTTTTTTTTTTTTAAAACCCTGTTGTTGGTTCTTGTTAGGTAGCCTTGTCTGCTTTGTCTGTTGGGGTTTGTATTTTAAAAATTATTTATAGAGATAATTTGAAGCCTTGGACATTGTTACTTTCTTCCAGGGAGGGTTTTCCTGTGTTTCCCCAGGCCAGGCACCTGGAGGTACTAGCAATCACAGTCATCTTTAGTTGGAGGACTAGAGATTTTCGAGGCCATGTAGGTGACTTAAAGCCAGGCTGCTGCAGCCTGTACAAGGGCTGTTTTATTTCTGATTCACTTGATTACTCTTCAGGTGCAGCCCTTTGGAGTCCCAGCCCAAAGTACTGACCCTTTTTTTGAAGCCCTCTTTCAGAATTTAAGTTTTTCTGAGGTCAGGCTCAGGGGCATTCCACTTTAACATTTATATCAATAATCAACCAGTATCCCAAAAAGGAAACCAGCATCTCAGCTTGCTCTTATCCAAAGGATAGAGCTCTGATCTTTGACCCTAGAAATAGATGCTTCATGGACCTATCACCTTACTACTTTTAGTCTCATGACCTTGGTTAGTTCTAATACTTGGTCCCAGAGTCGTGTTTTTCCAGTGTTTCCCTTACCTAATCAGTTTACAAATCCGATTCTTAGTTGCTGACAGTAACTGCTGAAAATTCATGTAAATTGTCTCCTCTGACCTCCAACCCTCACTATTTAAAGCCATGATTCTCAATCCTGTTTCCCACTAGAATTAATTGCCTGAAGAATTTAAAAAATATATATCTCTAAGCCCCATTCTCAGAGATTCTGATTTCATTGAACCAGGATAAGGGTAGCTGTTAGACTGGAACTCTGGGGTTGGGACCTTGGTATTGGTATGTTTTAAAAGCTTTCCAGGTGATTTTTAATATTTATCCAAGATTAATAGCATTGACTTAAAAATTATTATAACCTTTGTTGGCCACATCAGAGTTTGATGAAAAACATCTGTATATTATCTTTTTTTTGAGTGGACCTATGGAATAGGTGTTGCAAGCTAAGATTAAAAACAATACAGAAGCTCTCCAGAAGTACCAAAGATATAAGATATAGCCCAGTCCAGTCAAGATAGTGACCTGCTTTTTTGCTATGTTAGCTGCATATCCTAATGGTTAAGAACATTGGTCCTGGAACTGCATGGGCTCAAATCTTGGTTCCTTCCCTCTCTAGCCATTTAATTTAGGGTGAGATATTTTATCACTTAGTCTCTCAAGTGGAGAAATTAAAATGATCTCCTTTATAGAATTGTGGATTAAATGAATTAATATATGTAAAGTACTTAGAACAGTGCCAGGAAGTTAGTAATCATTTGAAAATTGTTAGCCATGATGATTTTGGTGGTAGTGGTGGTGATAGTCATTAATTACTATTTTACCCAGCCCTCTATTATTAGACATTTATATTATTTCCAGTTTTCAATATTATAAACAACGCTATGATAAACAACCATTTACATGCTTTTTTATAACTCTCTTTAATTCCTAGAAGTGGTATTAGTTCATCAATTTTATTTGAAAAATTAGGGTTAAAAGGAGCTTAGAACCAACTCACATGAAGATTACTTTGTTAGGTTGGTGTGGTTACCGTTAATCTAGGTTTGAGCTTTATATGGGGACAACTAATTGGTCCTTAGAAAAATGCCACAGCAGTGTCTTTATGTAAAGTTAAAAATTCCACTTTACCAATTTTAGAAAAAGCACTAGCTAATATTGAGGACTGTGTGCCAAGCACAGTTCTGAGCTGTTTGCATGCATTGATTACATCGATATTTATAACAAACCTATGAGGTATTTACAGATGAGGAAACACATAGGGAAGCTAAATAATTTTCTCTAGGTTATACAGCTAATAAAGGGTCAACCAGGACCTGAAGGCAACTTGATTTCAAAATTTGTGCTCCAAAATCCTAAGTATAAAGGAATACTTCTCTTACCTGACTTACAACAGTTTTAGTTTATCTACACAGGTTCTGTCTTAAAAATCTGTTTGTAAACAAAGTTACATTAATCGTTCATGTTTAAAATTACCTTTCAGGCTTAAAATTTTATTTCTTAATTCTCTACCCAGTTACAAGTATCTACTTAGGTTCTTCTGAAACCTCAATTAGGTTTTCTTTTAAGGAAAAATTTTATTCTGTGCCTTTTCTTTCTGAAGCAAATATTTAATTTGTCTAAGGGAGATCATTTCTCTAATTCTGACTTGCTGAAGTAGCTTTATAAACAGTTGTGCATGTGTACAAAGATGTTCGGGTTGAAGGGATGTAGCTTCAAGTTATTCCTTCTCTGCTAATTTCATAGAATTTTTCTCAGTTTGAAGGTTGGAGTGATTTAATGGTTTTCTTTCTAAAGGCTAGACTTTTATTATAATGTTATATTAAACAAATAGATATTTATATCGGTATTACCAAAATTTAGAATTATGATCCTGTGAAGTAGAGGAGCTAATTTTATAAATTTATAAACACAGTTTAATAAAATTGTTCTTTGTTTAGTTGACTTTTTATCTGTAACAATTAGATTAAACTTGTTTATTGATAAGACAGTTATGTAAAATCCTTTAATCCAGTATTTAAAGAGACAACTTTAACATTTCATAACAGAATGATAAATCTTGTTTAGCTTATTTTACTCTACCAGTGCACATTTTACAGTTAATAATGTCTTAATGCAAATAAACATGATTAAGATAATTTCCTATATAAGCCATCTAACAATACTGAACAACCTGAAAGAAATATAGGTCAGTTATGAATCAAAAAAGTGAATGAATAAATCTGCTTAATGAAATCCAAATTAAAAGATTTTAAGCCTAATTTTAGATTTTTATTTAGTTTTGCTAGTGATGGCATGGATGTTTGTCCATGTTTAAAGTTATTTTGGTTCACACATAGCGTTTGGCTAATATTTATGAGGGGGAAAAAGCATAAGAAAATTATACAAGTAAATTAAGAGATTATACAAATATGCAAATCTAAAGGCCTTAAAATATATATATGAACACCTTCCTTTCATGTGATAGAATAATTTACAGATCACATATTGTAATGCTTGTGTATCTAACAGGTACCGGTTAGCATCATTTACAAGTGTCTCCTTTATGGAAAAGGCTCCAAATGACTTCTACTGATCCTAGATCAGTTGATTGATAAAGGGGTAGATTTCTGAAATAAACTGGGCTAATTGCATTTTTTTTCTTTCTTTTTGTTTTTTGTTTTTAATCCTCACCAAGGATATGCTTATTGATTTGAGAGAGGAAGGGAGAGAGGGAGGGAGGGGGAGAGAGAGACAGAGAGAGAGAGGGAGAAATTGATTGGTTGCCTGCCTGCCCTGGTACTCGCCTGGATAGGGGGTCAGACCCGAAACCAGGTATGTGCCCTGACCTGGAATCAAACCAGTGGCCTTTCAGTGCATGGGATGACACCCCAACCAATTGAACCACACCAGCCAGGACAGGCCAATTGCATTTTCTTACCCAGGAATTACTTTGTTAACTAATTTTATTAGTTCATTCAATTGGCAAATTCTTATTGAGGGCCAATTTAATACATGATAGACATTGTTTTAATTGCTAGAGATAACAGTGGTGGAAAATAGAGATAAATGAAGTTCCTGCCCTTCTAAAACAAATTGTGGCTTGACAGAGATGGCGTCCACCAAGAGAGAAGGCCCATAAATATATGCTATTAAGGTCTACAGAAATCCCTGGTTCTGCCATCCGAAAGCCTGATGATTGAATTCTTTCTTCAGTTCTGTGAGCTACCTCCAGTATCCTTCCAAGTTTTTCAATAAAGCTGACTTCCCTCCCTCCCACTCTTATTTTTAATTTTTTCAACTTATTTTAAGCTAAAAGAGCTTAACTATGATATAAATAAATTGGACCTCAAGTGGGGTTTTATGATGGATTGTGCTTAATTTGTATGTCTACCCCTAGACCTGGCAGACAGCATGGCCATGAAGGGTTGGGACTTGAATACAAATGGTCGCTTCTGTACAATCCCAATCTTAGAGTAGGGAAACCATCATTTACAGCTGGAGTATTGGGCTATTTTTTTCTCTACCAACAAAAACAATGTCCCTACAGTATATACCTATAATAGATGCTGTGTTTGGTTAGAACTTTCAAATTGTATTCCTTGGTATCTCATGTTTTTATTAAGAACTTGCAGGAATTTTGTGCAAGGCGAGGATTTAGTACTTATATTTGTCCGAAGTGAAATTCTTCATTCTTAAAAGTCTAAAAAGGTGAAAATATTCTTATCTCAGAAGGTGTGAAAACTATTACTTTTCACAATAACTGATTTTGTGTTTTGAACTAGCTGTTTTAAGATTTTGACCTTCAACTTTTTTTTTTTTGTCATAGATAACTTAAAAATAGCTTGTCATAAATAGCTTGAAGGCAGTTACCATGCATCACATTCTATGGTAGCTTATATAGAGGTGATGTTCAATAAATTTTGATGTGATCTGAATTTAACCAAAATTGACCATATATAGTTTCATCACAAGTTTGGTTATTATTGCAAGATTATGAAGTATGTTGTTTGAGCTGCAGAAAAATATTCAAGGTCTCCCTTTTTATAAACTTTTAAATTTTGAACTAATTTCAGACTTACAAAAAAGTTGAAAAAAATAGTACAGGGTGTTCATATATCCCTTACCAGCTTTATCTAAAGTTAACATCTTGCATAATGATTGGACAGTTATCAAAACTAGGAGATTAGCATTAATACAATACTATTAACTAACCTACAGGTCTTATTTGAATTTCACCTGTTTTTCCACTAATGCCCTTTTCAAATCATGATCCAATTTGATTTCGTTGCTATTTCATATTTATTTTCCTGCAGTCTGTAATAGTTCTGCAGTTTCTTGTTTTTTTATGATGCTAATTTGGGTTTGTCCAGTGTTTTCTCATGATTAGACATGCATATTTGACAAGAATACCACAGAAATAACCTGTCTTTTATCATGGTGTTCATGAAGAGTCAGTATGTCTTATTTACTAGTGATGTTGATCTTGATCACTTAGTTAAGGCAGTTTCTGCAGGGTTTCTCCACTGGAAAGCTACTATCTTTCCCTTTGTAGTTAATAAATTTATTGGGAGATACTTTGAGACTATGCAAGTAACACCCTAGGACCCCTTTTCTTTGTTCCCTTTAACTAATGAAAAATATCTGATTTATCATTCAAAGTGGCTCTTTCTTTGTTTGGATCCCACCCAATTCAGTCAGCTTCCTTAAATTCAGTTAATTGTTCAGAGCCAAGTATGCAAAATATTAGAAATGTAAAAATGAGCAACACCCAAATCCTGTAATGTCACCTAATAGTAGCTTTGGCATCAGACAGACCTGATTTCAAATCCTCAATTCATATGTTGGTGGTATATGTGAAATTGAGCAGGTTGCTTAATGTCACTGAGGCTCACATTATCTCACAGAATTATTAATGAGGAGTAAATATGAAATTCTAGAAAAGGCAAACTAATCTGTAATGATAGTGCATCATTTGTTGGGTGGAGCTAAGGATGGGAAGTTAAGAGGGGGCTGTGGGAACTTTTTGAGATGATAGAAATACCCTCTGTCTTAATTATTTTTCCAAAACTCATCATACTGTACATTTTAAATTAGTGTTTTTTGTTATTTGTAAATTATACTTCAATGAAATTAATTTAAAAATGCATTTCTTCTCCTCAAACTCGGTTTTCTATATAATAGGGCAAAATGTGATTGCTTGGAGTCCATAAAGGTCTTTGGGTTTTGGAAATCATCTGGCTCTCCCTTAGTTCCAAGGAGCCTTGTGACTGACGCCTTTGCATTTGCAGAGCAGTCTAAGTTGAGGTCCCTATTTTTTACATTTTAGCATGTCTTAGGTCTAAGACTCCTCACTTCCTCTTTTCCTTTGATGGATTTGAAACCCTTAGGATCTTTGGCCTCCTTAGAACCCAGTCTTTGGTCTTCGGAGAGCCTTTCATACTGATTGGGATAGGGGAAATTATTATCTAGGGGTCAGATGAACTCATGTTCACTTCTTGGGACCCTGAGTGCGGCATTTTATCCCTCCCTTTGCCACTGCAGAACTGGCTGCATCCTGACAAGCTCTTGGAATTTGTTATTTGGTAATCTGTAATTCATTTTTTCTCAGTACTTAATGGACTGTGGTAGTGTGGGGAGGAAGGAACTTTCCTCTACCCTCCTAGGTTCTTTTGGTTGGTATAATAATTAAATCTACAGGAGACAGATTAACAAGAGAAAATAACCAGATTTAATTACATACTGATACATGGGAGCCCCTACATGAAAGAGTCAGAGACAGAAAGGGAAACAGAGTCATATGTGACGTCCTGAGCTAAGGATGGGTTAAGGTGGCTGGGGCTCCAGAGCAGGGGAAGGAAGATCATTGCAGGAAGATAAGAACAAGTGTTCAGTAATTAGTAGTTTGCCCCGTTGTGTAGCTAGGTCAAAAAAAGTTATTTTTGTTGATAACTCTTATTATGCTTAATTTAAATTCTTTAAGGGAGAGGTAAAGGTTTCTTGTGAGCCTGCAGGGTCTCAATTGCTTTTAGCTCAAAATAAAGAGGCACATATCTTGGGGTGACTTGTTATGAACCCCTACAGTTGAGATACTTTTATATGTGTACTTTAAAATATTGTTACTTTCCATGAAATTTAAAAATCATATTCTATGGAAAGGGTATCAGTGTTTTATAATACTAGCTTTTCTTATTTTGATGCTAAGCAAGGGAAAAAGTGCTATTTGGGGCTGTAGTACTCAAAATGCTAATTGACTGCATATAAAAGGCAGGTTAATTTTCTTTTCCTTTAATGGAAGTAAACTTAGTTGGTAGTGCTCTCCATAGAAACGGCAAAGGCCGAAAGGATAAGCACAAACAATGACGCAGCTTTTTAGATATATTTAAATAGAAATTCTGAATCTGTAGATAAGCTACTGGATGATAGACTGCTTAAAGGCAAGGGCAGAGCTTTTGACTCACAGGTGGTTGGTGTTTAATAAAATTTTGTTGATATCAAGATGACCTTGAACTGTGCTGGATAAATCACAAATATGTGTTCTATTTAAATCTGAACTGAAAAAACAGGATTGGATTTTTGCCTCAGATTCAAGTTCAGTTTAAGGCACTGTATATTTCATACCTTCTGTCAAATGTTATTTACTCATTTAAATGTAACTGATGGCATTAAGTAAGTATATCAGTAATCTTTATATATTTAAAAGCATTGTTGATAGAGAAATCTTATAAATTTTGTTCTCAATTATATTCCATTGGGAACCTAACTATTTTAGAGTGGGGTACAAGGGCTAATACCTAAAAATATAATCTTTTACTAGCTATTTCTACAGGCTATACATTTTGACCAAATCCTTTGGAGGATTTAAATAGCTCTCATGAAATCTAGCTTTACAAACCCAAACTTAAAATGCCGAGGCTAATGTATCTTTAAGATTTTTTTAACCCAAATTTTCTAGAATAAAACCAAGATACACTTTTATTAAGCACTTGATAAAGATTAGTCTCAAATGCTGTAATTTAGTTGTCTGTAGATGAAACATAGTTTGGAATGATGAATTTTAAGCTTCTGTTTTTGTTCAGTATTGGATACTGTTACAAATTACATTCAGAGTTGGAAACCTTCAATGTGATAGATTTTGATTGAGAACTTGTCAGTCATTATAGCAGCTGCTTTAGACCACATTTATATTTAAATAGGAGAAAGTGATCTGTTTAGAATTTTAAAAGTTGTTGCCATGGCAAAGTAACTTGCTATCTCATCTTTTATCTTTGCCATTGAACTGATCTGGCTGCTTATTCCCAGGAGTGGGAAGGATGAACTGTGCTTTTGGAAAGCTTTCATTAGGACAATGCTGAATGCCTCTAATGGAATGTAAGTTAGAGAGACTGAAGCTTTCTGAAACCATTGGCTTTGGTTAGGTATAATTAGAATTGATTCTTCTCAATTGAAAACAGGCAAGATAAAACTAGAACATTTTTAAAGAAGAAAAATAGCTTAATTTAACATTTCTTTTGACTAATTGAATAACATCTAAATTACATTTATGAAAAAGGTTTTCTTTTATTTGAATGAGTATTATTTCTAGAGTTGAGACAATGTATAAATTGATCTTTAAAGAGAAAGTTGTATATCTATATTTTTAAAAGAAAGTAATATACCAGTGCCTCCTTTGCCCCACGGCCCCTCATTTTTTCACTTCTCTTGAAAACCATGACATCATAATCTGTTGGTGTTAAGTGCTTTTTGAAGACTAACTGAATATTTTGTTTTACATTAACTTTAATAGGAAGAATAGCAATTCAACTCTTCTCAGACTAATAATTATCTATATGATGGGTATTAATTCTAAACTAAAACTTAGTCTCTACTTGTTTTTTGTTATCAGACAGAATTCCCTGGGAAAATCTTCTTACTACATTTTGTGTGTCTCTGAAAGTCACACTCTTTTACTTGATAGACTTTGTTGGCATACGACTATTTGTTTTGTACTATTACCCTCAATTTTTGTGATTTTCGGCTCTTAATATACATGCAGTATTGGAGTGTATTGTAAGGCTAACAGACATTTCTTTAATTTGAGATATTTTGTATCATGTTGACTTGACAGCTTTAAGACATACTACACATTTGTAATGTCATGTTTTGAGATAATGCAGCCATGGTAGTGACATTTACTGAGACAGAATTATGATTCCTTGGTCACCTGAGCATGTGAAAGACCATCTAATAAAGTATCAAAAGTCTCATATTTAAATGAGGATACTAACTTACTACTTAAATAGCCTTTCAAATGGGAAAGGCCTTCAATCTAAAGCCCCAGAGAAAGCAAGACAGTGTCATCAATTTATCAATTGATGCTGGCTTTTTGGTAATGTTTTAAAGACTAATTACTGGGGAGAATGAATATATTAGCTGAAAGTAATACTTATTTTCTGTTTTTGAGTCTTGTGGAAATGTAGCAGTGTGCACCAGAAATTAAAAAGTAACTAAGTCCTGGCCAGTGTGGCTCAGTTGGTTTGGTGTCTGCCTGAGCTCTGAAAGGTTGCCTGTTCTATTAATGGTTGGGCATGTACTGGGATTTCAGGCTTGATCCCCTCGTGGGGGTGTGCAGGAGGCAGCCAATCGATGTACCCTCTCACATTGATGTTTTTCTCTCCCTCCCTCCCTCCCTCCCTCTTTCCCTCTCCCTTTCTCTCTAGAAATCAATAAAAATCTTATAAAAAAAAAAAGTAACTGAAGAAAAAAAATTTTATGCATTGATTTGTGTGTTGGTAAAACACACATAAAAGCTAATAAAAATCTTAGAGAACACTAAATTTTTTTAAAGTTTTTAGAAAAATTTAAGAATTTATCAACTATTACAATACCTTGCATGTTCTGGGCAATAAATTATATTGAACAGTGTCAAAAGGTAGAGCAAAATAAAATGTATCTGTACTAGCCAAGCTTTATTCTAAAAGGTAAGAATACCTAATATATTAAAAGGTAGTTTTCTATTTTTCAGGCCTAGAATATCAATTTTGAAACCCTTGAGAAATGTTCTTTTCCTTGAATTCCAATATCCATATTCCTGTATGGCAAAGAGTCAGACTCACTGTAGTTAAAAAGACTAGCATCTAAATTATCAGATGATATTGTAGTTGAATATTTAATTAATCTCTGATTGTATAATTTGGCATCTTATAGAAGATTTAAACATTGAGAATATTATTTTGTCATAATTACATTTCTAATTGAATAATTATATGTGTACAGTATTAGAGATGGAATTATTTTTGACTGAGAATATCATATATTGATAGTGGTAAAATAGATATTGAACAGTATGTCAGTTCCTTTTAACAGTGCTTTACCTAGAAGTGAAATCCTTTAACTGGAAAACACTGATTCCTAGGGTTTTTTGGTTTTTTTTAAGAACTAGGAATCCTTATCCTCATTGAATTTTGTATTTTATTTTTTATCGTGAAAAAATATACATAACATAAAACTTTACAATTTTAACCATTTTAAAGTATACAGTTCAGTGGCATTTAGTAGATTCGCATTGTGTACAACCTATAAAGTTCCTATTTACATTTTCAGGAAATTAAAAGATACTGAAAATTCCCTCAGTTCCCTAAATGTTGATATCTGTTCATTTTATTTTATTCTTTAATTACTAATATCTACTAATTACAGTTAAATACATTTTATATTATACATATAAATTATACATATATGTTATATGGAGATGCTTATTGAAATGGTCATTGAAAGATAGAGAGAGAGACTCCCCTGTCTTAGCTTTGTCCATTCATTAATACTGTAACTTGATATTTGGGTTTATAAATTAAGTCCCTCTCTGCGTGTTTAATGTGAATTAGTTCCTCAGAGTTGTTTATAAATCTATGTAAGGCCAGTTCTTGGTTAATTTTAAGCCACTAATGTTTTTGCTCCAGTGCTATTCAGATAAAAGTGTTGGAATTTAATTTAAACCTATTCTATAGTGTTGCTTCTAGTGTTTGTGGGCAAATAGTTTCTAAAAGTATACATATTCTTTTTTTCTTTTTTTTATGCGACAGCATAGATGGACCTGGAGAACATTATGCTAAGTGAAATAAGACATAGAAAGACAAGTGCCATATGATTTCACTCATATGTAGAATCTAATGAACTAATAAGCACATTAGAGACTGACTCAGAGAGAGCAGGCTGACAGCTGTCAGGGTGGGTGGGGCCCAGTGGGTGGAGGTGTTGGAGGGACTGGGAAAAAGAAAAGCAAAGGAGAAGGAATTTGTGGACCGGGACGACAGGGTGGCGATGGCCCGTGGGGGGTGGGAGGGTGGAGAAGGGTATAGAAGAAATGGTGATGGGTGGAGCCTTGACTTGGGGTAGTGAGCACAACACAGTGTACAAGTGATGTGTTGTAAACTTGTGCACCTGAAGCCGGTATAATTTTGTTAACCAGTGTCTCCCCAATTTAATAATTAAAATTAAAAAATTAAAAATATATATTTCTAACACAGGATAATCTCAATTTCAATCTTGCTACATATTTACAATTGAGTTTTTGAATGCGTTTGAGGTTAATTCC
Organism: Miniopterus natalensis; assembly: GCF_054644295.1. Classification (NCBI taxonomy): domain Eukaryota; kingdom Metazoa; phylum Chordata; class Mammalia; order Chiroptera; family Miniopteridae; genus Miniopterus; species Miniopterus natalensis. The sequence continues at coordinate 54,486,165 of NC_142089.1, forward strand.
TCAAAAACAAAAATCCTACATTGCTTCACAGAATATTTGACACTGTCTCATATTCTAGAGTGATTTTATCTGTAAGATAAGCATATTTTCAAAGGCAAAAGCTTCTAAACCTTTTACAATATTTTACTCTATGCTTGTTCTCCCTCACTTCTACCTTAATTCATTCTACTAATAATTTTCTTTAACATCCATCACCATGTATAATGACACTTTTTTTTCCACATGGGATAACTTTCAAGATCCCTCTTAGCACTTTCTAATAAACAGTACAGTAATGTTCGCTGTAGTGCATTATATCCCCAGGACTTACTCGTTTTATAACTGGAAGTTTGTACCTTTAGGCTACTTCACCCATTTCACACACCCCCAACACCTAATAATTTTAAATTACAGCAGCCAACAAAGGAAATCAACCATCTGTTCACCTGGAAGGTAGGAATTGACACCTGGTTTTTTAGAAAGTAAGACAAATTATTCTCCTTTTGTAAAGTCATCTGAAGTTTATGGCATATGAAGGTATTCATTTCCTGTTTGTAATGTATTAATGAGCTTGGCTTTATGTTTTCAAAAATTAAGAAAAAAATCCTCCTTCCAGATTTTTCAGAACAGCTCAATTTCATATAATCAAGTATTATTTTCTCTGATATATTTGCTAAATACTGTTTAAGTTCGACATTTATTTTATTAAAAATGAATCATTTAATATGTGACTTAAGGTTTATATCACCTGGTGGGTTTTTAAAAGAACTTTATATATGTGTGTGTGTGTGTGTGTGTGTGTGTGTGTGTGTATACACATATATGTTTATATATGTATACACACACACACACACCTCAAAAAAACTTTTCCTGGCCCATGATTGTTACAGTTACTTTAGCTGCATACTTTGTCAACTTCAGGGTTGAATTAGTTCCACTAGTTTGTTATCTTAGTGCTAAGCATCATTCTATCTTATGCACCCTGTTACCCAGCCAGTCTTCTGATTCTCTTGCCTGTGGTAGGTATAATAATGGCCACCCAAGGATGTCTGTGTCTAAACCCTTGAAATTTATGAATACTGTATTTATTTATTTATTTTTACAAGGCAAAGGGAATTAAGGTAGCAGGTGATTGATTTAAGTTTATCAGCTCACTTTAAAATATAGGGAGATTATCTTGGGTTATCCAGATGGGCCCAGTGTTAACCCAGGGACCCTTAAAAGTGGAAGAAGAAAATGGGAGCATCAATGTCAGAATGATGCCATGTGAGGAAGAGTTTACTGGCCATTGCTAGCTTTGAAGATAGAAGAGGGGCATGAGAGGAGGAATAGGGGACACCTTCTAGAAGCTGGAAAAGGCAAGAAAATAAATTCTTCTCTGCGGACATCAGGAAGAAATGCAACCTTGCTCACACCCTGAGTTTTGCCCGGTGGGACCCGTTTTGGACTTCTCATCTCCAGAATTGTAGGAGAATAAATTTGTGTTTTAAGCCACTAAATTTATGGTCATTTGTTATGACATCCATTGAAAAATAATACATGACCTTTGCTTTTTGTTACAGTAAATCTAGATAGATACTCCCTTTTCAGCCTAGGACTGCTTTTTTCCTGCTGACTACAGACTTCTCCTCCATTATTACGGTTGTATTGGCCAGGCTACTTAGTTGCAGACAAAAGAATCCACTGTAGCTGGTTTGAGCACAGAGGGATTTTTAAAAGGTTTCATAGCATAGAGAATTGTTGGGAGGGCTAAAGAAACAGGCTCTCAAACCACACTGCAGAACCAGACAAAGGAGCTGCTATCTCTGCTTTGATCTGGAAGCCACAGAATCAGAAAGCTGGTTCCACAGCTGCCGGCTCCAGATCACTGTGCCTCTGCCATGATCTAAAGCTTACTGTGATCCACATGGCCATAAACTGTCGGACTCCGCCATTACCTTTCTCACCTTACCTCCTATTACTTTGTTCCTATTAATTTTGGTCTAGAAGCACTGACTTGCTGTTTCTAGACCTTATCAGTCATGTTCCTGCTACAGGGCATTTATTTACATTTGCTGTGCTTGCCGCCTGAAACCCTTTACTCTCATACTTGGATGTTCTACTTCCTCACCTTTAACTCTGGTTGAAAAATGCTAATTGCAGTAAAAGACCTTACCTGCCCTCCTGTTCCAAATTGCAATCCTAATCTATCCAAATATATCCAGTCCTCTTAGCTTTATTTTTCTTCTTAGTATTTATCATCTTTTAGTATACTATGTAATTTAACATTGGGACTTTTAAAAAATCATCTGCCTCATTCCACTAGAACAATTATTTTTCTTTGTTGATATATCTCTAGTGCCTACAACAGTGTCAAAACATTGTGGGTGCTCATTAAATATTTGTTGAAGAAATGAGTACACATTCCTGAAAATGGTCTGGTTTTTCAGGAATTGGAAAGACTGCATGACCCATCCTGTTGTTTTTAGTCTCTTGAGGTTCTTGATTCAAAATAAGAATTCCATTGAATGTGGCTTTAGTAATCTTTAATGTCTAGATTAAATGAATATTATTGTAAAATATAAATAGCTTACCAGAGTGTTCTTTTGTGTTGGAGGAATTACTTTCCATTTTACTTTTAGTGCTGTATTTACTGCCATGTGTCATACATATCAAAATTGCTCAATTTAACACAATATGGGGTCACTTCTCCCATCTTTGCACACAGCTTTTCACTAGTATTATATAAATTCTAGTGTTCATTTGTGGTAGAATAGGATCTTTTTATTGACATAATTTGTCTAAAAGTATGGTAGAACAGTTGAACATAAATTTCAAACAATGCCTTTATTTTTTATTTTGTAAAAGCACCATTATTACTAGATTCAGATTTTTTAAAAAAATGTTTCTTACCCTGGAGGAAAAACATAAACAATACTGACATTCATTTTATAGTAGACACATGAAGTGAACCCATTGTATACTCAAAGACTTGATTATTCAAACTGTAAATTAAAAAAAAAAATAGAACTTTTCTTTCTTATTCTTATGACCTGTCTTTCTGTGCTTATTAGTATTTCAGAGGTTAGCAGTGAATGGGAGTAAAACATAAGTCAGTCTTATAACTTATTAGCAACTGAAGAAAGTTTGTGATTGCTAAATTAGAAGATAACGGTGATAATTAAGAGGGTTTTGTTCATTTCTGTTTTAATTTTTCAATTATATTGAACTCTGTTATCATGGATAATTGAGTAGGTTGCAAGAAATCTTGACTTATGCTCTCTCCTTAGTTTCATATTAAAATTCTCTCAACTCTTTGCCCTTTGTACGTGTTCTCTCTAGTAGAAGGAACACTCTGCTTTATCCTGTTTGTTTTCCTAAATGCTACTTGTCCTGTAAGTGATGTTGATCTGTGTAAACCAGAATTAATGGTAGTGAACAGGTTTATTCCTGGTCTCTCTAACCTATCTACATGTACCAAAAAATTAAGCATTCAATATCAAGAGCTGTTTATTTCCCGTACTAGTCGGAAAAGGAAAGAGCACCGACTCTTCTTTGCCTTGTTCCCACCACTGTTTTCAAGGCTAGATAATATTTATCTCAAGATTAGTTTCTTTATAGATGTGGGTGATGGAGGATATGTTGTTAAGAAGGTTGAACTATGATTTGACTGCATCAAAGCTCCTGTGAAGGATCACGGTGGATCTCAGACATTCGTAAAATAAAGATCCAAAATTAATAGACATACTTCATATTACTTGAAGTCCATACGCTGACCTTGCTCTTCTTACTTTATTTTCCTAGACATATATTTTCAAACAGAACTCTGAGAAATTTTACAGAACAGATGTTTATTTTTTTTAAGAGTAGATGTTTATGCTTAACATCTAAGAGTACTTGTTGACCTGTATATATTCTTTTGTATTCTCTTGAGATATTTCGGGTCATTCTTTTTTCCTGGAATGTTTTCATGCTACTCAGAACGCTCTTCTACTAAGTGTTAAGATTGTGCTCAAGGGTATATACACATAGCTGCTGCATAACAGGTCATTCATTTACTTAATGTGTAAGGGAGGTCACATGATCACTTAGCCAAGCACACACACACCTACTTCCTTCAAATTTATAGCATTATTCCTTTGCCTTTTTAAAACTCCTACCTTTTTGCTTTTTTGATTCTTTGGCCACTGGGGTCACTTCCTGCCCCCCCCCCCCCCAAGTCACATTTCCAGGATGAGAAACATCCCACATCCCCGGCTGATCCAAATGGGGTTGCTATTCTCTCTCACTTCAGCTTCACTTACAGTGGAGGTGAAGGTCTGTGTGAAAATCAAAGGCTTTCCTTCCGAGGTCACATCAAGAAGATGGAAAATAAGATTTAAAAAAATAGTCTTCCAAATCTTATTACTGTGATTAGAAGCAAAGGGGCTAGGGATGGTGGCAGGGTTGATTGGAAATGCCATTATGGCTGTTGTGCAGGACTTTTTCCTGCCTTATCTGTTCCTGTGAGAAGAAGAAATTGTAGGTCAGTTCTAAAGCAAGCATTTGAAAAGGCCAGTATGCAAATGCCAACATAACACATCTCAGTGAGTATTTCCTCTGTAGGATCTTTTGTATATGTGTGTCCGTGACCTCTAGGGTATTTATTTCCTCATGTAAGAGGTTCCCCCTCCTATATTTTTTAGCACTTTAAAAAGTCTGCTTTTTAAAAAATATAATTGATTTTGCTACACTTTTGAATTTTTCATCTCTTTTCTGCTCCTTGTTTCCCCTCCCTCTTCTCTTCTCCCCAGTCCTCCTAGATGTGAGTTACTCTCTATTTTGCTCTCTAATCAAGTTAATAGACCACTCTAATTCTCATGTGGTGGTGGATTCAGAAGGACATGGTCCATAGTCTTAAAGATTTGCAGTTTATTTTATATTACAAATATATTTTACCTTTTGTTTGCACTAAGAAATATAAGGAATCTTTAGAGTGTAACATAACTTCTGTTTTCTACTCTTTCAAGATTTTGACTCTTAGTATATAGCTGGTCTGCCTTTGCTACTGAAGCTCTTTGTATATGCATGTCAGATAAAAACCATGTAAATAGGTTTTCTTTTTTAATCGGGTGAACAACTTACTTTAAAAAGAACTTGTAATTGGAGTTAAACATGCTTAACTGTAAGTCCCAAGTGTGCTACTTCCTTTCTCAAGAAATTTAACCTTTTTCTTATCTGCAAAATAGAGCTAAGACCTGTGTCATAGAGTTGTTATGTGGACTAAATGAAAAAATATATAAAAATATCCAGCATAGTTTAGTCAGCTCTTTGATGCCTCCTATATTAATATAATATGGAGGAGAAAAAAATTAGAATGTTCCCTCTACCCTTCTGAGTTCTTAACTGAGACATCTGTAATAAAAGGCAGATTAATAAGAGAAAAACAAACTGAAGCTTTTTAACATGTATGCCTCACGTATACATGGGAGATACCCAGGGAAAAGTGAGTAATTCCCTGTGGTAGCTTAGAATTAGACCTAAATACCATCTTAATAGGGAAAGGGTTGAGAGGATGTAGGCCTCTTAGGAGAGAGTAAATGGTTTTAGGAAAGGCGAATGGGCCCTTAAAAGAATAGATGGGAGGTATGATGACTGGTGGCAAAGTTTGTTGGGATGTGGTGTGGACTTCTAGTTCCCTCTCCTGTGGTGAGTCAATCCTCCCTGGTTGATGAAACTCCAGGGAAGAACATTTATGACAGTTGAGTTCATTTGGGAGAATTTGTCTTTAGGCAGGTGAGGGAAATTCAGAAAAAGCCTCACCCTGCATTTGCTGTCTTCAAGTGCCTATAGCTCAGAATAATAACTAAGGCAACATATTTTAGAGTGGCATGTCCTGAACTCCCAGTCATATTTTGGGATATCATACTCTGCTATTCTTCAGTATCAAGAGGATAAAGTGTGTGCAAAATACTCTTAGAAGATACATTTTAGAAACCAAAATTATTAAATATATTTTTGTTATTGGTGGAGAGTGCTTCTAGTCCCCACCTGTTGCTTGTGGAAGTGGGTTTCTTGCGATGTCAGGAGGAAAAGAATTTTGTGAGACTTGCACAGGAGAAGTGAGTGCCATTTATTTGTGTGGGATTAGACCCCTGAGTTTTCAAGGTCCCATTTCCCCCTGTCCCACCAAGGAAAAAGTCTAGCTGTGTTTTTAGCAGGGCTAGAATTAAAACGATTGCCCAGAGTTTCCATTCCATGTTGACACAGTCTAATCCAGCATCAGGGCTAGCTTAGTTTGTGTTTCCAGCTGCAGTCTATCAGTCCATTGTGTGTGGGGTCCACAGGGCCACATGGCTGTGGAGGGAACATGGGCAGGAACAAAACCAGAGGAACAAGAGAACCAAGGGCACCAAGAGAGACAATTCCTTTGTCTTGGGATTATGTATCTCCAAATATTCATGGGCTTGTAGTGGCCCCAGCCCCTCTGGCCATTCCATGGTTCCCTAGGCTAGACTGAGAGGCAACTTCCCTGTGTCACCCCTACTTCACTGCACATGCTCCCATCTCCCCTTTGTTGGTTCCCTTCCCCCAGTGGTCTGCAGGGAATGGACTGGTGGTTCCCTGGGGAATGTAAAGTTGCAGCTTCCTGGTGAAGCTTCCCAGATGGCCATGCTTATAATGTCTGGCCTGCCTTTTGCTCCTTTCCTATTATTAATAATTAGCTAGTTACAATGATACCACTTTGAATGTCAAAGAGATTCGATTTTAACTATCTAGAAAACACTTCTATTTTAAGTAACTCATACTCTGAAAGTTACTTGAAGTTTCGTAATAATTTAATTTTGTGTTCCTTTATATGTACTGCTTTCATTTCAAAAACTTTTTAATCCTTTTTGATAATAGGTCCTGTTGGTGATTTATGCAACCATACTTAGAAATATGAAAACTATCAGGAGTATTTGAGGGATGGGAAATTGGACCTATGTCTACTACATGTGTTTATATAGTAACTTAGATCAAAATTGTTTTCCCTTTGCAAAAAGACAGTGGTATTTTTTGCTCTTATTTACATGTCTGTTGGAGCATGCTGTTTTAAAGTTTTGTTGTCCTTATTTCTAGATACGTAAAAGTTGATTATATACACTCTTCTTAGGGGCTTATAAATGCAGTCGTATCATTAAGATATGTGTATATATTTACTTTGTCACCCATTTAGCTTCTATATAGGTCATGTCCTTGTATCTTAGCAGTACTTAAGAAACACACACAATTGCCCCAGCCGGGTGCCTCAGTTGTTTGAAGCGTACAACAGAAAGGTTGCGGGTTTGATTCCCAGTCAGGGCACATACATGGGTTGCAAGTTCGGTCCCTGGTTAGGGCATGTAATGGGAGGCAACTGATTGATTTTTCTCTCTCATACTGAAGTTTCTCTCTCTATCTCTCAAAATAATAATAATAAAAAACCACACAACTATATTGATACTTATAGTTTATAAATGTAGGGCTTTAAGGAATATGTTAATGCAGGACCTTAGTCCCATTTCTGTGTGAATTACATTACTTAAGAAGCATCATTGCACATTTACATAAATTCACATTTGCCAAATTACACCAAGAGGGAGAACTTAATATAATCATTTCAGAAGTCACGTAATTTATTCAATATGATTACATTTTCTCTTGATGCAATTTAGTAAACTGGTGTTTATATAGATGCAAAGTAATGTCCACAGATTATGCAGTTTTATACATTTTGTTTTTCAGTTTTTCAGTGTGTGTGTGTGTGTGTGTGTGTGTGTGTGTGGTGTGGAGAGAAATTGGATGAGGTGCATTTTTTCTCTTAACTTCATGATGGGCAACAAAATTCCTAAGCTCTGTAACGGCTTGGGAGGTCTCATAATAAAAACAGCTCCAAACCGACTGTTGGCTAATTCTAGGGTACAAAAGTACTTGTGATAAAAGCTGTAATGTGAGATTGAAATTTTTAACTGCAAGATGTTTTTTTCCCCTTTGAGGGGGGGAGATTCAGTTTCTTTAAAAAAAAAGTAATAAATTTTTTAGAAGGAAAGTGTGAAAGTGCACTGTAATCTTTGAGTGTAAAATGTGACTTTGTAGTGGGGATGCAATATTAAGCCTAATGCTGGGACAAGTAAAGCTAATATTTTAGGCTTTGCTTTTATTATAAAATGGAAGCTGTATTGTTTCTTGAAGAATTAAACTAAAAATGCACGCTTATTGCTTAATACCTGATTTGCAGTACTTTCCCCACTTATCTCCAAATAACAGAAAGTAAATTATTTTGTTAAATAATGAAGTTTTCTGGAATTCCTTTCCCTGAGTAAGGGTACTTAGAACAGGAATGCAAATATGTCAAATTTCTAATTATTTTCTTTTTGACAAATCTTTCTTTGTAGCATTAACCATACAAATTCAGAATGAAGAATAAAGTTAGTTATTGCTTGCTTAAATTATTTTTTTTTACATAAAAGGTGCTATATGTGTTAAATATAAAAACTTTCAACTTGATAAAGTTGTAGGAAGTTTTTTCCCCTTTTCCAGCTCTCTTACCTTATTATTGCCCTTGAGATGAAAGAGTTCACACCTGTATGGTTATTTAATTGTTGGATTTCTTGTTTCTTAATTGGAAAATTAAAGCAAAAATGTACAGTTAATTTTATAATTAACCTGTTTGTTTTCAAAAGTATACAGATATAAAAATTTAAATGTATTGTAAACCATTTGCCCTAAGCATTAACATCTCTGTGTAAAAATAACTACTCTTATTACATGTATGATTACCCTGGTGTTTAAGTGTTTTGATGAGCTTTAATGTACTTACCAGGATATAATCTGCAGTCATTTCCACAGTCTGAAACTTGAAAGCTCTTAAAAACACCAACATTATATTTTATTTCTTTCTGTATTTAGCAGTTCCTTGGCAACATAGAGATGACATGAAAAGTAAGATAGAGATTAAATTTGGCCACTTGGAATCAAGCTATTAGAAACTGGAAGTTTGTCTAAAGAGAGAAATGAAATGAAAGGTCTGTTCCCAGGACTTACTGGTTTATTTGGAAATCTCAGGTTTGTAATCTAGTTACCAATTTAACATACTCCTTTAACATACATTGGAACAAATACATTAGGTCAGTAACTGCTTGATAAATTCTGGGGATATACAATAGACAAGTTTCCTGATTTATTGGAGTTTCATTGGAGCTTGCATTCTATTAAGGGATAGCAAAAAATATGTAAACGAGATAATTTCATATAGTAACAAGTACTATGAAGGAAACAGTGGAAGAGAGAGTAATAAAGAGTGATTGGGGAGCTATTTTATTTTAGACTCAGTGCTCAGAGAAGGTCTCTTTGAAAAGGGGATCATTAAGATGAAGAGAGGACAACAGTGGTGCCTGGTTTCTTAAAATGGTTAGCTAAATTATTCAGGTCAACTTTTTCACTTGAACTAAAGAACTCTATTAGATAAAAAATATTTTTAAATGCTTTAAAAATACTTAGGCTCTGAAAAGATAAATCACTTTTTTAATAACAGCCAGTGACCGGATTTGTACTGAAAGAGGAATGTTTGAATGCTGAGCAGAATAGAAGAATAAAATGGAAAGAGGTTTTTTAAAAGAAGTAACTGAGAAGTATGACCAGAGACTGCCTTCATACATAAATGGGTCACAAGTACATGTAGCCAAACATGGCTAGAGATGTTCTAATCTGATAGTATCCCCCAAAGAAAATGTAAGCTTCTGTAGATGAATCACATTATCTTACAGTGAACCCCTTCAAATACATTTTCAAGCAAGTTGTCAAAGATAACACGGCACATGAAGAAACACAGTTGAACAACAACCGGCAAGAGTAAATAATCGGAACCCCATAGACTTCTAATATTGAAATTATTAGACATAGATTTAAAACAACTGGGTTCACAAATTATAACACACATGGAAATACCTTCATAAAAAGCAACATAGCAGATTTGAAAAGGAACCAGATTAAGTTTTTAGAAATGAAAAACCCAATAGCAAAGTTACTGAGCCTTCTGGTTCAGGCTGTGCAGATTAGCTTGTATCAAGTGAACCCTCCTACTTAATTAAACCTATTAAATAACTTGGGCCTGGCATATAAAACAACTAGTTGAAAGCCTTGGAGGGCAACCAGTGTAAGCTGGAATCAAGGGGCTATGATTGTTGAGAATGGGAAAGCTCATGAAGTGATCCCCATATTTATTCTGCTTTTTCCTTGAGGGAAATTTTAAGTTTTCATTGCCAAAGAGAGTTCAAGCAGAAAGCAGCAATTTTACTGGACTAAATTAGGTCCAAAGAAGGTGGGAACTGAGGCCAAATCCCAGAGGTGAGAGAACTGCAGATAATTGAATATTCTGCATAAAATATATACATATATTATACTTATATAATACATACAAACTCTTCCTCAAGTATGGTAGTTTAATAACTACCAGGCCCAGAACTGAACTTCAGAAACCCACCAGACACACTGACTTTGAAGCTAAAGAGCTGAGCAGAAATTTCATCAACCTTGGGGAGTACAGGATCAAATCCATCAAAAACTACTACATGGTGAACTGAAACCATTATCTAAAAAACATATACTCGCTGATATGACCGCCTGTGTATAGTTACTTTGTTTTGAAGAGCTTTTAAAGAGGATAGAATAACCTGTTTAAAAAAATTAATAATGGCCAGATACTGTGATCTTTTATAAAATATAGAAGAGTTAGGCTGTGTCTCAAATGCAAACATTACTTGAGTTTTTAGAGATTAAACTAAAATAATATATCTTTGGGTCATAACTATACGTTATATGAACAAAGCAACATATGATCCTTACTAACTCTTCATTTGCTCTACCTGATTGCTACAGGAGGTAAGAAGTACTGAGAGGTCAAGGTTATTCTGTGTTGATCTATGCATAATTCTTTGCCCTTTTTTTTTTTTTTTTTAATCTAAGTTTCCAATTTATCTTTGCTCTCATATACAACTGACTTTTTACTGCATAGGGAAATTTAATGTAAGCACTAAAATGTCCTCAGAATTGACCAACACAGTTAATGCATGACCAAATGCATTCAGCGCCTACAGGAACATATAGCACTCAGGAGCATGTGTTTTACAGGTCAGTGACTTTTCTACAGAGCTATTGCTGAGAAGTATTTTTAAAATACTTGCTCAAATATGCTTGTCTAAGTCAGTGAATCTGTTGTACTAGGAAGTTTACAGGCAATGCATAAAGCAAAACACTAAACAAATTGTTGTTCTCGCAGGTGACATAATATCTCTATTTTACCTGCTGTCCACAGTAATTTTACTTCAAAAGCACAGAAGCCATTCCTGTTTTCTTAGTGGGAATTACTAGTTTGTTGTTGTTTTTTACAAGATTGATTTCATTATTGGGTCTTGAGATCTTCAATTTTCTTAGCTTTCTTTTTACACACATGCACACACATATATAATGTGGCTTTTTAAAAAGTGTTCTTTTGATCAGAATTCGTATTTATTTTTGCCATGTTTCAGGCATCTTGTATTGAACTTTTAAGTGAAATTCACTAAGTATAATATTTTGCTAACACCCTTCCTGAAATCGAATTTCATGGCCAGTTTCTAGGAATTTATCTAACACCTTGGTACTCAAACTTTGGTCCTTGGAATATAATTCTGTGGCCATCTCTTGAGAATGTGTTAGAAATGCAGGCTCTTGGGCCCTACCTAAGATTCACTGACTCATAATCTGCATTTTAATATACTTGGGTGAGTCCTATACACATTAAAGTTTGAAAAGCACTGATTTAAAAACCTGCTTCATAGTGCTTATATTTAATCTACCTAACCCTTACAGGGAAAGGACTCTTCTTAGTGGGAATTACTAGTTTGCTGTTGAAAGAACCCCTTCTCTTTAAGAGCCTTCTGAAAAGAATACAAAATTTAAGAGTTGGTTACTGTATAATATGGAAGCTTCATTAACTGTAAAACACAGAAACTTAAAAATTAATTGTTCTCTTCTGTCAGAGGAGTACATCATACAGAAAATATTGTTTATAAGCTTATATAAAAGAAATTTTTACTTCTGTATTGAAGTTACTGTCATCTGAAGACAAAATTTTATGCAGCAGTTTGATTGTGTTCACTGAACTAATTGATTCATAGTTTGATATGAGAATATAAAAGAATAAATATCCTATTGGCAGTGGTTTCATGGTAAACACTAAGGTGCCTTCACCATGACCAAGTGGGATTTATTCTGGGGATGCAAGGCTGGTACAATATTCGCAAATCAATAAATGTGATACATCACATAAACAAATTGAAAGACAAAAATCACATGATCATATCAATAGATGCAGAAAAAGCATTCAACAAAACCCAACACCCATTTTTGATAAAAACTCTCAGCAAAGTGGGAATAGAGGGATCATACCTCAACATAATAAAGACCATATATGACAAACCTACAGCCAAAATCATACTCAATGGGCAGAAACTAAAATAATTTCCCCTAAGAACAGGAACAAGACGGATGTCAGCTTTCACCACTCTTATTCAGCGTAGTACTGGAAGTCCTAGCTACAGTGATCAGACAGGAAGAAAACATAAAAGGCATCCAGATTGGAAAGGAGGAAACAAAACTGTCATTATTTGCAAATGACATGATACTGTACATAGAAAATCCTAAAGACTCCACCAAAAAACTACTAGATTTAATAAATGAATTTAGCAGGGTAGCAGGATACAAAATTAACACCCAGAAGTTGATGGCATTTTTATACACCAATAATGAACTCTCAGAAAGAGAAACTAAACAAACAATCCCACTTACCATTGCAACTAAAAAAATAAGATACCTAGGAATAAACTTAACCAAAGATGTAAAAGACCTCTACTTGGAAAACTACAAAACACTGAGAAAAGAAATAGAGGAAGATATAAACAAATGGAAAAATATGTGATGTTCATGGATTGTAGGAATTAACATCATTAAAATGTCCATACTACCCAAAGCAATCTATAAATTCAGTGCAATTCCTATTAAAATACCAACAGCATATTTTATAGATCTAGAACAAACACTTCCAAAATTTATATGGAACCAAAAAACACCACGAATAGCCATGGCAATCTTGAGAAAGAAGAACAAAGTTGGAAGGATCACAATACCACATATCAAGTTATACTGCAAAGCCACTGTAATCAAAACAGCCTGGTACTGGCACAAGAACAGACATACAGATCAGTGGAACAGAACAGA